>NW_005842209.1:402320-442694 GCF_000455745.1 Alligator sinensis | reverse complement strand
AAAAACCCCCCCCCCCCCCTGCTTTTTTGGTTTGGCAACAAACCAAATCAAGATGTGACAGATTCTCAGATGATGTAAATTGTTACAATTCTATTGAAATTAATGGAAATGTGGCAATTCATAAGAGATGAAGATCTGGCACAACATAATTTATTTTTTGGAGTTTTTTTTAAAGAAAAATATGTGTATGCATGCACACAAGATTCACAGTGCAGGTTTATAAATATACAGTGTACAAGATGTGACAAAAGTAGCAAAGGAATATCACCCACTGATGGAAGATAACTTCACTGTGTGGGGATTAGGTTCTAACTATCTTTTGATAATTTTCTTGAAATGCAAACAAAGATTAAACAGCTAGGATTTATTTACCATTTGCTCTAAGACTGATTATCAAATGGTCTCTTCCATACTGCAGGTCATTTTCAGAATATAGTAATGGAAATACTGGTTACCCCACCAAAAAGAGACTATACATCAGCATCCTAATTTCTCTTGAAATGTCCTTGCTAGTTCTTTACCCAATATATATATATTAATCACAAAACATACTATGAATGGAGATATAGAGGTTGCATGTGCACACATGCTGGAGTAGTGTTCAAAGCTGAACCCCTTTCCTGGAGTTTTCATTATTTTGTGTGAATTTCAAACTTAGTCTGAGCTTTGTGCTGAGAGGCTATTTCTGTGGTATGCCTGACTTCCTCTTTTAAAGCCTCTCACTTCAGTTCATAGGCTGTCATTTGTATTGGACACTAGACTTTCCATCCTCCTGAGTTGAAGCTAATGAGGCCAACTTGATCTGTTTGCCAGCAAGAATCATCAGAATAGCCATGTATATCCATTCAGACTTTTAGAAACTGACTTGATTTGTCAAATCTCCAAACAGTATGGCTTAAAAATTCTGCAGTGTTTTTATTCCGATGGTGCTGGCAAGGATATGGAGTAATTTACAGAAGAGTTCAGTGCAGAATTATTTTGACATTAGAATTTGTTTTCCTGTCCATACCTATGCATACATCATACTGACAGACACTTTACAAAATGGGCACTGCTTAGTTAAAATATGCATGAAGCAACGTGAGCTGTATAAGGTAATCATGACCTGGAAGTGAATGGTAGGTAAAAAACCTCCCTAGGATGGGGATCCTGTCCAGGAAGGAACAGAAAAGGAAAGCAATATGGAGGAATAAAGGTCCAGTAAGGAAAATAGGAGGATAGTAGTCACATGGAGAGCCGAGAAGCCATTTAGGGATAAATGAAATCTATCTCTTTTGGGCTTTCAAGGTCAATCACAAAACTGCCAAGTAAAAACAATGATTTTAGTCCAGAATTCAAGTTTAATAGGCAGAAAAATAGCTTAAAAGAACATTACAGTAGCACTGAAGGGGAAAATATCTTAACTTTGGAAACCCAGATAATCTGAAGATATGAATGGAAGTAATGTTAACTTTGTCCTTTGTCTCTGTTGAAACTAAACTTCAAATTAATATATTTTATATTTCTCCTAAGAGTGTAAACTATATTGTCTATATATTGTATAGGCAGACTGTCTAACTTCTAAATCCCTAGGGTCCACGTGTCCTGGAGACCTCACCAGTCAAGCCCCTGGGTTGCATGGACACTGTGACTCCCCCACTCCCCCACTGCCCAGTGTTCCCATGTGAGCACCCCCTCCACCACTGCACTGGGAGCCCCACTCTCTGCTGCATTCCCCTCCCCTCCTCTTGCAAAGTGTGGGCATGCAAGTGCCATGCCTCCCACACCCTCACTGGCACCCACACCCTTTCATCAGGGCACAGGACACCCCACTCCACTGTTGCATCATGTGGGTGCAATCCCCCAGACATGGCTGCATTCCCTGCTACCCATGTTTGTAGTCCCATACTCACTCTAAGATCCCCATGCCACTCGCCTCACTGCAGCAGCCAGTGGAGGAAGGGGAAGGCCAGAGACTCCAGCTGTTGTGGCAGGGAGAGTGACTAGGGGAGTGGAGACCAGGGAGGAGCCCAACTTAACACCTCACAGGCTGCCTGTTGGACAGCTCTGTTGTATAACGCAGTACTAAGAATTAAAAGAATTCACACAACACTTATGGTAGGAGATGGATCCTGTGGGAAGAGAGACTGGGATTGCTTTGCTTCTACATCTTCTGTAGCTCCTTGCCCATCTTCCCTCGTAAACAAGGAAAAACCCATTATCTATCAAAATAAATTGACACCAGAAACTGAAAGATCTTGAACCTGAGGTTGTAACTTCATATCCATTTCAGAACAGATTTCCACATCATCCTCACTTCAAGTTTCCATCCCCCTTTTTGGCTACTTGTGCCCAACAGCTCTTCTAACATCTCTCACCTTTTATAAACGCACTGTCAAACATTTAAGGTGGTAGTGCTCAACCTTTTTAGACCCATGGCACCCCTCATCAGATTCAAGACACCCCTTGGAAAATGCCAGCTCTTAGTTTTCATTTGTCTTTTTGACTACAGAAAAATAGAGCAATTCTTCTGTTGCAAAGAACTCAGAAAACCCACAATAGGTCTGAATGGTTTTAACACTTTGGATTCCTATTGGAAATCTCTACATGTGTCCAGACAAGCAGAGGTGTGCATTTTGTGGCACCCCAAACCTCTTTGTGGTGCCACAAACCACATGTGGGGAATGTTAAAATGTGTCCCATGCTGGAATTCCCGGTAGCAAAAAAACGTGCTGGGAAAAAACATGGCATGGTACACGCGACAGAAGCGTGCATCAAAGACATGGAGAATTAGTGCTCCAGGGAGAATTAGTCCTCTATTCCTTCAGTTGTGTCCCAGCTCCTACAGCACTCTGGGAGCTGGGAGGAGCTGGACATGGGCAGTTTGCCTGAAGCGGGACAATTTGTCCCTCCACAAAGTACATGTGCAGGGGCGTGCACAATGGCAAAACGTTGTGCTGCTATTATTTGCAGCTGCATCTGGATGCAGCCTCTGACTTTATCTTGTGAATCATATTTCCACACCTAACAGTGATAGCACCCTATTGCACCACAAGGCATACTTGAAAGGATCAAGGCACCCCAGGGTGCCACAAAACCCTGATTGAGAATCAGTAATTAAAGTCATTGAGGGCTGAGAGCTATGTTCAAGCATGTTACCTAGAAAAGACCCACCACTTGATATTTCCATTAAACTTTCACTACATAAAAAAATGGGGGAGTGAGGAAGGGGTGGAGTAAATGGGACATGATTCATTCATGAATAGAGCCCTTAGTCTGATTTGTGGCAATGAACATGCTGTCATAGGCATACTTATTGCTAAGAATGTATCAAATTACCTTTGCTGCAATTATTAAAATTCCTTCTCCACCTTCCAAGTGAACTTGATTTCAAGTGCCAAGAGTCTCCCCAGTGAGTTTTTCCATCAAATATTTCATAACTAAAACATTAAATACATCTGCTAAAAGAGGACAAGTAATAGTATAATCCATTTTATTTTAAAAAGGCATGCAATTTCAGAAAGTACTAATACTAATAATATAGCTACCTAGTTTAAACGTGGTACTGTATAATACCGTGCCTGCCAATATGTTTATTTATCCACAGAATCTGTACAAAGGTATAACAAAATACATTTTTGTTCTAAAGAATCTTAACTCTAAAAGTAATTTTTTAGACCTGTTTTAAACAGCCTAGCAGAAAATGAAAATTACTGCAATGAACAACCATTTTTTATGTGCTGCCTACTCAGTACTGGAAACGTATCAGTATCCTTACTCCAGTTAGTCATATCTTTAACCCATTGGTTTACTATTAAGGAAGAGTAAACTGATTTGCACAATTTTTCTTAATAGGTTCTCAGTGTACAGAATTCATTTTCCTGCTCCTTCTGGGAGCTAACTGTGCATATTGACTTCCTTCCCATTGACATTTTTCATCACTCTCAGGTTCTAATATAGTTGTGTTCAAGAGAACAGTGTACACCTGTAACAGTGAAACTCCATGGTATGTTTACAAACCGTATAGCATTGCCCATCACTAAAAAAAACTCAGCATCTCATGAAATGGGATGACAAATGTCTCTCTCTCTGCTGGCAAAATGTGGGCTCTAATTCTTTTTTAATTACAGTTATTGAATATGAGGGTACAACATATTTTCCTGTATTTTACAAATATGTTCCAATACAGAATAAAAACATATGTTAAATTATCAACATTTCCCTGAAGGAGATTCCAGGCTTTGACCAGCTATATTTATGAACTTGCTATACGCATTGAGCTAATGGAATGGTCTTTTAGCTCAAGTAGCAGAAGCTTACACTTCCAGACCTAGATGTATGGGTTTTAATCCCAGTTTATTAAATTTGTTAAGCCTCCTAGAAACTTGAGTTTCTCAGCATTATGCTTATCACTGTACCCCTATAGTACAGACTTGGCTAACATGTTCACCTAACCCTTCTTCATATAGAAGAAACCAAAATAAACAAAAAGTTTAAAGACAGATAGATGGACTAAAATGTCCCTCGATATCTTATATCCACACACAGGGCACCTCTTGTTCCTGATGTGGGAATCTATTTGTTAGTATGTTTGTTGGAGCTGGAGTTCATATGTCAATAAAAAACTTCTGCTGGTTTGTAGAGAGATTTTTTTCTAGTTGTTACTCATTGGCTATGAAGCATGGACAAAATGTGCCCACTGCCAAGTGAATCAAGGAATTGGAACATGCAAAAAGAAGAATGAACACTGTCTAAAAGAAGAAAGAACATTAATTTATAGGGTAAAAGTCATGAATTTGTAACTAGTTAACCAGATTTCTTCCTCTCAGTGCAAATTGGCTAATATAGATTCTTATAACTGTAAATTAAGCTTACAATCAAGTGAGGAATAAAATTAAGTGTGATGAATTGAGAACATTGTAGGTCATTCAAAAAATGGAGCTTTTAATGTGTAAGTGGCTCAACAATTCCAAGATGACATGGTTTTACTTTGTATTATTTCAGTAACTGAAGTAATAAAGTCTGTTTTGGGCGATCAACCCAAATGATATTTTTGAGCAAGCTGAACATTCTAGCATGAGTCAGCAATTATTACAATAGTACATACAATTAGGGAAGGTAGGTTTGGGAGGAAGCAAGCTGGCCTCCTTTGAACAAGCCTAAAAATGAGAGAGGCATTTTTATTATTATTTTACACACACACACAGGGTGGCAATAGGCACATCCTATAAAAATGAGGAAAGGATACCATGCCGTAGCTAGCGGGCTGAGAACTGAACAAAATTAGTTGTAAGGTTTGACAGGGTTTCCTCTAGCACCCCACGGCGCTTGCTAGACAAGACACTTAGGGCTCTTGAAGGGCACAAGCAAATTATTACATAAGCAAAAATAAATCCCAAATTCCTCTGGGAAGTCAAAAAAGTGGGTCTATCATTGTTGTGTTTATGTTTATTACATCCATAAACCATTAACATCTATGAACATACTTTCTTCTTGCCAAATCCATCTTTTAAACAGATCTCATTTTCCCCTGGCACTATCACAAGCCTTAGTTCTCTGCAACTACTTGCAACAACTATGATTAAAAAGAATAAATCTCAAAAGGCAAAGTTATTGATACTTTCCAGTCAAAGCTCCTTTCCCCTACAAGATTTCTACTAATGTTCAGAATTATACTTAGTGAGCAACAGTGTATCTACTAAGCTACAGGAGAAGTTATGTTTCATGCAGCTATACTGTTACTTCATGACTTATGTATAGGCCCTGTCATCGTGTAGTTGTTTATTTAATGATTCCTGGAAAAAAAAAAACAACTACCCTAGACATTTTTATTCTTCACTCTTCTTCTCGATCTAAAAGCAAAAACTACCTGTTATATATTTAAAAAAAACCCACACCAATCCCCTCCCCCTCATCAAAAAAACCCTGTACAAACTAATGGCCTTCCAGACTTCCTGTACAGGCACAATGAATATTTTGGTACTTGAAATCCTCTTGTTACAACTACACAATTTTTAAGTTAGTGAGTGAATTCAGGGTTCATAAATGTGAAAGATGTTATAGTTCTAGCCAGAGACAGCCTCAGTGAAAGATTCCCTGCAAAACTCTGCTAATATACTTCATTTCTGACCTGTAAAACCATCTCTGTTACTCCACTCCTGTGCCTCTCTTGAGTAGAGGCTGAGAATTGTGTCAGACTCTACAGTGAGTATCAAGGTCTGCAAGGATATTGATTTTGTGCACAAATGGGGAGTAGGGAAACAGCAAAATGATTTTTAATTGTGACCTGTATTTGAAATTGGGTCTCAGAGGTGAAAGGCTAGTGCACTAATCCTACAGTGTGCAACCTGGCTAGTCCCCTAGTTCCATTTAAATTTATCTCTGGCCCAAGATAGGTAATGACAGAACTATGGGAAGGAAGTAGAAGTCAGGACTCTAGCTTTACTGTAGGCATGTAAGATTATCATCCTACAGGCTAATGGGATACCAGAGGTAGAAAAATGAGAAAGAAAGGGAAGTTATACCTAGCAGTCTCAGGGTGGCATACACCATTACAAGTCCAAACTACCTCATCCAAATATATTGTAAGGAAAATGTTCAAATACAGAAAGACCAGAGTAACAAAAAATTCACCCAATATGCTGCACCAGAGGGTAACTGATCCCACCTGAAATAGAGACTACTAAAATAAATCATCCTCTATTATGTGGGGAAAAGAACCTTAGTTGAGGTAAAAATGACCCTGTCAATCTGCAGTAGCTATTGTTTCTACTTAGGGTGTTCTTTGTCGAAGAGGCTATTCTGCAGACAGATGAAGTTATGTTATCAAGTGTCATTGTTCACAATGTCATTATCTAGTGTAATATGGAAAAATAAAGGAGGAGATCACAGTCCCTTAAAACTGAAGCCGACACTAAGTTCCCAGAAATAAGCAGGAAACAAACTTCATTTCCCCATAGTAAACATTTAGAAAATGGAGCCTCAGAGCGAGTGAGCGAGCGAGGGATAGGGAGAGCATGCATTTAAATGTGGAGAATGAGAAGAAATAATTGTTCCCAAGGATGACATTTCAGAATTCACTTCTCTGCTCTCACAGTAATGCTATTTTGTATACAAGTAAGGCAATCAACCAAATCAATTTAGCAAGTGTAAAACAAGATAATTCTATCTGACTGTATACAGAATGAAAAAGGGAGCAAAGGTTAGCAGATGGCATTCAAGCCTATTCAAACACAGGAACTAAGGGGTGGGGTGCCCCCCAGAAAACAGAGATCGTTTGGATTTATTTCATAGATTTCATAGACAGTAGGGCTGGAAGGGACCTCATAAGATCATTGGGTCCAGCTCCCTGCCCAAGGGGCAGGAAGTCAGCTGGGGTCAAAGGATCCCAGCAAGATAAGCATCCAAATGTTTCTTAAAAGGGTCCAGAGTAGGTGCTTGCACCACCTCTGGGGGAGAGTCTGTTCCAGGCCTTGGGGACTTGGACAGTAAACAAGTTTTTCCTTATGTGTAGCCTGAAATGGTCTTGGAGGAGTTTGTGACCATTGGACCTTGTCATCCTGGAGTGCTCTGGTGAACAGGCATTCCCCCAGATCCTGATGCACACCCCTTATGTACTTATAGGCTGCCACCAAGTCACCCCTGAGTCTCCACTTCTCTAGGCTGAAGAGTCCCATGGCTCACAGCATCTCTTCGTAAGGCCTGTTCTCCTGCCCTCTGATCATGTGCGTGGCTCTCCTCTGGACTCTTTCAAGCTTCTCCACATCCTTCCTAAATAGTGGAGCCCAGAATTCAATGCAGTACTCCAGCTGTGGCCTCACCAAGGCTGAGTACAGTGGGAAGATGACATTTTGAGTGTTGCTCGAGATGCATTGGTAGATGCAAGCCAGAGTGTTGTTCGCTTTGCCAGCTGCAGTATCACATTGCTGGCTCATGTGCCATGCTTGTGGTTAATCATGACCCCCTAGTCTCCTTCAGTCATGGTGCTACTGAGCGCAGCATTGCCAAGCCTATAAGCATGATGCAGGTTCCTGTTCCCAAGGTGGAGCACCTTGTATTTCTCCTTATTAAATGCCATCAGGTTCTCATCTGCCCACCTTCCAAGCGTACTGAGGTCAGCCTGATCACCAGCCTATCCTCAAGTGTGGACAATCTTCCCCAAAGTTTGGTGTTGTCTGTGAACTTAGCCAGTCTGCTTCTGATGCCATTGTCCAGATAGTTTATGAAGGCATTAAAGAGTACAGATCCGAGAATGGAGCCTTGGGGGACACCACTGGTCACCGACTGCCATGTTGATTTGGTTCCATCAGCTACCACCCTCTGGGTCCGACCTCAGAGCCAGTTCTCCAGTCATCAGACTGTGAAGTAATCGAGGCCACAGTTGCCCACTTTTCCCATGAGGACATCGTGGAACAACAGGTTAAAGGCTTTTTTAAAGTCCAAATATATGATATCAACCTCTTACCTTTTGTCCAAGTAATACATCACCTGGTCATAGAAGGAAATGGGGCTGGTAAGGCAAGACCTACCCACAACAAACCCATGCTGGTTATCCCTCACAATGTTGCCTTCTGTTAGCCTGTCAAGAATGGTTTCTTTGATATTTTTTTTCCAAAGATCTTTCCAGGGATTGAGGTCAAACTGTAGTTTCCTGTGTCTTTTTTCCTCCCTTTCTTGAAGATGGTCACCACATTGGCCCTCTTCCAGTCTTCAGGTACTTCGCCCGAGTGTCACGAGTTCTTGAATATATTTGCCAGTTCCTTTAGCACTCTTGGATGCAATCTATTAGGATCAGCTAATTTGTGGGGGTCCAGCCTCTCAAGATGCTCCCTCACTATATCCACACCAATGGTGGACATATATTCACCCTCACCCTGGTCATCCCACATCATGTTAGGCAGGGTGGTCCCTTTGGGCTGGTGAAAAACCAACACAAAGTAATCATTAAGCAGATTGGCTTTTTCCTGAGTGTCAGTAGTCATCTATCCCAGCTGGTTCAGCGGGGTTCAATGTTGCCTTTTTCTTTCGACTCCACCCATATCTGAAGGAGGACTTTTTACTGTCCTTGATTTGTGTAGCCTCTTGGAGTTCGGCTGCAGCCTTGGGGTTCCTAGTGCACTCCCTGCAGGTGTGGAACAGTGCAGAATACTCCTTCTTAGTGGTGTTTCCTGTCTTCCATCCTTTATGAGCCTCTCTTTTTAGAGGTAGGAGGTCCAAGAGTTCCCTGTTGAGCCAAGGGGGTTCTCGAGCCCCTTTGCCACCTTTCTTACAGGTTGGGATGGACTCCTCTTGTGCTTGTAGGGTAACTTCTTTAAGGAGCAACCACTCATAATGAACTCTGCTCCCTGTGAGATCATGGCCTCTCAGAGCCTCAAGAACAAGACTCCTGAGCTTATGAAAGTCAGCCTTCTTAAAGTTGAGGACTACTGCATTGCTGGCTGACTTCCCAGCTTTGTAATGGATAGTGAAAGTGATCAACTCATGGTCATTGTCACCCAGCTTCCCCTCAATTAGATCATCCTCTTTGGCCAGTACCAGATCCAGCAACGCCTTACCTCTTGTCAGCCCATAAACTTCTTCAGACAGGTAGAGCTCATCCACACATGTAAGGAAACTTTGAGACCAATAGGATTTGGCCAAGTGCTCTTCCCATGAGATGTCTGGGTAGTTGAAGTCTCCCACGACAACCATACACTGAAAGCGTGAAGCCTCGGCCAGTTCTCTGGTGAATTCTTGGTCAAGCTCTTGTTCCTGGTTTGGAGGTCTGTAGTAGACTCCTACCTTTGTATCCTCTTCACCACATTCCCCTTGTATTCTAACCCAAAAGGTCTCCAGTCATCCTCCTTGGGTGCCAATCTCAGCTTGTAGGGATGTGTAGCTCTCCTTCACATAGAGAGCTACATCCCCACCCCTTTATTCAGTATGATCTGTCCTATACAGGATGTAGCCATTTATACCCATAGTCCAGTCATAAGACGAGTCCCACCAGGTCTCTGTTAGCCCTATGAGATTGTAGTAATTTTTGTTTAGCAGAAGGACCAGTTCCTCCTGTTTATTCCCCATACTCCTGGCATTCATGTACAGGCACATAACTATGTCATTGGAGGCCCTAGGCTACCTTGTATTCATGGAGAAGCTCTGCTCCTAGGCCAGGGTAGGAGTGGGTTCCCTTGAGCATCCTAACCTGTTGATTTTGTGGTTGATGCTTGGTGAGCTTGCTCTGGTGGTTGTCTGCCAATCCCCCTGCGAGCTTAGTTTAAAGCCTGGTTGAGCAGGTCAGCCATTCTGGCTGAGAAGAGCTTCTTCCCCAGTGGAGTGAGGATATCTAATTTTAAAGTCCAAGTGGAGAATATCTAATTGTTAGATGGCAAACAACACATCAGAATCCTTTTCCACCTGGAAATCATGGAACCAGAATCATATAAAACACAGCAACATCCAAGGCTCTGAAAAGGTCTGAGTTGGGGGAATGGAATCCTACCAATAGGCTCTAAATCAACACAGCTATTCCACTGTAGCTAGGGATAGTACCCGGCCTGTACCAGAAGCTTCTATCTCTATTGCACTTGTCCAGGGAAGGGAAGGTACCTGATTAATATCAGTTCAAAACCAAAAGTCATGTTCTTCCCTGTGTGGTCCTGCCTGAGCACCAGCATGCAAAACTCAGGGATTATGCTGAGTTCAGGGCACAGTTGTGCACGTTTGGGATAGAGGAAAAAGGCAAGGCTGATACCTAAGTATTTTTCCCACAATCAAGTGGCTTACAGAATGTCATCTATTAATGGATAATTCTGTATTCATAATCAAGTAACACTTGGCAAATGTAGCTCTGGAAAAAAAGGAAAACTTCACTCTGTTTAAGGTGTTGTAGATGGCACATAGCAAGACTGCCAAGTGGTTCTTATTTGCATCCCTTCTATCCATTGGATTTATCACTTCTGATAAAGAGAAAGGACTGCATAATGTGAACAAGGATGGGAGTGTTAGTGGGAATTCTTGGGAAAGGAGCAGGAAGCCATGGTTGCCAGGGGGAGGGTTTGTGAGTGCCAGTGAGTGGGAAGGCCTACCTAGTTCATTTCGGTAGCTTTAGTTTAGGAGCCATTTTACAGACTCTTTTGAAGGAGTGAGATGATTGTAGCTGATTGTGGCTGACCAAGGAGGTGGGGTTTGCCTAAGCAAAAAGGCTAGGGCTTGCCATCTCACAGCAACACAGGAGCCAGAGGCACAGAACCAACCAACAGGGGAGTTTGAGAAAGGAGTTCAATGGGGAGTTTGTTGGGACACTATCTTTATCATCTTTGCTCCACTGTAAACTTGCTGAGTGAAAGCAGATGGAGGAAGAGGAAATTTTTCCAGGATGTAGCAGTAGCAGCAGCAGCAGCAGGAAGAGCTAACAGGAGAATCAACAGGATGGCTGGTAGGGCTGTACGAAATTTCTCTGGCCATTTTGTTTTGACACTGTTTTGACTCATTTCGAGGTTAAAACAGCAAAATTGAAGCGAAAGAAGGGGCATTAAAATAGCATTGAAACAAAACGAGGCTAGTCAAAATGTTTTGAAAGTCGAAACATTTCAACTATAGTGCTGGGGATGGGAAGTCTGTCCAGCTGGGCTAATTCCCTGGCCCTGGCATGATCTAGTGTGGGGGGTGGGAAGGCAGCTCAGCTGGACTGACTTCTCACACCTGACTGTGGTTCAGAACTCAGCCCAGCTGAGCTGAGTTCCTTTCCCCAGCCCCATCGCCGGGTGAAATGTTGAAACAGCATCAAAACAGCCTCACTGTTTCGACGAAGCAAAACAGGGAGGTTGTTTTGACTTGAAATGAAATGATACACAAAACACTGTTCTGTCCAGACCTCAAAACTGAAGTCAGAATGGAACAGTGCCATTTAGCACAACCCTAATGGCTGGAAAACATTGCAGTGCCATAGTCCCTACCACTACCAGCTCGTCCTCTGCCTGTACTTGCGCGAGCTCTGCCCAGGCATAGCCAATGATCACCAAGACTTCTACCCAGGTGCTGGTCTGGTTTTGCATAGATTGTGGTCCGCCTTCTCTGAATTCCCCTCTTCCATGACACTGGAAGTCTCTTTGTGCACTGAGTTAATGAAAGCCTCCTGCTCACAAATGTTTCTGGGCCTATCCATATCATCTTCCAGCTAACTTAACTGATTCCTCAGAAAATACACCAGGATTTACCTCTCACATGTAAGCACTTCCCCAACTGGTAAGAGGAAGACAAGAGAAACCATAGGTCCCTTACAGAATGTGAAAGGCAGTCTAGTTATGGACAATGCAGAGATGGCTGAAGTATTTAATGTTTTTTTTAACTTCAGTCTTCACAAATAGGACAGCTACCAGAGGATAAGTCCAGTTGGCAGCAAAGATAGAGAAAAAGACAAACTGCCTGGAGTAATAGAAGAACAGGTTAGGGATTATTTAAAGAAACTAGATGCTTTCAAATCACCAGGGCCAAATGGGATGCATCCTAGAAAAGATACAGAGAAGAACAACAAAAATTATCAGGGGCCTGGAGCAGTTGCCACGCCAAGAAAGACTCAGTTTGGAAAGAAATCTGAAGGGGGGATATGACAGAGGTTTATAAAAATCTTGAAATGTATGGACAAAGTGAACAGGGAACTGTTATTCACCAAGTCACAGGATACTATAACTAGAGCGTGCCTGCTGAAATTAGTAGGTGGCAGGTTTAAAGAGAAAGTGCTTTTTTATGCAACACATGGTTAACATGTGGAATTCATTGCCACAGGATGTGTGGAGGCAGATAACATATCCAGGTTTAAAATGGGGGTAGATAAATTAATGGATGATAGATCTATGAATGGCTATTGAACAGAATGGTTGGCGATTTCCTCTGGCATCTCTAAACCAACAAATGGTGAATGGCACTAAGCTAGATAACCCAGTATAGCACTTTATCTTCTTATGTTCTTAGGGTACTGAAGGAATTGGCTTTGGAAATTTCAGAGCCTTTGGCTATTCTCTTTAAGAACTTGTAGAGGTTGGATGAGCTCCAAGATGATTGGAAAATGGCAAATATATTGCTTATCTTTAAGAAAGGAAAAAAGGAAGATCCAGAGAATTACAGATCAGTCAACCTGGAAAGAACATATAGTAGGTCCTCAAGGAATCCATTGTGAACCACCTAGAGGAGAACATGGTGATCAAGAACAGCCAGCATTGATTCACCAAGAGCAAGGCATGATGATACCTGACCAATCTGATTTCTTTCTGCGATAAGGTGAAAGGCTCTATGGATAGAGGAAGAGCAGCTGATGCGATGGATCTCAACTTTAGCAACGCTTTTGACATTGTCCCCTATGACACCCTCAGTGACAAGGTCAGGAAACAGAAACTAAATAAAAGTACAGTAAGGTGGGTCCAATATAACTGGTTAAATCATCTCGCTTAACAAGTTGTCATCAATGGTTTGATATCTAGTTGGCAAGAGGTATCAAGTGGGGTTCCCCAGGGATCTCTCGTGGGTCTGGTATTTTTTAACATCTTCATTAACTATTTGGATGATGTGATTAAGTGCATGCTTTGAAAATTTGTGGGCAATACCAAGTTCGGTGGAGTTGCAGATCCTCTGGAAGTTAGGGCTAAGATCAGGACTGACGTGAATAGACTGGAAAAGTGGTTCACAATCAACCAAATGAGATTCAACAAGGAAAAGTGCAAAGCCCTAAACTTCAGAAGGAATAATTGCATGCACAGATACAAACTGGGGAATGACTGGCTAGGCCGCAGTGCCACAGAGAGGGACCTGGTGGTTACAGTGGACCATAAGCTGAATATGAGCCAAGAGTGTTCTCTTGTTGTGAAGAAAGCCAACAGAACACTAGGTTGTATTAAAAAGAATATAATTTGCAAATTAAGGGAGGGGATTCTTCTGCTCTATTCAGCACTGATGAAACCTCACCTGGAACACTCCAGGACTATTTAGCCTGGAGAAGACTGAGTGGGGATTGATAACAGTCTTCAAATACTTGAATAGTGACTGTAGAGAGGATGGAGAGGGTTTTTCTCTGTGGCCATAGGGGACAGAACTAGGGGCAAGGACCTCAAGCTTCAAAAGGGGAAATTTAGGGTGGAGATTGGAAGGAACTTTCTAACTATGAAGATGGTCAAACGTTGAAACAGGCTACCTAGAGAGGTTGTGGAATCTCCATCGTTGGAAGTTTTCAAGAACAGGTCAGACAGACACTTGGCTGTGATGATTTAGTCAGGGATGATTCTGCCTTTAACAAAGGGCTGCACTATATGACCTTCTGAGGTCCCTTCCAACCCTACTTTCCTATGAACCTATGACTTTGCTTATTTGGCTTACTGTACTCAGCACTATCTGACTACCCATGTATTCCTGAAAAAGCCTGTAAAAGCAGAAAAGCATGCTCATAGTTATACACAAAAGGCAGTTGTGCCATACAAATATGGTAATAAAGCACCTATTGAGACTATTTTGCACAGAGCTGTTACGATTTCAGTTATCCTGTGCTGTCTGTCATATACTGTAAGAGATGTAGATGTAAGACAACATTGCTCCAGCCCATGTATGAGTGGAAAAAGGTGACATTTTCTGATTTTATATGTCCTAAGATTACTTACTTACGTCTCCCCACTGCTCATCTTTGCCCCTTCTTCCTTCCCTTCCTGACTTAAAATGAGCTACATTAACACTTATACCCTTTATATTCAGTACATTATGAACAGTTAATGAAAGATTAATATGCGACTAATAGATGTTAAAACCAAATATGAGCAGTATGCAGTAGAAAGTTATAAGTAATATATTAACTTGCTGGACTCTCTCAACAATTAATCAGCTACTAAAAGATATTCACTTAACTCTTCATAAACTTTATATAAAGGGCATATATTGTATTATATATTCACACAGAATACATATGTAGAGGTATGCAATATGAATTCAATATTGAATCAAATTATTCTGAAATGGATTGAATGTTTTGTGTCTAGAACATTATGTTCATATTACTTCATCATTTCTTCAGAAGGTTACCTCTCCAGAAAATGACATTTCTGCCCATTAGATATTCCAGGTTCAGTGGATACTCATTGTGAGGAAAGGCCCACAAATCTTTTTTAAAGAATTTCTTTTGCAGTTAGTGTTATATCCAAAACTGAAAGAAACTCCTTCAAGAACCCTGTCATTGGGCATATAGTAAGGTATACACCAATTCTATAAATTTGTGAACTGTGTGACAGGGACAAGTGTGTTTACAGCCCTGACTGATCCATGCTTGCAGGTTACAGAGGTGCAGATACAGGTCATTAAGGGCTGTTCTGACAAACATACTGCCACAGGCTGTTTTTCCACCATTTCCCCCTTCACCTGTTTACTTGTACCAAAGTACAAATATATCGTATGAGTCAAAAAGAGCACACATTCTTAGGGATACAAAAAAGGCTGAGGAAACAGCAATAACAATAAAACCTGCAGCAACAAGTAAGTGTAGGTTTGACATTAACGGGCATAGAATGGATTTTGTGTCATCAGCCCAGAATGGAGCAGGAGTGTCAAGGCAAATTCAATTTGCCACTGCACTCTTGCAAGAATATCTGCATAAAGAAAAGGTCAAGTGGTCCAAAACAATACCCTTTAATGTATTTGAACTGAATAGCTGTGTATGGCCAGTCCAGCAAGATCTGCTACCCGATATCAAGTCTGCCAACCACCCTGCATTTGATAGCACATATAATTTCCCTGGCTTTGTTGTTTTCACTATTTATAATTTTTTGTCAGATTGGAGATAGAGAAATTCATCCAGTTTAGGTGGCCTCCGAAAACAATGGCAGGAAGAGTATTTTGAAAACAAATATGGGATTCCCAAAAGCTTTTAGGAGAAAATTGTCAAATAAAAGTCAAAAGGGACTTTGGCTCCTAAAAGACTTAGGCACCTTTGAAATGTTTACCCATAAGAAAAGGAAAAAAGTAATCCAGGCAACAACAAGAAAACACTATTATGCTAGTTTCAAACTGGACAACTCTTCTTCAGGAGAGATAACTACAAGAGTCAGAAATGGCTCATTAAAGAAAGCTTCTGGAGCTACAAGGAGTCTGTGAGCATGGAATTTTGCTGGCAAAATGGTGTAATGTAAGACTAGGCCTCTATAGGATGGGAAACACAAGTGAGAATCAAAACTAGGTTTTTCTATACTAGAATCAAGGTGGGGGGAGGGGGACTACAAATGCTATAGCCTTTTTATAGCTGATAAAGGCTATAAAAGCTAGGTATAGCATCCACTGCGTTCAGTCACAAGAAGATATTGCATTTTAGATTTTCAAAACACTGTACAAACTACCAGATGATGCTGCTATCACCTCTGTGAAGTAATTATCTCAATTATAATGTCATACAGAGTGAAGTGGCTGGCACACAGACATACAATGGATATGTCTACACTAAAGTAACAGAAGGCGGTCTCAGCAGGGTAAATTAGCCCTCACTGAATTCTCTGCTGCCTCGGTTGGACTACTACTGGTACCCAAACTGGCTAATTTAAAGTTAGCTCAGGTATCTCTTATTCAACAGTGCAATTGCTTCTGTGACTGCAGTGTAGGCAACGAATCACTGGCAGAGCCGATTTTAACTGGTTCCAGTGGGCAACCAGGTTTTTGGAACAGAACTCTGCCTCTACTGTGTTTCTGCCCCCTAGGAACATTAGCCTCTGGCAGAAACAAAAATCAGAGAACAACTGAGGAATCTTAATAGTGTCTGTTGGAATTTCTGCTAGGATAGCTATACCATATTGCTTCTCAAAAAAAAGATAATAATTGCTAATCTCCTGCCCCCTCCTCCCCCCCTCCCCTCACTTGCACTGCTTCCTTTATCATATGCTGGTAGCAAAGGTACAATAGAGAACGTACCACCCATGAGTAATCCAGCACTGTACAGCAAGACACCCATCTGCTGCATAGAGCCTCTTGATTTCTTTAATATGCCCTTATCCTTCTTCTCTATTGTTCTCTACTACAAGCAGTCATTTGTATGAGTACATAGTGGGTATAAAATGCTACCATTTTGATTCAGGAGTATTTTATTCTGACTTTACACTAGTATCATGGGGTGCCTATAGATATGCAGAAAGGTTGATCCAACTGGGCTGTCCAATGCATAATTATAATGCACTGGAGCAGACTCGATTAAGTCTGCTGGAGCATGGTAATTACTGTGCTCCAGCAGACTCCAGCATCATGTGCATCAGCACCCCCATGCTGAAAAATGGTGGCAGGGGCACTTTAAATAAAGCTCATTCAATGAGCTTTATTTAAAGCGCCCCTGCTGCCATTTTTCAATGTGGGAATGCTGATACACATGACACTCCAGGCACTTTAATCACAGTGGCTCTCAAAGCTGGTCTAATTAAAGCACCAGCCCCCAATCCCCCACCTCCTGGAACACATCTATAAATGCCCACTGGCTTTTCTTTATGCTTTATTCTTCCATTTTGGAAGTGAATAAATAAAGTGTAAAAGCTCTGGTGGCAGAGAATGAATGAGATTTTAAAACATGAGGACAGCCTACTGAGATGCCAAGAGTCAGAAGCTTTGGTGCAATATAATGTTAACCTGTCTAGAAAGTCTGTATAACCCATTTTCATGATAGTCAGGTCTCTTTGGCTATTTTATAAACTGGGATTTTCTAGTGCTTCTTTTTCTGTACCTGCTACAAGTCCCATTTTTAAGTATGGGTCAGGTGATTGTGCAGACTTAGAAGAAATAAAAGGTATTTGCTGTAAATTGGAATTTAAGGGCCTTGTTGCACAGTAACTTTGGGCAGCTCTTGGAGCTCTTAACACCAGGATTGTCCACACATTAACACCTGAAAATAGTTTTAAGCACTTGTTATGCATCTCAAAGTTACACCACTCCAGGGCAGGATTTTCTGTGATCCATGTTACCCAGCTCATGTTCCATTAATGTGTGGCCACTCTCCACTGATGGGCTGACCATGTTGAAGTCCTCCAGTATTCCAAGATGCAGTGCCCCCTTCCCCATCCCCCTGTTCTGTGTAGACAAACTTTCCATCCCTGAACTGTACTGCTCAGGGGGTGACACCAAGCCAACTCCCTTTCCCACCCCTGGGAATGCAACTTTCTCAGCCCCCAGGGGTGTGACCTTGTGCAAACAGCCTGCAGAGCATATTCCAGCTAGCAAGCACAGACTTTTTGTCAATCGACCTCCAACTCACTCAACCAGCATAAGCCAAAGAGTGGAGGGCTGGGGGAAAAAGAAGGACTTTTGGCTTGGGGAAAGATACTTTTGCACACTGGGCTAGCTAACTAACTAGGTGCTGGGGTTGTATATGATGCTGATTCTTTGTCCCTCCACACCCTGGCAATTGACCAATTGAAGTTGGGCAGTGACTGCCTGCCCAGACAGGCTCAGCACCGGTGGAAAGCTCAGTGCTGGCCAGATAGGGAAGAAAAGCCCTGACCTCAGGCTCTTCTCTGCATCCTGCTCTCTCCTCACAAGCCCTGGAGACTGGGGGACAGCAGTGGCAAAAAAACAGTTGTTTAACTAGTAAAGCTGCTGGCTTCATTGCCAAACTACAGAATTTCTGTTAAGGAAGATGTCTACTGGTGTTTCCTTCAAGAAAGAGTTAGTCAGAGCTTTACAAAAAGTTTACTGTGAAAAAGCACCCTGGACATCATGCCTGCTTCTCTTGTTGATTCAAAACTCCATCCAAGTTGATATCAATTGATGAGTCTTTCTATACCTGAGCCTATTTATAGTTTTTCATGTACACAATATTCAGTTTGTAGTTGTATGTGATGCACAGAAACTACATAAATCCTGACGTCTTAATATAATTTTGGTTTGAACGTTAATACACACAGTGGTGAGGTACACATTTTTCACATAGTGGTGAAAAGCAACCAAATAATGGCCTAACACAGGGCTGTCCAACTTCTAAGCAGCTGGGACTGCATGTCCTGTGGGCTGAACCAAGATGAGCCATGGGCTGCACACCAGGCAGGAACCATGCCCCACCTCCAGCCCTCCACCACCACATTGCACTGGGCAGACAACCCATGCTCCACTGTGCCATGTGACATGGGCATCCCAGCCTCACCCTCAGCTCCCCAGTCCCTGCTGCACTGTGCTGCATTACCACAGGCCCCACTGGGGCATTGGCAGGAAGTGAAAGCCAAAGGAGAGTAGGGAAGCCCAGAGACCCTTGGTGGGTCCTGCCAACAGAGCAGTGGGGGAGGAGGGGCAGTAGTAGCTGGGGTGGGAGCATGGGGACACAAATTAACTCTTTGTGGGCTGCATATAGCTCAGTGTCATGTACCAAGGCACAGGCAATCTGAGTAGTTCTAAGCACCAGCTGATAGCCAAGGGTCTGAGGGGTAGCTGAGGTCAACAAGAGAGAGTCAGAATCTGAATCAAGGCTGAAATTCTAGGTAGATCAATGTCAGGAAGTGAGCTAGGTCTCATACCTGTGAGAGCTCAGTTCCAACAATCTGAGATGTGAAGCAGAGGCAGAGGTCAAAGGAAATGGGAAGCCTTATGGGTTGGAGAATCCAATCAGGGATCGGGAGCCCGAAGCCAATTAGGGACCAGTACTAGGACACCTTTTCCCAGTATAGCCCCTTTCCTTGCTGTTCTGCCTTCCTTCATGAGCTGGTGGTTGGCCCCTGAGCCCCTAGGTTGGGAGTTTGGGACCAGGTCTTAATATGCAGTCAGTGGGTTTGCCAGTTGGGCAGCCCTAGCCTAACACAAAGGTTTTGGATTAAACGTACCATGAAACCCTTCTACCAGGTGTTGTGTTGGAAGATATGAGAACCTGTTTCATATATCTAGCCTTTTCTTTACCACATTAATGGGGGGAGGGGGGGAAGGTGCTGCCTGTTCATACCCCAACACAGGAAACTGAGAAGATGGTATTTCTTATTCTCTCTCTTCCTCCAGTTCTTTAAAAGAGAGTATCAGAAGTTCATTCCCTTATGCTCTTCAGAATACTGTTGCTACACACTATGTTAGATCCAACCCTAAATTCATCTCCTTCCTATCTCTAGAGCTAATGAATTCTAAGAACTATTTGTTTCCAAAAGAAATTAAAACAATTAACATAACACTCTATGGAGGGAAAAGGCAGAAATGCATAAAGACACAACATTCATGTCAATGTACTTTTTAAAGTGAATAGTGGTGATCAAGTGATAAAAAGCTATTTTTGCTTAGTATTTTGAGGCTACCTGTCACCTTTCTGAAGTGGAGAATTTGTTAAATATGATATGTGACATAAAAAACTGCTAAAATCCCTATTATTAAACAATAAAAAGAAATATTTTAGTCCAATTTAAATGAAAACTGTTATAGCACATGGAGTTTTACAGATGGTTTTAAAGGTAAGAAAAACAGCTTTTAACAGATCAGATTTTATAGCCACTCCAAGATTAGAAGTTGAAATAAAGCTTTACATTATTCATGATCCCAGTGGATGAATTTAAAAATGTCTTTAATACATGTTTACATTATAATTATTTATACAGTTTGCGAGGAGCTTTATAAAACAAATAAAAGATGCCATCGCTGCCCCAAGGAGTTTATGATCTAATTTTAGACATCACACACTAATAAGACAACATAGGGCAGGAATAGAAGACTGCTACAACATTTTTTACATTTATACAGTATCTGGACCTTCTGTGAACCATCTATGAACTTATTGACAGTTCGACTTCATAAAATATGTTACATCTCTCTCACTCTTTCACCTTGATTCTTTACTCACACTTTCCTTTTTTATGGTATGCTGTAGTAGGGAAAGCTTTTTGACTAACATTGTCTAGTGTGTTGTGTGTGGAGAATGTGTCCTCTGTAAAGATACCAAAACGGGTGAAAAGGACATGACAAACAGGACTGGGAGGTTGGGATATATACAGCTGGTGGCAGTGAAGAAGCTTTAAGATTGCAGGGTGGAAGAAGGAAACATGGCAACACTGGAAGATCCATTAGGGAAGATGTAAACCATAGGATCTGATATGCATGTCAGGTGGAGGTGTCCAGAGCTTTTAAAATTAAGTGGGAAGCCAGTGTACAGATTGGAAGAGGGTGTCACATGAGCAGATCAAAAACCAAGAAAGATCTTTTTCACACTTCTGCTTTGAAAAGAATGAAGGGGGCAATCGGCACGTAAGAGCTAGGTAGGATGAAGTAATCAAGGCAGTAGATGACCTTGGTATCACAAAGAGAGAGGAAAACATAGAAAGATTTCATTAAAAAAAGAAAAAAAAGATATGCCATGGAAGGAGGAGGAATAGAATTGCATCACAGCCTTCCTGTGTCATAAGAATTCCAAATTAGCCCCTCCCAAAATTTGTGAATCTAATTGATAGTGAAGATGATGACTTGGTGGCTCAACAATGGATTACACCAAATCTGAATACTAGAATTTTATCTTCAACTTGCCTGTGGACATAGTGTTAGAATGGATATGGGACTGGACAGAAGGGCCATAGAAGGAAAAAATAAATTCGAATGAGTTGATCACAGACATTACATTCATTTGCGCTTTTTTGAGTATCTGTGGGTACAGCTACATGTGATTAGTGTGAAGCAATAAACTTGGGAGCTTATTGCTCCCAAATTTATTGCTCCAGGCATGCTGTCTACACATGTACCCAGAACCACAGGTCAGAGCAGCACTAGCTGGCAGGGAGCCCCAGGGGTCAGCCTGACAGCCTGGGGCTGCCCCCCAGCTCAGTGTGCTGTGGGGTTGCTGGCTGGGGCACAAAGGTGCCTCAGCACATGGCTAGCCAGCAGGCAGCCTCCACGCTGAAGCATCCTCGTGCCCCAACCAGGTGGGGCAGCATCTACACGTGCATTGCTGCAGAGTAAAAAACTCCACGGCAGGATTGCACTGGTATTTTATCCTGCTGCAGAGTAAAGTAGTTTACTTAAGCCTTACAGTGGTGCACCTGTAGACACACAATGTTTACTGCACAGCTAATTAGCCTACTGTGCAGTAAACATCTCATGTAGATGTGTCCTGTATGTCCTGAACAACCAGAGCAGCATTTGGTCCAATAAAAGGTATTACCAAAAACCTTGCCTCTCAACATTTCCTTGACCATCACAGTTGGAACAGTTCAACCCTACTACAACTATCCCTCTAAATTTTACAATTTGATATATGTATCTTACCTATTAACACATCCACCTACCCAGCAGGTATTTCTTCCTTGCATTGCAATCTATGTTTTTTTCTTTGCCACATAGTTTTCATGTCCTTTTTTTATTCTTTAACTATAATGGCAAATAATCATCATGTCACAGACTTCAGGAGGCATCCAGATTATACTTTCTTCCTCATGGGCTGACCAGTGAGAAACATGTAAGACTCAAACGGTTTTTAGCAAATAGACCCATGATACATGAAATGTGGGTAGTGAGAAAAGGCACAAATGTCACTGGAGATATATCAGTCCTCCCCCGAAGTTGTAGAGAAGGCTGTGAAATGTAACAAGGAATGCCAGAGCTGTTGCAGAAGTGGTTATCGGGTTTATGAAGAGAAGGTGAACAAAATTAGAAGATCTCAGTAGGCTCAGACAGACATCCCAAGCATTTGTGTTTATCTCAGCTCAGCTTTTTGATGTGCTTCAATCACTGAGCATTAGTTGATAGACTAGCAAATAAAATGCAGTTAAAATTAGTATGATACCAAATGAGGTGGAAAATGACTGTAGCTAAGTGATATTACTGTTCATAGCAAACAGAATTTTAAATTAATAAACATGAACAAATTAATTCACTGCATGTTTGGAATAGAAAGTGACGCCAGTGTTTCATGGGTATAAATTATCATATCATGATATAAGAGAACAATCCACCACTGACAAAAGGATCCACTAATGGAAAGAAAGTTGAATCCATTGAAGGATTAGTGCTTAGGGATATTTACTAAATATCATGCATCAAAATATCAGACTCTTGTTCTGAACTCCACTATAAAGCCCCCAAACCAGAAGAGGAAGAGCCACGCAGATAGCATACATAGCACAGCTTGTACTTTCAATCCTTTTGCCCATTATATTAGAGAAAGAGTTGTGGGGGGCATTATTTCTCTTATGCTTTCAGCAGAACTGAAAAAGCAAAAGACTACCTATTTATTGCTGGAACATCTCATACTGAAATCTTGTGAGGATTCCTAAGAGTTAAGTACCACGGAAAAGTGGCAGAAACACCACATTGAAGTCTCTTAATGGAATGTAAGGAAAACTGAAAAACTACCTTTCTCTCATTCCTCCATCTTCCTTACCTTCTGTCCCTTCATCCTTCCTTGGGTGCTTAGTGACCTCTTCCCCTTTATTCAAGCCACCCAGATTGGTTATTTTACACATCTATCAAAAATACCCATAAGAAAGGAAGGGAGCCAATTAACTGAAAGCACCAGGAGAGTGTCACACACCAAGGCCTGGGCAGTCTGTCTGGCTAGCATGAGCCAAGAACCAAAGATCTAGGGATAGCTGGGTCAAGAAGGTTAGAGTCTGAGACAAGGCCAAAACAACAGGCAAAGCAAAGCTGGGGAGCAAGCCAGGTCAGGCACCTGGAGATCAGAGTTTCAATCAAATCCAAGTTACAAGGCAGAGGCAGAGGTCAAAGTCTGGGCAGGGTTAGCAAAGCGATGTCAGGTCTGCAATTGGAAGATGGGAGCACTGGGACAGCAGGGCAGTCTGAGAGCAGCAGGAGCCTTGTTGTTCATATAGCTTCTTGTATCCTGCACAGGCTTTATATAAAGGCTGACAGGACCAATCCCTAGCTGGGAGCCCTGACCAATCAGGGACCAGCAGTAGGAGGCCTTTTCACTGTGGAGCTTCCTTTCTGCTGTTCCGCCTTCACCCATAATTTGTAGCTTGGTGGAGGAGTGAGCTGGTTTTTGGTCTCTGAGGTCTCCAGGTCAGGGGTTTGGGACTGGGTCCTGACAGCTAATTTGCAGAACAATTCAAGAAAAACCTAGGTACTTGATAAGGGTATGACACTGATCCTACAATTGGACCTGTTGTAGAAGTCCACATATTGCTCTTTGGCCATCAGTGGGCTTCTAGATGGTGTTCTTGGGCACCTAAATCCATTTGCAAAATCAGAACCTAATAATAAGACAAGGTTTTCATATATGCCTAATCCTTATTACTTTTTAACTTCAAATAAAAATTCAACATTTTAAATTTAAAACATCACCCATCTTTCCTCTCCCCTCTGAAATAAGGCAAATCTACAAATGCAGGGTCACCACTTTTCAGGTAGTATCTGATGAAATTTGATATGAACATTTATATTCACAGAACAAGAGGCAAAACTTTCTTAGCTATGGTGACAGGAACACCGCCAGTCTGGACACTGGAAATAGACCTAGTAATCATTATCCCAGCATAAATGCTTAAAGGCATTTTAAAGGGAGAACTCAGAAAAAGCAGAGGGAAAGAAAACAGCAACAAAATAATATTCAGTAACTTGCACAGAACCATTCAACAAATTACTGTCCTATCTCCCAGACCACGTGCCTCTCAAGTGATGAGTATTTTTTCATGAACTTCACATAAAACTTTTACAAGTTAACTTCGCAATTTTTTTTAACTTCTCAAGATATCATTTGACAAATATTGAGGATCCAAACATTTTCTACAGATATGTTTGTTAAATTAATTTCTAATTCAAAATGTCAAGCTTTTGCACTTCATGAATTCAAAATGTCATATGCGAGTACCATGGCAGCAGACTATGGAAATCTTGGCTAGTGGAAACGAATACAGAAACAGATGCTCGCTCATATTTATAGTCTATTGTATATAAAGAAAGATGCACAGCAGGTAAGGCTATGACAGAAATGGCCAAGGTTCCTTCTTGGAGCCCTGCAATACCTATTTTTAATGCCACTTAAACTTTTCTGTTCATAATTTTCCTGTAAACATAAGTGTCAGATATACTGGGGGATGCCAGCATTTCTATGACTTTACAGTGCCAGCTTTCCTCGCCTTTAAATAGTCATGGCTAGTTCTGATAGGAAGTCACATTTGCGCTAAGAACAGATGTTCAAACAGCCAGAGGTGGAACGAGTTGAAGTTTCGGAGGGGGGCATACAGACTGCCTGCACTGGCTGAGGTGTTCCCTCATGCTGCCCAGCAGGCTGCTGGGGAATGCCAAGCCTGGCCAAGCAGCCAGCCACCCCGATTGGCCAGTGTGGCCCCTCTCCCCAGCTCCACCCCCTGCCAGTGGCCAGTTGTCAGCGGCTGCAAGAGGGGAGGGGGGGAACAGAGGCCCATGCCCCAGGCCCCCCAGACCCAAGCCTGAGTGGGGGGGGGGGCACTGCACCCCAATGCTGCCCAGCCCAGGCTTCTCCCAATGCTGCCTTGCCCAGGCTTCTCCCAATGCTGCCCAGCCCAGCTAGCCAGCACACCTCCCAGCCCTGCTGTCCCACCATCAGCAGCAGCTGTGGGGACAGCACAGGCTCCTACCATGGGGGCACACCCAGCTGTGCTGGCTTGGGTCTGGGGGAGCTGGGTCTGCGCAGCAGGGGCTTCAGTGTCCCCATCACCACCACTGCTGACAGCCAGTCAGGGGGGGAGGGAGGTTGGGTTGAGGAGCCACGCTGGCCAACTGAGTCAGGCAGTGGGGGTGGAAGGGAAGATGCCACCATGTACCCCTCCAGTTAGGCTGACTCGGGTCTGGAGGAGCCAGGGCCAGGATGGGGGTCTCTGCTCCCCTCACCTCCCCTAACCCCACTAACAGTTGGGCACTCACAGGGGGGCAGGGCTGAGGAGAAGTTCTAAAATGCCAGATCTAAAATTGAAGGTAGCTTTTAATGCTGTTTCAGCAGTGGTTGGAGTTGCAATTAGATGCTGAAGCCATCTCTTTAAATGTAACTTCTGTTGCATGCAGAGCAATAATGCATGCAGACAAAACCAAACAACACTTCCCTGCCTTCAAGTGTTCTGTTCAATCCCACTCTTAAAAAATAATTTCACAAAATACAGAAATGTAAGAGAAAAGGAATTGCTGCTGCCCTTTTGCCTTTTTGGGCCCAAAAATAACCTGGAAAACAAATGTATTCTTACAAAAATGAAAAAGGGCATACAGAAGTAGTAGGAGGAAGAAAAGTGACAATTTCTACTAATTGTACTTCTCCTTGACATCAAAGTTTAATATTAGACTGAACTATTAATCTAAAGATTACAAACCTGATAATGCTACACATGATGCCAAATGAAGAACTTGTTACCATTCAGTTTGAGTGTTCAGGGCGATAAGCAATAAAAGTGTTCATTAAGTAGCTCTCAGTCTAACAGCTAGTTCAAAAGAGTGCCCATTATGAAGTTTGAACCCATATATTATATCCCAAATGTAGGGCATGTTGGATCCATAATTACTCATCAGCTTCCAAACTATCAGAATCTAGCTCAGCTAGAGCATGATATCTTTCTGATACCATCCTAGATCATCACTAGATGCCACTCACAAGGTTAAAGAAAACCTGGTTGATGGATCATCTTGACATAGTAACTTTATCAAGGTGCAACCAACCAGATGGTTAGTTATGCCCATCTGATATTAGTTTCCATAAAGTAGATGTAGATATACAATAATTTATATGTGCATTTAACTGATAATCCAACTAATTATACAAAATAGTAAAGAGAGGCCTCAGCTAAAATAAAAAGCTGGATAGAGGTTCAAATCATTTCCAGGTCTTGGGTGTTTGGATGAAAGGTTCATACTGGCATATGAAAAAGACAAAGATCAGTTACAAAGTGAATTTTTAACTGGACATGAGCAAGATGTATAGATGTATCTGTTTCTCTAGGTCTCAGACAACAAAACACTGTCTGTGAGGATCTTATAATGTGTACAGGGTCTCTTCCCTGACCTGTAGTACTGAATACTGGAACAGACTGCTAACTATATGAATCCATTACAAAATTCAGAGTTATGTTCCACAACAGAACTGAAAATCACACTTTTTCCATTAGTTCTCAGCCGGAGGTTGGCATCTGGGTTTTGAGCTGGGCCCATCACTACTAAAACGGATTTGAAAGGTTTGAAAGATACACATTTGTTTCAACTCTAAATTTGTCCAAACTTATTTTATCTATTTTAATGGCTTTTTAATATCAGACTATTTTTCATACTTTTACCAGTATAAAATATATTGGAAGGAAATAGAATGCTGCAAGATGATCTCTTGCAATTGCATACTAAACACTGCAAGACCCATGAACACTGGAATAAATTATTAGACAGGGGAGGAAAAAAACATAAAACATACCTTTGTGATGATATGTTTCTGAAGTTTATGGCAAAACCTGTTCCTTGAGGTTTATTAAACTCTAATAATTTTTCTTGAAGGATTAGTAGCAATTATCATTAAGGTTCAAGCATTTAACTGTGACTGCTGCAATAAATCTTATTAAAATAACTGAAACATACTTTTTTTTTGCATGTGGCAACCTGTCTCTGAATCACAACCATCTGTACATAGTTATTGCCTGGTGCACACAGATGGCAGTAAAACAACTATAAAGCTATACCATTCTTTAATCATAACTTCTAACAGTACTAAACAAAGTGAAATCTGAGTCAGACCATTAGCATTTGAAAGACTATATGATCACTGTAATTAACAAATACACTTTAGAATCCTGTTATAAAATGTTTTATTGGTTTCTGATTGAAAAAATAATAACACTTGCACTGGGCAACTGCTTGTTTTAATCTTTAACAGCTCATTTTTTTTTTAAATCATATGTTAACAATAGAATAGCAGTCTTCAAGTTTTTATGCTGCACAATTCCTTTACAGATTTAAAATGACAGCGGAAGGTAGCAGAATAATTTATTCCTTCTTGCTTAAGGCACAGAATCATGAATGCTCCAGGTCAGTAACTGGAGGGCTACACTAAACCCCTGTCACTCCAAATCAGTTACAAAGTGAGCATCTGCACCCTGTGCTTATCCTTCAAGGGAAAAAAATATCCACATTACTTACAAAGGCTGGGCCTCAGAACATGAAGAGTTTTAAATGAAGCCAACAAGCAGGTTGCTTAATGTCTTTCTTCCAGGTAATACTAGATGTTGAGCTACTGGATCCAGTACAGTCTTATTGGATAGAAGCCTGTTTTGGTATTTCTACTGAAGTGTGCTAGACTTTTATTATGTTCTGGGGCTAAAGAAAAAAACAAGTTCATGCTCATTATTGTCAATTATTCTCATTACTTGATAAAGGTTCTGAGAGCTCTAAACCACCATCCCCCGTATCTCTCTCCTTTAACAGAGGAGATAGGAATCATCTACAGCTCAAGTGCTACAGTCAATACAGCACTAACACATTCATATACCAAATTATTCAGGACATTTGTTTGGTTGGTTGGTTGGTTGGTTGGATTGTTTCTGACACTGCATTTATCAGCAACTAATTTATGAGCCATTCTTCTATTGACAAGTGGAAATGAAGGTGCAGAACGTTTCCTACAACCAAGACCTTCAATGCTAATGCGCTATGTCTGAATCTCCTGCATTCCTAGGGTCAGGCCTGCCAGGCAAAATTTGCACTACAGTCAATGAGAACTAAGTTAGCTCTGCAACTCACTGGATCTGACCCATCTGCACTAAGTCCCACTGAGTTTAGCAACAACATATGAATAATGAACAAATACAGGTATAAGGTATAATAAAAGGTCTTGACATAGGAATGGGCAACTTTTTCTTTTAGATCTTGAAAAAATACAGATTAACTTCACACAGCCCACAAAGAAGTCTCATTTATGAAATTGTTCACCAGCACATATGTATTAGCTGTGTTCTACAAGCAACTTGTTCTTGCCTTTCTAGTAAAAGCCACATGTTTATAGCTCAGCCTTTCTTCAGTTCTGAATACCAATAATATGAGACAGATGCAGCAAATGTCTATGTATCTTGAAAAATATAACTGTGCTTCTTTGATGGGCTGAGGGTAAGCAGTTGCCCTCCCTAGGGCACATTTGAACTGTTTGAGATTCTTTGCTGCCAACTACACAGCTTGCTACCTGTCAGGAACTAGAATTGGCAGAAAACAGCTGGTAGAAATCAATGGATGTGCCAGTTCTGGTTCATCCAGCAGAAGTACTGTGGAACAGTGAAGTAACAGGCAGTACAGTTATGTCCTGTGTTTTTACATAAATGCCCCCACTGCCAAGGGGATTTTAGGGACCAAATTAGTCATGCAATTAACAACATTTTAAAACTTAGCATATATGTAACTGCTAATGTGTGAACCCTGTGATAACTGAGAAAAAATATTTAACTCCTGGGTACAATTAGCAATATCGTTCAATGGCTGCAGAGAAGTCACTATTGCTATTGTATAAAACCCCTTACTTCCTAAGTCACTTAACATGAATGTGGTAATGCTAATAGGGATGGTGTTATCCTGTCTCCCTTTCATCTTCACTGCTTCAAGAGAAGACTTAAATGTCTCTATAATACTACTGATAGAGTGCATTGGAGAAAGTACTACATATACTTTATACTAGATATAAAGCCTCCAGCTGTCGGTTTCTCTTCCTCCAAACTGGCTTAGCATCATAGAGGAACTCAGCTCTTAAAAGGAGATGGGAGAGAAACTGTAAACACAGTGTAGAAATCAATTTTGCAAATCTCCAATTACATATAATTCTCCTCTCTCAGAAATATAAACATGCTGAATAAACCCTACACTTCTGGACTCTAGAGCTGAGAAAATGTCACTATCATAAAAGATACAAAGTGAAAAACAACATCTGCACATGAAAGGAAAACGTCTTTAAAACAACAAAAAAAGAGGAGGTTGGAGCAGAGGTTTGTTTTTAGAGCAAATAACACAATACAGAACATTTGAAAGCTAAATGTAATATAATATTTATATTACAGAAGTTGTAGATGTAAACATACCCAGCTGCCAGATATTGACAAAAGCCAGAAAGGAGAAACTGGGCACTCAGGGAGCTCTTACAAGACATCCAGACTGAGTTTGGAATCCCAGCACAAAACCTTGTTAATGTTTTGTAAGTATGCAGTGAACTTGAAGTGCCTGCCTTGCAAATCTGAAGAGACAGAGCTGACCTGACACTAGTTACACCATCTCTGCCACGGCTTTGGTTGAATGAGTATTACTTCAAATCCTCACGAGATAATCTCACCAAGGAACATCAGTGTGAAAAATGCACCAGATAACTATGTAGATAAGGGCTTCCTGTACACGAGCTCCTCAGACTATGTAAAAACAGTAGAAGTAAACCCTCTAAATACATTCATAAAATAAACTTTGTGCATATAACAAAAGCTTTGTGTACTCAGTGGGCACATCTACACCTGCGCAGTAACAACTTGCTAGTACTAAATGACTGCTCAGTAACCACTGGTAGTGCACAGTCCAGGCGCCGCACGGGTCGTTTCCAACCCTACTGCTCAGTAGCAGCAGCATCACAGTTCATGCCTGCTGATGCTATGTCACCGTAGCAATGAGCTATGTCACTGTAGCCAGTCATTACAGCAACGTAGTGTCTCGTGTAGATGTGCCCAGAGTGGAAATAATATTCTACTTTGGGGATATCAAGAGAAATAGAAAAATTCATCAGCAGCTTATTTGGGACTACTTTTGTGGGATCTCCAGAACTAAAAACCTAATGGGCTAAAATTTGAACTAATTTGCCAAGCACTGTATATAGGGTGGTAATCGGATTTCTTTGGAGTAAAATGCAAAGCAAACCAGTTAGTATGTGTTTACAGGTAATCCTCAGTGAGTGAGTCTGTTCTAACCCTAACTTCAGAGTCTTAAGCATAAAAGACCCAGGACTACCACTATTTCTGGGCCTCTGCTTCAGTTGAAATTAGTGGAAGCCTTCAAGCTAGAGTACTCACGATTTTAAAAGTGGGATATGATTGAGGCCCTCAACTTTGGAACTCACCTTCCCTGAACTAAAGTAGCCTAGTGTGTTGACTTTCAAGCAAGGATGTAGCCGAATGCTTGAACACCCTGGGCAGCAGCAGTGCACAGGGTAGTATCAATGTCTAGGCTGCTGGCAGCAGTGATAACAATCAAGCCAACAGAACAACTTCTGTTAATTTTTAGCTCTTCATCCTCTCTCTTTCTCTCCCCCACCCCCACTAGTGTTGATGAGCAGGGCTGGCATCCCAGTCACCCTCCTTTATTACACTACCATTTTCAGGACACACTACAAAATCCATCTTCCAAACAGGGCTTCAGAATGAACTGTTTTTTGGAAGAACTTCTGAGGGCCAGAAGATAGAGTGGTTTCAGTTTGTTGTTGTAAGCATTTGACTAATTAAGTTACACATTTTGATAAGGTTTGGTGACTGGATCTTTCTTTATTATAGGATTTGTATTTTTTTAAAAGCAGCCAATGTAGTCAGTAACATGAACAGATACTTTTTAAAAGACTGTTTACAAAGCCAAATAAATAAAAACAATATTTTAAAAATATGCATAGTATAGAGACAGCTTTTATGTGACTATATAAAATATAGCCAGCTTGAGGATGGAATACAGGGTCTGCCTGAATCATGCACAATAATGGTGTGTAATAATGCAAGAGAGAAAGCTGTTGTCTTTTTTGACAAGATTATGGGTGTGCTTGCTAAATATGGGTGTGTTTGATGCTGCAGACTTAGATTTCTCTAAGCACTTAGTATTACATGGCATTTTGATTTAAAACCTTGAATTATATGGACCCAACAGGATGAATATTCAATGGTTTAAAAACCTGTCCCACTGACAGATCTCAAAACAAATTTAACATGGACACACCAATAACTGAAGCCATTTCTAATGGGATACACCCAGGCTTGTTTTTCAATCCAGTACTGTTCAATTTTTTTTAGTAATCTAGAGAGTAATGTAAAGTCTTTGCTGGCAAATTTTGTATATGATACAAAGATTGGTGGGGTAATAAATAATGAGAAGGAGAGAGCAACAGTGCAAACTGATCTGAAGTGCATGGTTATGTGATTACAAGCCAACAAAATGCATTTTTAAACTGCCAAATACAACATAATGTTCTCAGAACAAATAATACATCTCTAAAGGATGGGAAACTATCCTGGAAAATTATGACTCAGAGGAGGGCTTCAGAGTTATTATAGATAACTGCCTTAACATCAACTCTCATGGCAAGGCCATGGCAAAAACTGAAGACCTGCTAAAATGATCCTTGAATGTTTAAATAGGAAATATCAAGCAAGTGTAAAAAAGTGATATCACCTCTTAAGTACTACTGGTGAGACTACCACTACAACACTGCTGTTATCATCCACTTCTGGTGTTCACACTTCAAGAAGGATGTGGGACTACTGCAGAGAGTTCAAAGAACTACAAAAATGATCCAGGGCCTAGAAAACAAGTCTTATGATATAAGACGTAATGAGCTCAATCTATTCAGCTGTTTGACAAGAAGGTTAAAGGTGATTTTGTTGATAGGTACTTACAAATGGAAAAGATATTCAAATGTGTGTGTGGGGGGAGGTATTCAGACTTGATGAAAAAGGGATAATAAGATCCAAGAGCTGAAAGTAGTAGTTAACCAAATTTCACCTTGATATAACATGCAATTTCCTAGCAGCATCCTAATAAAACATTGGAACAGCTTACCGTGAGACTTGTCATTACTTGGAATCCAAGTGAAGATTAGATTTATTTCTAAAAGATATTATTTTAAACCAACTTCTGAAAAAAAGTTATAGTCCATGTGTGCAGGTGATCAATCTAGAAGGGTTATGACCACTTTTCTTATCTAGGGGTCTGCTGGAATTGAAAACCCCTTGTTCATTTCCTCAACTTGCTCATAAAATGCTTGGGTCTTTTGCTTGTTCGCTTTCCTCTGAAGCATGAAAAAAATGACCACAGCTCTAGATGCTAATGCTCTGAAATGCTATATAAATGTTTGGCTGGTGTGTCTTACTCACGTGGGAATACGTTATTATTGCCAGGTATTACATCAAAAATAATTTTCTCAGATAAGACTGACAAGGACCTCACAAGTTTTCCATCTGCTGCTGCAGCATAGAAAATGGGTTGTTTTATAGGAATTGGTTAGAGCAGGTGCATAACCAACCTAAAATGTCCCTGTCTTAAGAGGCCTTAAGCACTGGTGGCATCTCAGCTTCTCTCATGCTCTAGTAGTCCTTCTGAACTGAAATGCTTTAGTCTAACTTAAGTTACTGAGCTCAGTCTAGGAATAACTGGGTGAAATTTAATGGCCTGTGATATATAGGAGGTCAGAGTAGATGATCTAATGGTCCTTTTTGGCCTTAACCTCTATGAAACTATAAGATTAAATGCTATATTTAATTGAAATCAAAAGGGAATATAGCTAGGCAGAATGCAATTACCCAGTTAACAGTTAGGCCATCAGACCAAGGAAGCCACTTTGGTTCTGGCAGAAATTGCCACAGAGGACTGAATGATATTGCTGCTTGTGATCAGAATGTCATTCTTGTTTCCTCTAAAAGGCAGCACCTTTCAGAGCACAGTATCCCTTACCACTTTCATAATACCTTCTACCCCTTTAAAGCCCCCATGACCTCTCTGGTCACTGCCTTTTGTCTCTTACAATCATCTACAATTCCTCTTCTGCCTGCCTTTACGCCTTCTTTCATTGTGACCCCTACTTGACCTCATCCATCATGCTTTTTCCCTTTCCTGCAAGTCCTGTGCCTATGAACTAAAGTCTAATTAAATCAAAACCGTTACCAGTATTCAAAATAAATGTTTTTGTAGCCAGGTTTGATAGCTGATAGCCTCCAATGCCACCTCATAATCTTATAGCAATTTCCAGTATTGACATAGTTTTTTTCCTCATTCCATTGCTACAATGCTGCCTCCATCCTTAAATGCTATGTTCCTTCAATGTCCCTAAACTGTCCTTGTCATATGGGATTATAAGCACTCAGGCAGGGAATCACTTTTTTTTTTTGGAGTTATCTGAAGTCAATGGCGATTTACACCAGCTGTAGATCTGAATAAGGCAGTGCTGACAAAAGGAAAGGTAGCGAATCACTTGCAATACGATCCCCCTAGAAGTGGCTGCAGCTCCAGGGCCCAACCCAAGGTGCCACCACCATTGCTATCAGACTGGGTAGGGTTTTGATCCAATATAAGTTTCATGCCCCAGACTGGAACAGGCCTAGAGCTGGAGCGCAGGTCAGCACTGAGGGCTTGGGGCAGGTGAAGACAGAGGCTGCGGGGTAGAAGGAGATGGGGAAAAGAGGCAGTGGAGATGGAAGGAGGCCCAAGGCTTCAGGGGTGGCAGGTGGTAAAGCAGAGGCTGTGGGGGAGAAGGAGGGGGCCTGACAGCAGCTGCAACACCAGCCCCAACAGTCAAAACCAGAGCGGCTGCCTGCACTCACACTACCTTGTACTCAAATCCAAGACAAGGAGCGTTTTTTTTTTGTTTTTTTGTTTTTTTAAACTTGCCTTGGATTTGAGTAAATATGGCAATTTTACATAGATCACAACTTCAGCTGGTACGGATATATCCTGACTGACCCACTCATCTAAGAATCTGAAAAAACCCACACATCGCTGCATTAGATTTTATAATTTTTGAGTGAATTAATGGTAAGATCTAGAAAGCAACATGCTTATAAGCTGAAGGCACTAGGCCTCAATTAAGAAAAAACAAAAAAAAACAACCCTGTGAAGTAGCTACGCTTACAGAAAATATCCCAACTGGTTTACATCCGGGGTTTATGTGCATCGTTCTCTAATAAATCTGACCACTATAAGTTAAGTATGCAGAAAAAGGGTTTTCTTTCCATAAACTTATGGAAGTTAGCTATGAATGTATACAAAGGGAACTGCTAGGAAAGCTATCTGTGAACCCTATGCTAATAAGCACATAATATAAGCTTTTCAGGAACATTCTTATCTTGGTAACAGAAGGACATCTCTTCCATTTTTTAATTTTATGCTTTTCCTATGGAATTCTTCCTAGCATTAAAAATAACTTAAGGCATTTTGTCTGACACTGAGTTATCATAATTCAAACCTTGAAGGAATCACGTAATCTCTTCTGTGGCAAAAATCAGTTTCTCTGAAGAAGGAAGCTCTCTTTATTAGGCACCCTTGGCCCTGTTTAGGTCATTTTTAAGGTAAGTGAATGGTAGGTATTTTACAATTAATGTTTTTTTCATATTTTGTGATTCACTTCCTAGTCAGTGAACCCCATGGTGTGTTAACATGTAAAACGGTAGGATCCTGTAGCCTCTGGGTATCCAGTGACACCCAACACTGAATACATTCATGGTTAGATTTGCCAGACCATTGATACGTTAGTCACTCCAACATTTTGGATGTTTAGTACCTTCTATACCATGAGGACAATTCCTTTGTGGTTTGTATGCCAGAAAAGAAGGTTTTGTTACTGTTACTGTATGGGCACATTTACACAAGACACTACTGCACAGCAGACTAATTTACTGTGCAGTAAAGTGTCACCATCTACAGGTGTGTGGCAACTAGGGTGTGGTAGATTAATTTACTGCACTGCCAGAGAGTCCCATCAAATACAATTTGTATCCAGCAGCATAATAATACTGCTTAAATACACTTTAATACTGTGCTTAAATACACATGTAGACAGTGACGTTGGATTTAGTTTACTATGGCTCAAATTGAGCCAGAGTATATTCAGTCACATTAATTGCACATGTAGATGTAGCCTACATGTAGTAACCACCACCCACTAAAGTTGCTGTGTTCCATTGCAAGCTCCAACATAAAGAGATTCAGGATAATACTGGCCAGTTCTTCAGCCAACCATTTTCTGCAGCAAAACTTAAATGATGAAAGTCTTTATCAGAAAGATCAGGCTAAGCCAAAACCAAAGTATGTTCCATAAAAATTCTCCCCAAGAAATTATTTCCAAACAACATTATCTGTAACCATATGGAAAAAAGAGAACACATTTGTGTGCCTTTGCTGTTTTTTACACAAATGTAAAATGCAGTTACCAAAGTGCCATATGAGAAATAAACACAAGGAACAGTAAAGATAATCAAAGTAGAGGATCGGATGCAGATGAAACCCTCTGCCATTTTACTTCTTTGTGCATTGCCATTCTGCGTTCCAAGATCGTGAGTTCTTCTGCAGTTATACTACAACATTACAGAGTACATGTTTGAACACATTATACTGTATCACATGTTCAAGCCTTGTGCTCCAGCCTGCAAGTTTTATTGTTTATATTTTCAAATGATGTATTGATGAATTAATTCTGTACTGCCTTTAAACTATGAGAATTTCAAATAGTAACAGTTGCTTCCACCTCTACAGGTGAGTAATTGAGTTTAATGAAAATGGCCAAGCTGTTTGGACATTTTAATTCTTATTTAAATGCTCTGGAGGATAACAATTTTACTTGACTAAAGAAAGGTTCGTAAAAATTAACTACAGCATGTAAGTCAATACCAGAAAAACTATATACCTTGTACCTTTATCTAATTTGGGGGCATTTCTGGGTAAGGCAGTTCCAAAGACCCTTGATGCCAGCTAAGTCAGGGTTCCAGCTGCCTTGAATAGGATTAAAATAACCATAAGGCTACCAGCAAGAATGCGTAGAAAGCTGATCAAACCCAAAGAATACTGCAAAATCAAAGTCCCTAGTATTACATAAAACACAGACTGGATCAAACATGGAGTGTTACTTTAGTGTCCTGGTCCAAAAAAATCATGGATAGCTGGAAAGGAGGAAAAGAAGTGTTCTTTGAAAAATAACTGGTTAGCGAATGCATCCAAATTTCTTTATAGATAAAAATAGCATAAGCATCAGTTCCAAATATGAGTGCTCTATGAGATGACTTTGCTAAAGTATCATCAAAATGACTTTACATAGATGGCAGTTTGAGGGTTCCCAAAAGAAAGTACTCACCATATCCTCCAAAAGCAAAAGAAAACTGAGGTATAAGTCACTAATAAAAATATCGAACAGCATCAGACACAGAACAGATACCTATAAAACTTTACCTGAGACCTGCTTCCAGTTGCATGCTATCCACTGCAGTCACTCTTTGCTTGAAGTTATTTAACCAGCTTGGACCATTAGAACCACTTAGCTATGACTCCATCTGTCAGGTTCGACCTAGAAACCACTATACAAAGCCCAAGCAAAAGTCTCTGTTATGTAACTAATGCCCATCTGCAATGATAAGGAGGAGACAGTCTTAGATAAAGGAGGCTTGAAAACAAAAACAGAATCAGAGGACTAGGGCAAAGAGCTGATTTGAATATTGAGAATCACACCCCTGGGTGGGGAGAAAGTATGCTAATGAAACATACATGTATGGAAATGAGATACATAGCTAAAACACAGGTATAGAGACATGCTCAGTAAAGAACTCCTTGCATCGCTCCCTTATAACCAATTAGCAAACAAGAATGCTTATGAAGGTCCAATACTCCTGTATAAAAGATGCTTAGAATTAAAAATCTGTGTGCTTGTTACGTGAAATTATTCCGCTTGCACCTTGTATTGCTAGCAATAAATCTTTATACTTTCACCCCTGGTATCTTTATTGGCTTTTGCATACCGGGCACGATCCCAGACTTGAGCTGGGGCTCAACAGTTTTTGGCGACCCAGATGGGACTGCCTTAGATAACTTTGCCCGGACTAGCTGACGACCAGACACAGCTCCTTCTTATCAAATGTCAGGCGCGCCCCGGGATCTCTTTTCCCGGTGAGACTTGTTTCAGGGGGAGCTGGATTGCTGAGGCGGCAGTAGCCTAATGGTGCAAAGCCATAGAGTGAAAGTACCAGTAACAGGCACCTGGGTGAGAGGGTAGAAAGGGCATAAGGCCTACCGTCAGCACGCCTGCCTGGGATTATCTCTGTAAGTATTCTGTCTGGCCCGAGTCCAAGACCAGTGATTTTTCCCCTGTGAGGACGAGGACTAAGAACAGATCCCTGGATCCCAGGTAAGTCGGACGGTCAGGACCGGGAAGGCAGCCCTGAGATGGGTACTATTAACAGTAAGGTTAGGAAATGTACCCCCCTCTCTTGTGTATTGGGACATTGGGCAGAGTTTGGTGGAGATCCTATGACTAAGAAGAAAGCTAAATTCTTCTGTGAAACTGCGTGGCCACGCTATCAGCTAGATGATCAAGAACATTGGCCTCCGGAGGGAAGTGTTAATTATAATACTATCTTACAATTGATTTTGTTCTGCCGGCAGAATGGTAAATGGGAGGAATTGATGTATGCGCAAGCGTTTATGTCTCTTTGTAGAAATAGAAAGGTTTTGGAGGAATGTGGACTGGGGGAGGGAGTTGGGGTCTGTGAGATGACTTTGGTAGCTAATAAATCCTGTCCGGGACTGTCCGGAGCCGGAGGCTCTTCCCCCTCTGCTGCCTTTACCGTATTCTCTTCCTCTTCCTCCTCCTCCTCCTGATACATCTGATTCCTTGCTGGCATCTGCTCTTCCTGCTTCTTCTCCCCCCGAGGCGGAGATTGAAAATACTCCCCGACCTAGGAATCTGGAACAGCACCAGCCCTGGCTGTCAGGTGTTTGGCAATCTCCAGATTCCCCGACTTCTCCTGATATAACCCCGGGAGGTGGGTGGAGAGTACAGTTAAGAGCAGACTCCGGGGTTAAGGGAAAACATCACAGGGAATCTGATCCTGGCCGTGGGAAGGGAAATGGGGTATTTCCCCTAAGAGAACAAGTGGTACCTGGGCCTCTAGAAGATGATGGGGAGCCAACCTACCGTCGAACCTTTGTGCACATTCCTTTCACTACATCAGATTTGTATAATTGGCGGAACAATACCCCCAGCTTGAGAGAAGGTACTGAAAAGGTACATAACCTGTTTAAAATGATTTTCAAAACCCATAACCCAACCTGGGCAGATGTTCAGTCTCTTTTAGATATCCTGTTGACACCAGAGGAGAGGAGAATGGTAGTGGGCAAAGCCCATGAGTACGTGGAAAAGGAGATTACTGCAGGGAACTTGCAAGGAAATAGGGACAATCATGTCCCCACCCAGGAGCCAGATTGGAAACCAGACCAAGATATGACCTCTATCCATGCCTATCGAGAATATATCCTCCAAGGATTGAGAGATGCTGTGAAAAAACCCCAGAATCTCAGTAAGGTGTATGAGGTCCGACAGGAGACAAACGAGACCCCGAGTGCCTTCTTGGAAAGAATTTACACTACTTTCAGACAATACACTCGTGAGAACCCGGAGGATACATCAAACGCTCGCATGGTAAATATGATTTTTATAGGTCAGAGTGCACCGGACATTAGAAAGAAATTGCAGAAGACAGACGGAGCAACAGGTATGCCTATTTCCCAACTAGTAGATATTGCTTACCAAGTATTTACTAACCGAGAAAGTGTTCAGGAAAAGCAACAGGACAAAAAAAGAGGAGAGAAAGATAAAAATGCAGGCAGCCCTACTGGCAGCTGCAATCACGGGAAAACCTAGAAATGAGGGATCCCGGAGACAGCCTCAGAGACGGGATCCATTAGAGAAAGATCAGTGTGCCTATTGCAAACAAAAAGGACATTGGAGGCGGGAATGCCCCCGTCAGAAAGTTGGGGAAGGTGAAAAGAAAAAAGAGGAGAGCAGTGGACTGTTTGCTTTTGGAAGGGATTCAGATTGAAGGACACCGGAGGCCCGGGAGGGAAAGATAACCCAGATCCCAGTGTCCCCTGATGAGCCTCTGGTTAAAATGCAACTAGGGGACAAAGATGAATTGGTAAATTTTCTCGTTGATACAGGTGCTGCCCATTCTGTCTTAACTCAAAAACTGAAACCTTTAAGTAAAAAGGCTGTCCCGGTGGTAGGGGTTACAGGGAAGGCAGTAACACGACCCTTTTTACAGCCAATGACCTGTAATCTTGGGCAGACTGAAGTCACCCATCAATTTTTGTACATGCCAGACTGCCCTGTTCCCCTTTTAGGAAGAGACCTCCTCTGTAAATTGCATGCTACGTTGTCGTTCCAGGATGGGCAAATGTTTTTAACAGTGCCTTCTGAAAAGGGGTGGCATTTGCAGGCTTGCCTTCTCGGCCTTCTCCGAGAGGAAAGTACACCGGATATCCCTCAAACCCTGCTCGATGCTGTTGTTCCATGGGTATGGGCAGGTCATCGACCCGGAAAGGCTAAAATGCTGACCCTGTAAAGATTCAACTTTTGCCAGGGGCCCAGCCTCCATGTGTGAAACAATATCCAATGCGGATGGAAGCCAGGAAAGGAGTGAAGCTGTTAGTTGAACAGTTCCTGGAGTATGGCCTTCTCCGTGAATGCACATCAGCTTTTAACACACCCATCTTGCCTGTGAAGAAGCCTAAGAGTGATGAATATCATTTCGTCCA
>NW_005842209.1:380141-400847 GCF_000455745.1 Alligator sinensis | reverse complement strand
TATACACACATACCATCCTTCCTCGAGGATGGTTTCTGGCCTGCGGGAGAATCATCTGGCTTAGACTTGTCCTGGTTAACTTCCTGGCTTCCCAATTTTGGATGGTTGAAACAGTTATTTAGTATGGTTGTTTTATTTTGTGTTATAGGGATTATAGCCTGTTGCTGTATACAATGTTTACCTGTCTTCTTATCTATCTTCAGGCCTAAGGTGAATCAAATGATTTTGCAAACAAAGCAAGCTGAGGATACTAGATTTGTATTAAGTCAAATTGAGTGGAGCAATTATAATAAAAATAATTAAAAATGCTCCAGAGGGGGAAAATGTCAGGTTTGACCTAGAAACCACTACACATAGCCCAAGCAAAAGTCTCTGTTATGTAATTAATGCCCATCTGCAATGATAAGGAGGAGACAGTCTTAGATAAAGGAGGCTTGAAAACAAAAGCAGAATCAGAGGACTAGGGCAAAGAGCTGATTTGAATATTGAGAATCACACCCCTGGGTGGGGAGAAAGTATGCTAATGAAACATACATGTATGGAAATGAGATACATAGCTAAAACACAGGTATAGAGACATGCTCAGTAAAGAACTCCTTGCGTCACTCCCTTATAACCAATTAGCAAACAAGAATGCTTATGAAGGTCCAATACTCCTGTATAAAAGATGCTTAGAATTAAAAATCTGTGTGCTTGTTACGTGAAATTATTCCGCTTGCACCTTGTATTGCTAGCAATAAATCTTTATACTTTCACCCCTGGTATCTTTATTGGCTTTTGCATACCGGGCACGATCCCAGACTTGAGCTGGGGCTCAACACATCCATTCCACTTTTCTCATTTTTACTTGTTAGAATGCCATGTGAGATTATGTAAAAAGCCAGAAATATTATGTCCACTGCATTCCCCTTTGCCACCAAACCAACACAGTTCCCCTGTCTGAAAAAGGAACTCAAGTTATTTTGGCAAGGATTTGTTCTCAACAAATCTACATTTTCTGCTAATGATTATCCCATTACCATTCACATATTTACAAATACAATGCTCTACAATTTTCTCTAGTAACTTCCCAAGTATTCAAATGAGGCTGACAGGTCTTTAATTCCCCAGGTCCTCTTTTGCTACCTTTTTCAAAGTTCTCTGATGTGCTCTTTACCTTTCACGATCTGCATCCCTTCCCTGTCTTTGTTTGTATTAAGATCATTAGGTGTCTGATCCCAGGTTGTTTTTTTCCCTTGTTACCTTGGGTTAGAGTCTTTTGTTTGTTTGTTTTGAAACCTAAAGTCAGGCAGGCATTGAGGCTAGGGACAGAAGTTACACATATACCGGTTTAAGTAATCAGAAACTGGTTTAAACCTGTAACCGAACAGAAGCTCAGTGCACACAAACCAGTTTCAAAATGGCTGACACTGGTTTAAGATAAACCTGGGTGAATGTAGTATCAGACTTTACTGATTTGGGTCAAACCAGTTTATGAAACTTCTGTCCCAGACCCCTTCCTGATTTAAGTTAAATCAGAATCCCCTAGCATGCTTTCTACCCTGGGCTGACTATGCTGTCTGCTCCAGCAGAGAAGGGCTGGAGTAAAGAGGCGGAGGGGGAGGAGGGGAGGCAGGCACTGTCCCCACCCCGAGCAAACCCCAGCTGGGGTCTGGGGCCAGGGATGCAGGTTAAACCCCACTTTCCCTGACTACAGAGCTGTCCTGCCCTGCTAAAGTTACCGCTGGCTGTGCTGTGGACTACAAATCCAAGAGACACCTGGAAGCAGAAAGAGGAAGTGATGCGAGCAACTCTGCAGAGTCCTACTTCTGTGACTCTGGACTGCAAATCCCAGAGACCTCAGGGGCAGCAGGAAGAGGAAATGAATACACAGCCATGATGGCTATGTCAGAGAGCTATGCTCTAGAGCCTCTCAGCTTCTGGCCTGTGTCACTGTAGGCATGTGGCTGCATTTCCTGAATCCAAAGTGAATGTGTGCCCAGTTGTTTCTCAATTTAATATCTGCAGTTTAGACTAACCTGCAAAGACTGAATTGATTCAGCCTCTGGCTCTTTGACCTTCTGTACTTAGCCTGAGTGGCTCTGCTTTCTTTACGGGTTTTTTTTTTTGAAAATATCTAAACGTGAGGTTTGTGGTGCCACAGATGTGTTTGTGGTACCAGATACCACATGGCCACACTCGTCTGGACACAGCCACTGGGTACATCTACACATGCCCTTTACTGCACAGTTGACTAGTTAGTTCTGCAGTAAAGTATCACTGTCTACATTTGTGCTGGTATTAGGGAGCAATCAATTAACTAACTCTGTCATAAGACCGTACTGTCAGGGATAGTACTATCCTACAGTGGAGTAATTACATGCGCTGAAATGCTATGTAGACACTGACAGGGGCTGGCTAGGGCATGAGGGTGCTAAAGCGTGGGAGCTGCCTGCCACCTAGCCGCACACTTTAGCACCCTCTTGCCCCAGCCAGCCAGCCCCTCTGCCACCCAATGCCACGACCTGGAGCCCAGGGCTGACCCCTCCCAGGCCTCTTGCCAGCCAAGGGATGTTCTGTCCTGACTCAAAGTGCTGTGGTCCTGGGCACACATGTACACACTGCACCTGGGAGCAACTCTGGAGCATTTTACAGAATGCAACATAAAAAATAAAGAAATAAATAAATAAAACCATAAATAAAACATAAAAACAAAAAATAAAAACAAAAATAAAATAAAATCATAAATATAAATAAATAAATAAAATAAATACATAAATTAATTAAAAATAAATACAATAAAATAAATAAAAACATAAATAAAAATAAAAATAAAAACAACAACAATCTACCCTTGTAACCCTTCTTCATTACTAGTAGTAAGGATCAGACTGACTTCTGGCCATTAAACTCTTTTAAATAAATAAACTGATTGGTTTGGTTTAATACCTCTCCCTATAATATCTGCAACACATATAACAGATAAGATATTGAATCTTTTATTTAACATACTCTTTGCTTAGCTTGTAATATAAGCCACATATACATACATATACACCTGTGCTTACATGGATTCTTAGTTCAAGTATATATCTCCATTTTACTTCATTGCCTTTCCTGTCCAAGCAGAATAGTCTGATAATTTTGGTTCCTAATCAAAACTTCATCTATTCAAAGGTTTTAGGACCTTGCATTTTAAGCCATCTGGACATTTGTTTCAAATAGATAAGAATTACATGTACATGTAGAAATATAGCATATAACAATTCTACAAAACAATGTAGATTAGAAAGTATGGAGTGCAGATTCATTTAAAGCTGAAGAGGGAATTTAGGTAAGCAGGTCATTGCATCTTTGCAGGTATTTAACCAGAACAATGAAGCTAGCAATCCAAATCTTCTGAAAAGTTCTATGGCATATACAAAAACAGCTTAGGACACTGCATTTATCTGAATCAGCACCTCCAACAGTACATGAATCACAACATTTTGGGGGATCAAACACCTGTTGATTTTGAACTGCTTAAACATTTAGTAGCAAAACGCAAGCAGTAGACAAACTGAAAAGTAGAAACCCTCCTGTTGTTGAGATGTCTTGATGCATTAGTCTTACCCATTCAGAAAAACAGGGTCTCATCCACAGAATGGAGTAAGCTTTTTCTATTAGGGAGTTCTGTCAACAGCTAGATAAGGTTGCCCAGTGGTGCCTTGTGTTCTTTCAAAAAACTGATCTAAGCTGTAAGCAAACTTGTAAAAACCAGGAAATCTGCAGGATTGCTCACCCCAACCTTAACTCTGCCACCTAAAGCTGACGCTAGCCAGTGGGAACGATTGAGAAAATGATAGTGATGTAATAAGCCAGACATGAAGACCATCAAAGAAAATGTGCCATTATTTGTCTTGTATCTCAGAAATCCCACAAATTTGAATTGCAATGTTTATATGTATAAATTCCATATGCATTCATTATGTGAGTTAATTGGTTAACAGATTAATTGAAGCAGGTTGGAAGAATTGTTGCTGTGATATGAACAGAGGGTTCAAGTACCTTGGGGAAATAAATATGCTCATATCTGTGCTAAGTTTTGTGGATATCATTGACTAGGGATTGTCAGTGGTGTGAAGAATGTGTGAGGTTGTCAGTATAAAACTGTCCAAAGGTATAAATGTAGGCCATTGTTAGGGTCATATTGTAGCCATGATGGTCCAGGAATCATGCAAAAAACAAGGATTTGGGGGAAAATATTTTTTGTTGGACCAACCAGATGGCTGGGATAAGATTAGATGAGCTTTTTGAATGCATGGCATTCTTCTTTAGGTCTGAGGAGGAAAGCAAGCACAGCAATTGTTAAGAACAGGTGGTAGAGCTGTGAAATCAGAGGGGGAGAAATTCCCAGGGTTACAAAAAAAAAGAAAAGAAGTTTGATTACTGGGAGATCAAGACCTATCAAAAGGCAGGAGGGCCATTATAAACTGTAGTGTGTAGAAAGAATTTCAGTAATCAGATTGATTATAGTATCATAAAAATCATTGTCAGTGTTCTGGCCTTGGTTCCTAATGTCCAGCTAAGTTATGCATTTTTCTTCCCAAGCTCATCTTTAAAGGTATTTAGTTAGCTTTCCTTTCCCAAGGATAGCATGGTCAGAAGGGAAGTGGTGGTTTTGTGAAAAATGTGCTTCTGCTGATGTATGTCTCTCTCTTTCCTTTATATTTGTTCTGTATGTGTACTTTTTGCTGCATAGTTGCTGTGTAGTTTCATCCGTGCAGTTACCAGGAAGGCATTGGGTGCATTGGATCAGATATATCACATCTTCAGAAAAGCTATGGATCCCATATATGCATTTAATGGGTTCATTGTGGCGGGTATTGATTCTAGTAACAATGGAGATATGTGGTCAGGTTTAAAATATATTGTTAAGGAAAAAATGTCTCTCGTTTGATGCCTTAGAAGGAAGGAGTTTGCTTCTGATGATGAGTTGAGCAAGGCTAGGGCATTGTTTGGAGTGGAGATGCTTGGAATACTTCTCTCAAGATCTGATTTTTGTCAAGTATCAGCTATAGTTGTTTGATGATTCTTCTAATCAGTTCCAGTGTGGAGTAGTAGATGAACCATCACAGGTGTGCGGTCACCAGGGGGTTTCTTTTTGTATTTTAGCAGGTTACTGAAGGTTATTTGGACAGCACTTCCAAAGATTCAATCTATTTCTTTGCTGGAGTGTCCTTGTTGCATAAAGGCAGATTTTAGGCTGCCAGGAAGACATCATGAATGTTCTCCTCCGAGCAAATGTGTTGGTATCTAAGGACCTGGCTACAGATTACAGCTTTTTTGGTGTGCAAAACCATAACTACATACCAGAATGAACTCTCACAGGAAAAATATAAAGGACACCCACATATCAGTAGGAGCATATTGTTCACAAAGCAACCCTTTCGGACCTCACTGTCCTCCAGCTCAAAGGAAATCTACCAAACACTGTTAAAAGGCAAGCTTAGGAACTAAAATTCATAAGCTAGCTGGACATCAGGAACCAATGCTAGAACACTGATAATGAGTTTATGACACACTACAATCTAACCCAATTCCTGAAATTCTTCCTACACACTACAGTTGATAATGACTCTCCTCCTTTTTTAAAGGTTTTAATCTCCCAGTAATCAAGTTTCTTTTCTTCTGCTAAGGTTTTCTCTGCTACTCCTAGGAATCTCTCCCCTCTCCAATTTCACAGCTCTGCCCAGTATACCTAACAATCATTGTGCTTGCTTTCCTCCTCAAACATGAACTAACTTGCATTCAAAAGTGTGTCTAACTTTATCCTAGCCATTCAGTTGGTCCAATAAAAAATATCACCCCCCAAAAATCCTTGCCTCTGATAGTTTCAGCTCACTGCTCCTGACCTGAAACCAAGTTTTGCTGTCTCAAGGAAAAAAATATTTTTCAGCAGGGCTTATGCGCTCTGTTCTCCAAGTGTTTTGCAGAACCTGTAACTGCTAGTATGTGTATTTGGGGTGTGTATGTGCATCACTTAAAGAGAGCAGAATGAAACTTGAGCACCCCTTACATCTGAATATTTCTTGGTTTTTAGAGATTTAGAATTATACAGTATTACCTTATCTGCTCTAGTCCAGATTTTCATAGGTCTAACTGATTTTTTCTGCATGCATTACTCTAGAAGGGCATAAAGCATCACCAGGCAAACTTGGCCAGAAAGCCATTGGAATTGCTCAAGTCAGGGTTGAACAGGGGGAACTAACTGGCAAGCACATTGGGAATCCTGGATATTTTTAACTTTCATTCTCAAGAAATGACCATTTTTGTTTTCATTTATAAAAATGATTCCAGCTCCTTCACAAGACCACATTTCTATCCAGATGGCAACACTGATTCAGATTGTGTAGTTTAAATAAAGCAGATCAAAAGAGAAGCTTTCAAATCCTTGGATGCAATACCCAATATTCTGTCTGCTACAACTGGCAAAATAAGAAAATAGCGGTAACGTAACATCCAAATGAGAACCTGGGACTAGTGAACACAGCCAGTTCACGCTTTAAAAGGAATGACAGGGAAAGTGTAAATCATTTTAAGATTACAAAGTAATTAAAAATGAATTGAAGTTGCCTTAGAACAGTGTAATTGGACAGCAAAGTTTACCTCGCAAGTCATAAGGATACTTCACCTTTTCCTAACACTTTTTATTCAATAATATCAAAGCATTTTACAAATGTCTATAATAGAGGTGATTAGGCATGTTCTAAAATGTCTGTATGTCAAAATCAAAATCAAAATGTTCTATAGGAACATATCAATTCTGGCTGAATTCGAGGCAAACCAGTCCTGGTTGCCTGCCACCTTGCCCATCTGGCTCCTCAGTAGCCCTCCTGGGAGCCTAGGTTTCCAGGCTTTTGGCTCCTTACCAGCCTAGAAACCTTGGGCTCCCTGTTTCCCCAATCTGCCCAACTCTCTACCTGGCAGGCTGCTGAGGCTCCAGGCTGCCCAAGAAGTCTTGGAAACCTGTCAAACATATCATAATGAAATGTCATTGCTGACCTTTTGTAAACACAGATTCATAATTCCTCTTCTACAGAAAATTTCAAATTACCATTTTTGTTGTATTTCAAAATTTATTTTTTCCTTCTATTTTTTTTGGAATTTCCTGTAGAACAGGCCTTCCAAGTCCTGGCTCAACTTAGTCAACATGTTCTATTCTTCTTATCTTACAAATGGGACAACCAAGGCACAGAGAGATTTTTTGTTACTGTCTTGTCAAAAGTCACAACAGTAAGCAAGGGTCTGATTCCCTAATCCTGTGCTCTAACCACTGATACGTACCTTTTGTGTATGCTCATGCCCTGACCCCGACATGCCCTCGCTAGTTTCAAAGCAAAACTTATTACTGGATAAGCCCTTGATAATCAAAGAATCTGGGTAGTGAGAAGGTTTTGTCTTCTGGTTGAGATTAGGTGATGCATCACCTTATTTGTTTCACTACCAGGCCTGATATGAACTTAAGTGCCAGAAAAACAAATTAAGCAGCTCCTATTTATTAGTCATGAAAGTGAATTAGAAAAAAGACACTTTGCCTGGGTGGGGAATTATCTAGTTGCCAGACCTCCTTCCTTTTTTACATCCTTATGACAAGGTATTTAGCAGAGTTTGCAGCTTCATTAAAATCACAGGTCTGCACTGTGAGCATTTCTGCTATGGCCTCAAACTTGAGATTTCTGAGCTGTCACCTGTGTGCCATAGTACCCATGCCACCCCAGCCCCCATTGACAGACTACAATTAAAAACAGAATAACAAGAAGTTGGGGATGGCTATTTCTGTTCTTACATACATACCTTAGTTTCTATAAGCAATCATTTACCACAAGGTCTACCATCTTAACCAATGGACCTGACATACACAATTAATTCAGTAAGACAAAATAACTCTTTCAAATAACTCTTGAAAAGTACGCTGTGTCCTAAAGAGTTGGTAAATCAATACTAAAACTGTGTCTTTGTGTACCTGCAACTGCTTCAAATCCATGTGCTTTGATTGCATAAACTTTCCAATTGTTATTTATAGCCTTGTTCTTACCAGTAATTGAATAAAAGAGTTGCAGCAAGGAATGATTAGCACGTATTTTGTCTAATGTTTGGTAAACTTCCTGTTGGGTCAATGTTCTTCTTTTCATCACCCTTTCCATGTAATGGTTCTAGTTGCTGCTTCCCTAACTTAACTTCTTGAGTCTCCATTGGAGAAAATACATTGGAATCTAACAAGTGCACTTCTTACTCTTCCTCATCCCCTCACCAGTGTCGTTCCACTCAGCAGTTCCAAAATCAATACCATATGCATAATAGACAAGAAGGCAAATGTCTTAATGGCATAACTCCACTGAAGGCAAGTCCAAGCAATTGTAGAAGCAATAGAATCATAGAAAATAAGAGCTAGAAGAGATCTCAAAAGATCATCAAGTCCAACACCCCAGTTCTGGGCAGGAATACTGCTGAGATCAAATAATCCCAGCAAGGTGTCCATCCAGTCTCCTCTTGAAGACTTCCAAGATTGGAAACTACACCACCTCCTTGGGAAGTCTATTCCAGATTCTGGTCACCCTTACCATAAAGAAGTCTTTCCTTACACCCAACCTGAAACCATCCTCTAACAGGTTTATGGCCATTGCTCCTTGTCCTCCCCTAGTAAAGTTTTTTTACTAGGGTGCCCTAGTAAATAGTTTTTCTCCCAGCTCCTGATATTCACCCCTCACATACTTATAGATGGCCACCAAGTCCCCCCTCAGTCTCCTCTTCCCCAGGCTGAGCAGTCTCAGATCCTTTAGTCTTTCCTCATAAGATTTGTCCTCCAGGCCCTTAATCATTCTTGTTGCCCTTCTCTGGACCCTTTCAAGATTCTCCATGTCTTTTTTGACATGGAGCACCCAGAACTGGACACAATACTCCAGGTGAGGTCTCACCAATGCAAAGTAGAGAGGAAGTATCACTTTCTTAGCCCTGTTCACAACACATCAGCTAATGCATCCCAGTATGCTATTAGCTCTGTTGACTACAGTGTCACACTGGTGGCTCATGTTCATAACCCCAAGGTCCCTTTCAGCCATCGTGCTGGCCCAGGACATCTCCTAACCTATATTCATGTTGCTGGTTACTTTTCCCCACATGAAGCACTCTGCATTTATCCTTATTGAACTATAGAAGAACTAAAGTGTAGAGGCATCTGAAGGAGGATAACAGAAGACAAATGAATTATTAGAAGTAATAATGATAGAATAACAGAAGACAAAGAATTACTAGAAGCAATAATGATTAGGCTACTATTATGGGAAGTGCTATTGCTGACAGCTGAGCCAAATAATGCACTCTTGCATCTGCATAGAATCCTTTGAGAAACTCAAAAGCCACTTTAGAAGCAGAGAGGAGGTAGAAGGCAATTATTAAAAACAAACACTTCTCTAATTGCAGGCACACATGAATCAGGTAAAATGCTTGGTTTACTTATTACAGCAGCAGTAATCACCAGGGATCCTAGAAATCCGTTTGCCATGGAAAAATACAAAATTTGCATTTTTGAAAGAACCTTTAGAGTCACCAGAAAAAAAAATCTTCCTGAAAATGAAATGCTGGCTCCCCAGTGGAAGCCATCAGTTTTCATCGTCACTGTGGCAGTCTGCTGTGGGGGAGAAGACAGCACACAGGGAAGCAGCCAAGATAGCAACTGCCTCCTCCCCACTCCATCTCTGGCTGAGAGGGCTGCCTATTGTGTGGCCCTGCTCCTCTCTGCCAATCAGCAGTGAAGAGTGGGGCTGCATGAATGGCAGCCCTCTTCAGCCAATCAGTGGTGATCAGAGATTTGCCACCACGGCCCCTTGGCAAATCAAAGTTGTGGGGGGCTTGTCAAAGAAAAATGTGCATTTTTATGTTTTTTTTTATCAGAGAATGTTGGGGGGGTTTAGCTCGGAAAATTAGGATCCCTGATAATCACTAATGCAAATATAAATACCAGATAGTTCACCTACAGCACTGCATAGTGCTCTTACTCTTAAAACAAGAAAGAATGGTACCACATGTCAAAATTAGTGAAAACTAAGCTTATCAGCTAACTCTGTAATATCACATTGAGTTGGCCTTCAGAAAAGTAAAGTATTTACATTTACCATAGCCCATAGACTCAAAGGCTACTGTACATGTACTACTGAGATGCACATATTATCCATTGTTCTCATTTCCCTTTCTTCAGTCCCTAGCAGTGAAACTAGCAACAGAAACAAAGAATCTAGCATGCTCTCTACCCTCATACTCCTTTTTATGTCAAAATACAAGATATCAATTTAGCATTTTATAAAGGGAGTGGTTAATTTATAGGGAGGCCTTATTTGTCTGGAATATCAGCAATAAGAATTTTCTTCTCTTAGCCTCTAAAGGTACACAAGATCTGAAAATCCTCCTTTAGTCCTGCTTTGGCCCATGCATGTTCAAATATCCAGCAGCGAAATGCTTTCTGACTGATATTCCCTATCATGGTTGGTATTTGTGCTGTTCTGCAAATTTATTTCAGTATTTTATTTCCCCATCCCTAGAACCCAAATAAATTTTGATTACATGGCATGTGTGCCCCAGTCTGCTAGTGCTTAGAGGATACAGCCATGCTTGCCTTTAAGTCACACCTTTTTTTGGAGGGTCTAAGCTATTGTTGTATTTTTCTGATTTCATTTATTTTTCCTTGTGTGTTGATTAAAGTGATTACTGAAGAGCAGTTACTATTGCTTCTCATTGTGGGCACTAATAGCTGTTTCTTGTCTCATGACTAGATGCCATGTGTGGCATTGGGCATATTACTTTGTTAAATAAAATACGTTCAATAAATAAATAATTGCAGGTGGGAGAAATGAAAGGGAAGCATGATCTTATAAAATATAAAGATATTTGGGTTCTATTCCCAGGTCTGCTTCTGACATTGGTTGAGTTGTTTAATCTCTGTGATTTCCCATTTCCCAATCTGTAAAATGTAGAGATAATACCTACCATATGTGTACTGGGAAACTTAATTCATTAATGTTCCCAAAGCATTTTGAGTTCTTTGGAGGGAAGGTGGTAAAAGAAATGCAACCCATTCATATTTACTCTTACTGTTTTAAAAGATCAAACAAGATAAGCAACCCTTAAAAACAAGCCAACCCTTACAAAATTGATTATAAAACAAATCTAAAAAAAAATAGACATTTTGCCATTTTCAACACATTTTTCTAACAGTGGAATCTTGACTTCCATCACAATCCATAACACATCTGGCAGCAATTATTTCAAAAAGATTTTGCTTCTTAATTTTGAATAATAGTTGCATTCCTACATTTTCAGATATGCAGAGATACATGGTACATGACAAACGTTACATTTGGTTCTCATTATATGACTTTCTTATTAACAAATAATTAGTCTTGATATATTTCTTGACTTATGTAGTATAAAAGAAACAGACCTTTTAAAAAATGTAGCAGAAGCTAGTGAGTTAAGTTGGTATTACAGAAACATAAACACTCCTGGCCTCTGATTAACCTCACAACCAATTGAGTGCAAAAATTGACCGCTCTCCCTTATGTTGAAATTAACCAGAAAAAGAAAGAAAGAAAAATACTATATTTCTACTTGTCTCTTTTTTTTTTTTAATTTAGTTACCTTTTTTAATTTTGTGTTGGAAATGACAGGAATGAAAACTGGATTCTATTTACATAAAATATGTTTTCCTATCTTACACTTGGGAATCTGAGTAATGTATATTTTTTGGACATTCTTCTATTAGAAAGTATAAAATATTACCTTGAACTGAGAAATTAAACCTTAATACTCCTTTTTCAAATCCGATCTTTGGCTTATCCCAAATGCCATCCACTGAGTTCTAGAAACCTGGCCAACTCAGACACCCATGATGTAATCCCACAAATATGACAATATTAACATTTCATATTTTTAAACTTATGCTTCTATTTTCATTTCTACTTTATAAGCTGAAGAATGATTTTGCTACCTGTCAGAAATGTACAGACAACAACATTCAACAGCTCTTTAACACCTGCAGCCTTACCCAACTGAATTAAGACATACCAAGTAATGCCAGTGATGTTATGTCTAGTCCATTAATACAAATGCTTCTTTAAGTTGCCCTAATTACTTTTGACCAGAAACATATTATTTTTTATTGCTTATACTGCCAGCAGCACTGCATTATGGGAGGGGATGCCTGGAGCAGTAAGGCTCCCTGCAGTGTGAGAGGGTGGAAGTTCTACCTGTCCCCGGCTTTACCCTGCACATCAAGGGTTCACAGTAAAACAGTCCTGACACTGACCTCTTGAAGACCCAGCAGCTGAAACAGCCTTAACAAGGTATTAACACAGCAACATGCTCCATAAACTATTACCAGCTGCAGGGGGGGAAAAGGAAGGGGGGAGGGGAGGGGAGAGAGACAGACAGAAGGAAATAAAAAGCAGTTTCGTAAATTGAAGATACAAAGGAATACTACTCAGTTAAAGAATAGGTCTCACTGCATGTTCTCATAAATTGCTTTCAGATGTTACCTGATACTTTTATTGCAAGAACGTTCTAAGCTGCCATAAAACCAATGTGCTACATCATGGGTAAGCAACTGAATTACTCAATCTTGTTTTTCTCTCATTTATCTGATTGAACCAGACCATATTATTTCACCAATAAGAAACAAATGAAGATGAAATAGATTCCGCTCCCCAAATACACCTTTAATTACTGGTGATTAGCTGTCTGCTGAGCAAAAAAGAGAGAGAGTGCACTGTGATCAACCTACCACCCTCCTGTTTGTGTTTTCTGTATCCAAAATATGGAAAACTATGTTTTTGATAATATCCAAATATACACTTTGTATATTTAGAATAAACTATGGTAATTTTTATTTCAGTGGTGGCTTTGCCTTTGGGGCTTCCTGCCTACAGCACTCAACAAATCAGAAGCATTTAAAAGCAATATTAATTTCACTTTACTTTCAGCTCAGTTACATACTGTTCACAGTCTGTTAAAAGGGGGTGTTGCTATAGTGGTCCAGAATGCACTTGATTCCAGAAAATGATGCACAGTAATGGGGTACCTAGACTTCATAGAAAGTCTGGGACTAGAGGTGGATGAATGGAGGAGCTCAAGAGTGTGGTAGAGATTCAAAATATCAACTGAACACCAATCTCAGTGAAAAGAAAACCCAGAGTTACAGTTAGTTTCCGGATTAATTATAAATCCTCAAGCTTTAATGCACAAACCAACCCCCGCAAAACCTCCCAAAAAAACTTTATTTGAGCTTGGGTGGAGAAGTTATCCCATGGAGGGGTGAGGGGGGGAATTGCATGTTTCTTCCTCTGAAGCAGGAGCTGCTGTCAGAGACAGATTACTGGACAAGAAAAAGCACCAGTATGATCCACTATGCTAACATCCCTGTCTTGTTTAAACAGACATGTGCATGTGCACACACACCCCCAAACCCGCAAATGCAACAGACCTTTATTAACTTATAAATATTTCTATGAATAACAGTGCAAGTTACAGCTTGTTATAAATCAGAGCTTTTCCCCATGTATACAATCTCCATGAATGATGTAAATGAGACTGAATCCCCAAAATTACAGCATGAATGAGTATTTGTAAAAGATGAATATGCTATTGAACTATTCATTATTTTTATTGATTACTTTCTTATTTTAGATGTTCCATCCAATCAGTAAGCAGACACAATGCTACATGCATGACTTTGAGGACTAATCAACCACTATCATTAAAATTAATAAATACCAGCAGTAAATACTTAACCTGTAGTCTGAAAAGAATCCATTGAAACTATTAAATGAAACGTTTAAATTAACAAAGACGGAGGGGAAAAAACACACACAGAGAAATAATTTTAAAACAAGCCCTTGAAAAAAAGGACTAAACTCAAAATTAATTTTCAGTATGAAAAATAATTCTAAGAGCTCTATGGGCAACCATAAGCTAAGGAACACCCAAATGTGGCATATGGAGCTATTGAGAGTGAGATATACCTTTTCTTGTAATGGGAGTAAATCTTCAGGTACCAGATCCTAGTCTGCTTCTGAGTCCTGGCTATACCTTCTCTGATCAGCTCTGGGGTCTTTGTGCAGGCCCTTTTCTCCCAGGTCCCTACATTACTGAAAGAAAGGTGAAAGCATCCATTATACCCACATACTATTTAAATAGGGAAGAGAAGGAAAATAATGAAGGAAAATTCAACAACAGGTAGAAAATTTAAATGACAAAGGATGGGAAAAGGGAAAAGTGGAAAATGTAAGATTATAGGGGCAGGAAAACAAGTAAAGAGAGAAGAAAAGCAGCAGTGTGAGGCAGAGGTAAGAAAAAGTGTAGGAGTGATAGATTCAAGGGGGAGGAGGTGGTATGGTAGAGTTGGGTGAACCCCAGAGAAAGGTATAGATAGTAAAGAGGTTCCAGACAAGGAAGGAATGGAAAATGAGAGATAAAAAGAAAATCAGGGTGAAAAAAAGTAAGGTCATGCTGCATTGAATTAGAGACAAAAAATAACTAAAAGCATAGAGAGTTAGAACAGGAGCATTGAAAAGACTGATTAAATGGGGGAAAATACTAGAATGGACATAAAACAGGAAAAAGAGCTTTCATAATATAAAAAATAATTATGGGAAGATATGTTCTAAGGTATAGGTGAAAGAAACAGAATAAAACACAAGAAATGAAATACAAAGGTTGAAACATAATGAAGCAAAATAAGACCAAGGACAAAGATTCCCACATTTTTGTTTGATGTTATTCTAAAGAAGGGCAGTGATCAAGTGCTGTATTAATTCCCTGAATTGTGTGTTGTGTTCACAGTTTGAAGTAAAAATTACAAAATTTACATGTTACATTTTAAAGCTGAACGAGTCCTATTAAAGACAATGATTTTTTTTTAAACTAAGGCTTACAAAGAACATTTCAAAAGATCCTTTTTACAAATGTGAACTTGTGAGTCATTTCCTTGATATTTTATAAAAGTTTTTTTTTACATGACTCTGTTAAGCTCCCAACACACAAAACTATGATATAATTTTTGTGGTACATTTTAAACACCAGTCTGAGAAGTCAACTAAGGACTTGGTACTGGTGTTTGGGAAACATTTTCCTACCTAACTTACTAAGATAGAGTTACCAAGTGAAACCATTTAAAGCAACAGTTCTATGCAGTTTGGCTCCTTTCTGCTATAAAGCAGAAGCTAACTTGAAGCATAAGAAAAATGAAGCAATGGTTCCTCAGTTAAGCTATCTCCCAGTCCTATAGTGCCATCTAGTGTCAAAAAACATGTATTTTAAACCTTAAACCATATCCTTTTCATTTTCAACATTTCAATTATGAAGCAAAGTTGTTAGATATTATCAGCTTTATTCTACAAGGTGCTAACTCCCATCAGTCAGGGAAGGCTAGGTCTCAGCTCATTTCAGGATCAGACTTCACAAAAGAAGGGAGAGTCGTAATCAACAGGAACGAAATACAAAGTTTGGACCAAAATCACCTGTACAGCAACAGATTTAGACAGAACAAAGAGAACTTAAGTTTGTTAAATCACATATGAAAAGCAGGCAGGATTAAACAAAATGTCGATTTATAATCAAAGGGCTGATTTTGCTCTCAGGGAAGACAATGGAGTAGTTCATACAGGCTTTTGTGAGAGTAGGATTGGACCTAAAAGACCAGCTGTTGCCAAATTATATAAACAGAAGTTGGTACTTTTTAAAAAGAATTATAAATCCACTGGGAATGTCAAGAGATAGAAGATATATTTGCAATTCCCGAAGGGACTGCTTCCAAGTTTATGTAATGTCTTCACTTACAGTGTTTCCGTTGTTTGCAATCCACATCCAAAACACTGTTCTGAGGAGCCAGCGTCACTGGGAGTGATATACAGTGTACTGTATACCTTAGGGAATCCTTAATTTGTTTGAGACCCTAATTGAGAAAAAGCAGCCAGCCCTACCAAGCTAGAAGAAAGGGTGTCCCAAAACCCCCTCACAGTAGTAATATCAGGAATATCAACAACCACCATATCTTCCCCTTTCTTTCATCTTTCTTCTCTTCCCCCTCATTCTCTCCACAGACAGCATCAGGCCATGGAAACTAACCCAAAAATAGAGGTAATGTTAGTATTATAATAACCAGTTTAATATTTTGGTGCACATAGATGAACATTTTCCTGCCAACATGTGATTTCTAAGATCACGTACTGTTCCAAGACCCCAGCATTGTGACAACAGACATTTTACATGCCCTTATACTTTTGTAACTTTAAATGCTGTGTTTGTTTCCATTAAGAGACATAAGAAAAAACAAAGAGAAATCTGTAAAGAGAAACAAAAACTTCCTGATTTGGTATCAAGGGTTTTATTGTAGTTCTTACACTGAGACTTCTGTGATATTTTACAAGAGCTTTCATAATGTGCTCCAGTGTTGCAAGCTCTTCTACTTTTTAAGATGACTGCTATCCAGCTCTTCTGCATTCAGTAGACATGATTTGTAAGGGCTCTATTCATTCAAACAATCTGTACCCTTTGATGTCAAAAGAGCTGTGGCAGGGCTGAGAGCAATCTGTAGAGGGTCACAGAACTCAGGTCTACACCCAGCCTTATCTATTCATCAGAAATTCACCCTGGCCATGGCAACTTTTTCATTTTCAATGCACTGGCCTCAGAGAGACAAATGGCATGGGAAATTTAATGGCAGTTAGTCTCACGTTCTTGGACCATGACTGTCCATCTGCATCATGAACACCAAAAATTAATCCTCTACAGCTATTTAGGCACTGGCATAAAGAGAATGGTCTATGACTTATACCCCACACTGAAACATAACAGAAAACTTGAAGGGAATGAGAAAGCTAGCGGTGAGCCAGATTCCTTGCTCATTTATACCAGCGCACATAAATCCAGCATAACACCACCGAGTCACTGGAATTATTCCAGATGTTACAGTGCTGGGCACATACATATAAGATCTTGATGAGATAAATGGACCAGAAATATGAGACAAGAGAAGACATTTTGTCCCTTCAACTTTTTTCTTAATGTCTGACATACATTTTAACTAATTTTTCTGCCACTGACCAGCAATGTGTGACATTCTAATGGTTGAAAACTGGCCTGCTTCCAGTTAACTTCACCAGCTCACTCCCACTGTAATGATAAAAGAATTTCAGGAGCAATCTCAACGAAGCTCATGTATACCGCAAAACTGCCACCTAGTCATACCTGGTCAATTATCTCAGATTTATGCCTATAACTAGTGCTTAAACCACATATTTCCCCTCTGCTTCCCTCTGTCCAACTGTATCATCCATCTGGCATATTTTGTCTTTTATATTGTAAGGTCTCAGGGGCAGAGAGTATCGTATGTGTTTGTACAGAACCTAACATGAGTCCTAGCATGAGCCTTTAGGTGTTATTGTAATAGAAACATTAATATTACCAGAGAGAAGAATTTATATTCAAGAGGGACGAAACTGTAAGATGCAAATAACAATTAGGTTCTACTAATGCTGTGTCACCATGTGCCATGATTCACGGTTATCATGGTATCCATGATGCTGGTAATCTTCCATACCCACTGCTGTAAAATAAGGATAGCAAAGGACATAAAACCATAAAAGTTTATATTTAAATTAAATATGATGGAAATTTATAGTACCAAAAATCTCGTATCTTTGCTTTTTGATTTAAAAAAAGAGAGGCAATTGTTATTATTATGCAAATAGAGACCATAGTTGCTGATGAAAAATCTAAGCATAAAAAAAAAACCAGCAGCAAAGATCAGAAACATTTATCAGAAGGGTTCATGTTTCTGATAAATATTTAAGTGTGCAAGGCAGAACCATTGAGAACAGTAAATACTTTATAGCTGGCACTTTGTCAAAACCATAAGTGGCTCTGCCTTAGAATTTTACATCATCACTGAATTTACAGTCATTTGATAAGTGGCACAGGACAAGAATTACTTCTTTCTAAATCTAAACCAAGCAATAAATCTAACATCAGGATTCCTCTTATTGTCCGTTATCATCTGATGACAATGCCTTTTACCTTCATTGTCTTGACAGAAATATGATATGTAAAACCGTAATGTCACATCACTCACTGTGATTTAACACTATCCAGCCCATACCATTTTAATCAATCAAAATTGTCGCTTTTTAGTGTAATGATTTTGTGATAGATTCCCTGTGTTTAATATGATATATAAGTCTGATCAGCAGTTGATTTACTGTTTCATTCCAAAGTCTAACAGCTCAGAAGGCCATTTTTGCCTCCTTCAGACACCTTTGGAATTAGCAAACAACTATCATTTGAGGTACTATTATTAGGTTAATTATTATACAAGCTGATCCCAAGACACAAAATATTTTTATTAATTTGTAGGACGGTGGGGGAGAAAAAGTATTGTGAATTAAAGAAGTGGAAGAAAATGCCTCACAAAAATAGACATTACATTTCAACCTGTAGCATTCTTCTTACCTTCAATATTCACAGATGGCCATGGCCATCTGTAACTGTGTAATATGATTGCTCAGATCCATGTTTTGCTTTTAAAATAAGCTGAACAGTGTGGTAGGTTTTTCCACACAAAAAAGCTCTTTTCATTATATTTCCATGTGTACTGTATAGTCTTTTCATTTATTATTCACAACAAACCAACACATTTATTTCAGAACAATTGCAAGATAATCAACTTATTTTTATAAAGCTTTTTCTAACACTATCCAATATGTTTGAAATAGCTGGCCTACATTAAAACACGCCTTCACATTAGACCATGACAAACAGAGTTAAAGCCATCAGAGAAAAGTATAGGCAACAAGTTTAACAGACCATCTTTATGATCTCTTGCAAAACACTGGTTAGCGTATATTTGGGCTGTGCGAAGCTTCGGGTACTGATTTGATTCAGAGGAGATTTGGCCCAGCCCCGCCATGGCTGCCCTGCCCACCCCAGCTCCCACTGCTTTAAAAAAAAAAAAACCCTACTCACCAAGTGCTGCCGGGCAGGGGGGGCAATCCCCGCTGCCTCCCACTGCTCCACACTGCATGGAGCAACCCCCCCTCCCCCATAGCTGCCCTGCCTGTCCCAGCTCCGGCCCTTTAAGAAAGAAAAAAAAATCCTAGACCTACTGACTCCCGCAGCGGCCTCGGGACTTCAGGGGGCTCATGGAAGACCTCTCCATGCAGTGCGGGAAAGTGGGGGGCAACAAGGATCATTATTATTTGAAAACTCAGTTCCCAAAATCATGTCACCATTTATATAACAATATTAGCTCCTAAATGAATAAACTGAAAAGGAGAGAAATAAAATCGTTTTAAGTGTACCCAGAACTTATGAGTTCAATACTGTAGCCTTTATATATGTTGAGTAGTACTTACAGAAAGAGTTCTTTTGAAGTAAATGGCTCTATTCACATGAACTAAATGTCACTTGGTGGACAAAAGAATTAAGACCTAGATATATAAGATCTAAATAATGCATTACCCTTTCTGCAGACACACATGACATTGAATGCAGCAGAATGGCCATATTTCTACTACGTAACTAGCCGGCACAGTGTTGCTACGTCCTGCTATCTGCAGCAGAAATAGGGTGTTTTGTGTCAAAATTTGGAGGAAAAGCTGTGGCCATGTTGGTGTGGCATTGCACCCTTGCACACTTATTATGAGTTCAAATCTAGTGGGACTAAACCTCATTTGACCACTGTCATCATTCTAATTATTACGCTAAAATAACACAATGGCATGATGGGTGATTTTACACATGTAGTACTAAGTGACTAGTACTGCAAAAGGAAGTACTAAGTGACAGCACAGTAACAGTCCATACTGCACTGTGTGCATTAGCTGCTATGTCGCCATAGCAAGACACTATAACAAGGAAGCGTGTTGCTACAGCAACATAGCTGAGGCGTCATGGTTTGTGGCTGCTGACTCTATGTCACCATAATGCATTGCTACAATGATGTAGCATCACATGTAGGCACGCCAAAAGAGTAGGATCATAGCAACATGAGGGAGGGAAGAGTTTGTAGGAGGCAACAGTAGTCTGCATGATTCTGGACAGAATACAGTTACAGCTGTTCCATAAATTGTTGCTCAACAAAAAGCTATTTTAATTAGACCCAAAGTTGAGGAATGTTATTGCCAAACACTCAGTTCATCAATGTGGACCTAGAACACACAAGAATGGGTTTTCTTTGTCCCCCCCGTCCTCCCCTTTTATTTTCTTTTTATTTATTTTTTTAACTAGAGCTAAATGGGCGGAAAAAGAAAAGAAGATAGCAGTTTTTGAAAAATTTTTGAAAAGTGCTTTGTCAAAATTCTAACTAGCAGTAAGAACACAAAGAGAAATAACTTCACCCTTATCAAGTTCACAAGATGCTGATCTGTCATTAAAAGGAACAAAAAAGCCAGAGGTGAAATTCACCCCTCTCTGAACAATTCCTGAATAAGATACATTTGCAAGGAGCACTAAGTAATTGAGGATGACAAATATGCATCCCTTTGCACCCAAAAATAAATGGACATCCTTTGTGCAGCTTGTAAAGCAGAATTAGTTGCAGCAGCTGTTCACATCTTTTAGGAGTATAGGGTCAATTGCTCTGCTATTGCTTCAGTGTCTCTTGCCTTAGTCCCACATTTCAAGAACCTCTTCCTTACCTGT
>NW_005842209.1:327703-380110 GCF_000455745.1 Alligator sinensis | reverse complement strand
CTGCAAATGAGGCTGGAGAAGTTATGTACCCCCAAACAGAATTAAGAAGCAGTTGCTAAAGAGGAGACTTAGATATGCAATAGAAACTTGCATCCAAGGAATTTTCTTCCTTAAAAATTTGGCCACACAGGTAAAGAAGTAGACATGAGATAGTATATGATTCATAAGGAATGACAATAAGATAAATTTTAGCTGCATCCCCATTTGCCAACTAAAACGCTTTAGAAAGGGAAAGTCTTCCATTATGTCATGAAGGGACAGGTTCTAGTTGCCTCACAGAGCAGCATAGCAATTCAAGCCCTATTTCTCCATGGAAGAGGAAAGATATTAGGAAACATTTCCCATAAAGCTCATTTTTCACAGGAAGACAAACATGCAAAATGTTTTCCCCATGATGATAAAGTCCCCCATTTCATTAATTTCTCTTTTTCCAAACATATGATTTAAGTTACCCAACTCCGGAGAACACAACTTTTTAAACAAACAAAAAATAAATAAAATAAGATAGTGGAAGCTGCCAAACACAAGTGGAGTCCCAGCTGTTCTTACTTTCAATGTACAAATTCAATATTTTTTGACAGTGTTTGGAAACCCAAGGTTCCCTTCATTAGTTTTTTTATTCTTTCTGTTCACTCACTGAATCATGATCAGATTGTCTATGGAGGTCTAGCCACTTTGTGTCATTGGCAGTGTAAAGGGACACAACTCTGACTATGAGTTATAAGAAAAGAATTCTCTTGGTGCAAAGGAATTCCACAGGGAGTGACTTGGAGAAAAAAGGTTTCATGTCAAAGGAGAGGGAGGAGGCCTTTGAATATCATCATGCTGGGCCAGTTCTCCACTGTTATAGGGTTCCTGAGGGCTCCCATATAAATAATGTATTTTAGAGCTACACAGTTGCCTTGGCTAATCTTCACAATCATAAGCTGACCATTTCCCTGAACCCCATGCACTGAGAAGAGCTCTTGTCCAGGAGACAACCAAGCATTTCATGTCATAATAACCATTCCTTAGCAACTAATAGATGGGCTCTGTTCTTATATTATGATAAATTACAGATAGCTCATAATTAACTTGTGGACCAATTGAGTCCAAGAGTTTAGCAGGCTTCGGTCCTCTGTAACACCAACAAACTCTTCTATAAGTCACTCAGCTTCTGTTTATTAAAGGGACCTATTACAAATTCTAGTAGCTTAGATGTCTCTCTTACAAAACAATTAACAACATCATCTGTTTTATTCTACCGTACCTCTGGATAAGTGGCATAAATGCTCGTGCTCCAAGACACAAACAACTAGTTCTTTGAACTGTACCTCCATTTTCTCTGCTGAAATCATTAGAAACTGCATCTCACATTTGGGACAGGAGCAGAGGAAGAACGTTAGGAGCCCTGCTTCTACCTCCAAACACAAGCTCATGTCAACACTTCCTGGCTGTTTATTTATTTATTTTGCTTGTACACATGCTGAAGGTTTTTGTTGGGATGGGAGGAGGGGAAATGATGCTATGCCCAGACCTAAAGGCACAAAATGAGAGGTCGGGGTGTCAGGAGGTATGAGAAAGGTAGGAAGAGAGTCAGACTTGACACGTTGCTTGCTTAACAGCATGTTAAATGTTTTGCTTGGGTGTTATATTTCCTCCCTGACTCTTGCTCCTAATGTTTCTAATGTACGAGTGCTTCAAGTAGGAACTGGTCTCATTTCTCTATGTCTGTATAGGGCCCAGTATGCTTAGATGGTTGTTGAATAAGCAATGGTAATGATCAGCAGCCTAAATTAGAAAGCACCTTACCTTATGGGTAGATTATTCAATTCCAGTCTGATTGGTATGGTAAGTCCAGTGTTCCATATAGCCCACTTCAGCACCTCTAAGCAGGATCATTAGACTCAAATGAGGTAAACCAAAGTCAACTAGTCTCCCCCCATTCCACTTGGAGTAAATCGTTTCTATGTCGCTCAGCTTATGTTTATTCAAGGGACAAATTCTAGTAATTCAGAAGTAAAACAATGTCGGTGGGCTTACAATACCTCTTCTACAGAAGAATTAGAAAAATTAAACTTAGCCTACATCATATGGGATGTATGCATGTTGCAACCTTCAAAACACCTTCTACTGTATAAGGATAAGGTAGAAGGATATCTCATTACATCCAAGTTTCCATTAATTTCATACAAGACCTGTTTCCAAGTTTGAAATATGCTATGGTAACCTCTTTTATTGTTGTCTTTGTTATATTGTGTGGATTTTTAAAATTATTATTATTATACTTTGTTTTAAGAATATTTGCTTTGGACAATGAGTTTGGCATCATTCACAGGCACCTGGCTGAACCCTGTTCAACAATAACTCTTTGGAACAAAAAACATACAACAGGGGGAAAAATAGCACATGATTTCATCAGTGAGTAGATAAAAGTTTTATTATATTAAAAAACAAAATATAAAGTGCTTGATTTAAATTCCATTTTCAATAAACCTATGGCTCCTTGCCCTTATGAAGAGTTCAAATGAGCTTAATCTCTTTAACCTTTTTCCAGAAATCATCTTTGATATACAAGTTTCCTTCATGTGTGGTGAATAAAAGTATTTAAAAAAATATTAGTGGTAATAATGACATACCCTTATCCTCATTCAACATTTGAAGCTGGTCCACTGGACAGACAAAGGGTGAAAGTCATGGGCCCAACAATAAGACCGAGAGCAAGTCTTGTTCCAAGGTCTGTAGAGATTTCCCTAGGAGGGAAGAAGTGCTGCTCACTTGCTCTCTCTCTTGCTCTATGCAGCTTATCCAATAACTATTTAATGCAAAAAATCAAGAAATAACACTAGAATCAAGGGCCAGAACCCAGTTATTTTCCTCACTAGGTACATCTACACACGCGCTTTACTTCAGAGTTGACTAATTAGCTCTGCAGTAAAGTGTCACCGTCTACACATACGTCCCTATTAGGGCACAATAAATTACTGCTGCCATAGGTTAGTATTGTCCAAGACAATACTATCCTATGGCAGAGTAATTTTATACATGCATTGCAGTGGTGTAAAAGTGACCAGGGCTGGCTGGGGCATAAGGGTGCTACAGGGTGGGGATGCCTGCCAGCTAGCCCCACACTGGAGCACTCTTGTGCCCCAACCAGCCAGCCTGCCACCACTGGCCCCCTAGGCCCCCTGCCAGCCCAGGGCTGCTCTGCCCTAATTTAAATTGCTGAGATCCTGGGAACACATGCACACACTGCAACCAGGAGCCACTCACTCCAGGGTGAAATGCACCATCGAGTTTATTGCTCCATGCCAAGTCTACATATAGAAGAACCCACTGGGAAGAAAACTGGACCTCCGTCTGGCTCACCACATTGGGCCATACAGTTAGATCCATCTTGGCCCCATGAACCTTTTGATCTCAGTTGAACAGAGGGCACATTTCAACAGAAAAGATGAAAGATACTATCCGCCTTATCTAGTTTATGGTTTCGTGATTAAGGTACTGTTCATAGGTTTTCAAATGTAGATTCAAATCGCATATCAAGGCAAGTGTTTTAGCTACTACGCTATGGGGCTAAAGGTGGTCATCAAACAGTCACTAGTCATAGTCTCATACCAATTAATGATTCAAGGACTTGTATAGAATTTATGCACTTTTCCAGACAGAATTTGATTGCAATAGAGTGTTAGTGAAGGGGCCATCTTGAATCATTTCTAAGTAAGTATAAAAATTGCTGAGTTCCACTTTGAGATATTAGAAACAGAGTATGATCTGGGCCTGGGTCAGGAAACAAGTCATTTTTCTGTGATGTTACTTAACGACAGAATTTTCTATGTGGATTCCATATAATTTAAAAATTGGCAGCAGCAGCCAAAATGTCTGCTAATACAAAATACAAAAATAAAATAATGTGTTTTTTCTCCAAAATCCTTGCCTGGAAATGAGGAGGCCTTACCCTAGAAGACAGTTGTGGTAGCAGAACTACCGCCTACCCTGCAAAGAATACAGTGGGGTGAACAGACATATAAGGGCAACTTAATAACATTTAGCAATATTGTCATCAGATTTATCCAAGTGAGCAGTTTCTTTCTGGCTTCCTATTAGATAATAAAAAAAAAATCAGCCTTGAACTCAGGTTTCTGAGATGAACTGACCTCTTTTGCCTGTCATGCAGTTTGAGAAACTATCAGCCCACACCAAGCCTTCTGGAGACTCAAGGGGAACAGTGTTGCAATCTGGCTGGACCCCCTCTTCACATGACAGGTGAAAATATGCAGGCAGAGGATCCCCTCTGCAAAAGGATAAAGAGAAAGGAAAACTCAAGACTCTATCTCCTCTATTGGTCTTCCCAGGGCTAGGCAAGTGTTGTAAGGATAAGAAAAAAAACAACTTTAAGCACTGCATTTAATACCCAATAACTTAATTAAAATTTGTAAAACTTTTTAAATGCTAGACACTTTTGTGAGATCCACATATATCTCAAGTTCACAATGGGTAAACTGTCTGACCTTCAGCTAGTCACCATTTCCAATGATTCGTGACAGAGTCGGGAATAAAATCCAGAATTCCTTATTCCAGATCCCCTGCTCTAACTATTGTACCAAACTCTGCAAGTCAATTGATTGATATGTAGCTTTAAGATTAACTTGGAAAATTTAGATGAGTGTGCAACACCCTTTTCTTCAGTAACACAGTGTAGGACAGATCAGTCACTAATGTCAAGAGCTCAGCAATTTTGCAAGCCAAAATTACCACTAACAGGAAACAATTCTCCATGTAAAGCACTTGAGCTCACACAAATCAAGAGGCACAAAGAAGGTTTCATCTACTTAGTCAAGATCAGGTTGATAACCATGACAGGTTGATATTGGTTTTCAATGCATCCTTCCCTGATAAAATTGGACTGCTGGAGACTATAGAAAACAGTTTGCCTGGCACTGGATTACAAATGTCCAGACCAGTTGCTAAGGTCATATTTCTTCCTACTAGACTTCTTTATAGCAACCAGAAAGTCACCTTTTTGAAACAAAGTTTAATCTCTTTTTTCCCCTCCTTTCAAAACAAAGAAATCAGACCTGGATGGAATTAATAATTTTGATACCAAATTGTCATGTTTGACTGTCAGCTACAGCTATATTCTGCTAGCAAATAATAAGAAACTTTGTATCAGTCAATCACTGCCTACGATCCCCTAGAATTTAGCTATAGAGGGATCATATCTTCCCTAAACACTTATAAATTGGTAACTTTTTGTTGTCTGATAAATAGGCCTGATTTCTTGACCAATCAAAGCAATAGCTGCACATTTTATTCAGAGCATCCTCACTCAGGGATAAATTTGGATAGTTTGAGTTTTGTTAGAAACTAGCTAGAAATAATAAATTCCAGGCTGGTTCCTTTAAAATGTCTAAAGGCTGATCCTGTTCTCTGCTTTTTTAGAGTAATAATGCATACATAAGTTTGACCAATTAGTGTGTGTGTGTGTGTGTGTGTGTGTGTGTGTGTACACACACAGTGTCACACACACACATGGTTTTAAATAGGCAGAATAACTGCAACTAACTTCACAAATATTGAGTTTGCAAGCCAAAATATTACAAATACTTCTGATATAATTTTAATTTGGATAGATAGGTAGTTTTATAACTTGGTTATATTTTGACTAGTTTTCAGTTGACTCTACAGGAATGCATTTTTAACCAACTGCACCCCTGGATGGCAAAAGTTAGTTTTCCTACATTCTATGTTAAAGGATGAGTATAAAACAATTGGAAATCAACTCTTGGCTCAAATATTTTAAGGATATTGCTAGCCATGACATGGCAATATTTTCCCTATAAACTAGCAGCACACTATGACATCACAATAAAGAACCAGTACTAGAGAAAATTGCTAGCTCAAAACACTCCTTTGTTCCAACACATCCATAAGAACACAAAAGGCGCTGACAGAAGTGACAGTTTGTCATGCGATTGGGCTCCTGAAGCACTCTACAGCCATGCATTTCTGTCAGTATATGGCTGCAGTGTGCTTTAAAAGTGCCTAACTGAACAACAATCTGAACCCCCATTACATGAGAGTTCAGGTGTAGGTGTTCCAAAGCAAAGCACCTTCATTAATGTCTGTCAGTGCACACTGGGATCAGAGCTGGGCTGAAGCAAACCAGCCCAGCCCTGCCCCCCGGTGCTGTCTTCAGACTGGGAAGGAAAGAAAGGAGGGGAGGGAGTTCTGTCTGGGGTTTGCCCAGCCTGTGCTGGCAGGTGGGGTGGGTAGATTGGAGTCTGATGTGAGGAGGCTCCAATCCACTCACCCCACCCATCAGAAGAGGCTGGGCAAACCCCAGACTGAGCCCCCTCTGCTCCTTTCCCCTCCTCCCAATGCTGAATGTCTGTTGGGTCAGCTGGGGAACACTATGACTCATGGTGCTTCCTGCAAAGTGCTATAAGTTACAGCAGGGAACCACACATCTGTCAGCACCCAAAGACTGTACATCCCATTATATAAGTAGTCTGTCACCATCCATTGTGCATCTCTGGAACAAAAGATCTGATCTGATGTCACAATGTTGTAATTGCACAGTATTTGTGGTAATTGCACAAAAAGAATATTAAACAGGATGTATTAACTTTCCAGCTAGATCATAATCTTTTGGGTTGATAAATCCCTCAATAGAAGGCTCTGGTTTCTTTAGCCCCATAATATTCTCCTAGCTAGACAGCACATATAATACACTGATACTTCTGGACAACTACATGGGATATCAAATATTTTACAGTGATTTCACTGTACTACAGTACTGCCTCTGTCCACATCTATCCATCACTCAGCCTTGCCTAGATTATATATATTTGACAATGAATCTAATTATAACTTTTTATATACCAGTAATTATGCTCAATACCATTTTTTAAAGTTTATGAACATTTTATCCCTATTCATAGGAAATTATAAATTTATTTGTTGGGGTTTTTTAAATCCAAAACCTCCTCTGGTATACTTAAATTATATGCATATGCTCAGGACATGTTTTTTCTTTTCAAGATCCATAAGACTGTATCATGCTCAGGTGAGAAAGCTAGGATTGATCCCAGAGCCCATGAGCCATACTCTGGCCACTATCTCTATACTGAGATTCCATTGCCAACAATAGGAGTATGTAAGATCAGTGTCACCAAAGAATTTGGCTTAATTCTAATATAATAAAGGGCATAATCCGTCCGTCTGTGTGTCTGTCTGTAATGCTTTTGGTCAACTGCGATTGGCTGCACGGGCCTGGGTGGGGAGGAGGCACTAGCATGCAGGGAGTGGAGGTGGGACAGCATGCACCCAACAGCCGACACAGAGGGGGAAGCCCCCGTTGCTCAGGGGGAGGCAGAGGCAGAGGTGGAGGTAGGTGCGGGGGGAGGGAGAAGGGTGTGCACACACCCAACAGCCAGCAGAGGGGCAAGGAGGTGGAGGGAACAGAGAGGAGTAGAGAGAGGAGGGGTGGGGAGGGAAGGGGAGGCAGAGGGAAGCCCCACTGCTCAGGGGAGGAGGTGGAGCCAGGTAGATGGAGGGAGCCCCTGTGTTGGTGGCTGGAGGAGGAGGTGGTGGCAGTGCAGGGAGTGTTTACATGGCTGGCCCCGAAGGGTAAGCAGGGGCAGGGGGCAGCCATGTAAACACTCCTTCATTCTTTTAAATCCATCATTCATGACAGGCAATTGGCTACTTTTTAATATAATATTGTGTATAAAATCAAAACATCTGCAAGTACAAAACAAATAATAAATTGGGAGTAATACAAAATTCCAGAATTTACCCAATATCTTTTTTATTCCAACTAGAATACCATCTATTCCTTGCAGCACTGGGTCTATTATGCTTACAAGCAAAATTGTCTTTTGACAAATAATTTTAATATGCAAAAATAGGAGAACATTCCAAGAGTAGATTATCATACGGCAATAAACTGGTGACAGATGTTCTTTGCTACAAAAAGTTTGTTGGATAAGATAAAGATTTGAGTGAAAGACAACAATTCTACAGAAAAAAGAAAAGCATGTTCTTTTGGCTTTGTGTCCTGTCGGATTGTACATTTCTGACCTTTGTATAAACTCCATTATGGAGTAGTGACTTTTTTTCCCCAGTTATTTGCTTTTTTAAAATGTCAAGCTGTATTCACCATGGGCCAGAACATGCCCTGGTGCTATGTGAGTCTCCAAAGGGGAAAGGAAGTAGTAACAAGGGACAATTGCAAATACTGTTAACACCCAAGGAGCACAAACTTCTGCTTTTATGTGCCCTTTGGTTGCAAGATGCCCAACAAAGGACAGGGCCATAGGGACAAGACCATAAGTTACACATCTCTCTGACTGGATCGGTTGCATATGTACAGATTTTACCAGCTTCAGAGTAGTAAGGCCATGTCTTCCAAAGCAGGGCTGTATCCTAAAGGTATAATGAGCTTTGTATCATGAAAAGATGCAAGTGTCTTTGTATTCAATAATATAATTTTTTGTCCCCCGCATGATCCGGGGACAACAGGGCAGACCCTACAGTGAGAGACTGCGGGACCTGAACCTATTCAGCCTCCACAAGAGAAGGCTGAGGGGGGACCTGGTGACCGTCTATAAACTCACTAGGGGGAACCAGAAGGGTTTGGGGGAGACGCTGTTTCCCCTAGCCCCCGCTGGCACAACAAGGAGTAATGGGCACAAGTTGATGGAGAGGAGGTACAGATTGGACATCCGAAAAAACTACTTCACAGTTAGGGCGGCTAGGAGCTGGAACCAACTTCCAAGGGAGGTGGTGCTGGCCCCTACCTTGGGGATCTTTAAGAAGAGGCTGGATACCTACCTGGCTGGACTCATTTGAGTCCCGTTTTTTGTTTTTAGGGTTCTTTTGTTGTTCTCCCGCCCTGGCGGGGGGTCGGGCTAGAAGATCTATTAGGTCCCTTCCGACCCTAAAACTATGAAACTATGAAAAATAATTGAACCTTGATTTGCTTACAAATGGGTTAACTTGTATTTTTTCCATATGTCCTTTTATTCTCAAAAGTAATTATGAATTAATAACTAACAGAACCTAAAAACTTGAATACTACAAATAACTAAAATAAACAAACCAGACAGATCACAGAGCTGGCTTAGACAGATACATATGTTAAAAAGGATGGAGGACAAGCCACTATCAGCAGTAACCATCCCTTAGTGCAAGTTAGCAGCCAAAACATCTAATATTTCCTTTCTTAATAATGATCAAAGTCCTTCTAAATAAGATTGCATGTTTAGTATAGCTCACATTACTTCTGTAGCTTAATAGTCAGTAGTCTGTTCCAAATATATTCAGAATTAATAAACTGACCCTAGTTATAAACCAATGGGGGCCAACCTTTTTGGCCAGTATGCCACAAATTAGCCCCACAACTTCCCCAAGACCCACTCCAATCCCCTTTCTCTGCCTGATCTGCTGCTTTGTTCTGCTCCCTGCCTGATCTCCTGCTCTGCTTTCTACTCCCTTTCCTGTTTGATGTCCTTCCCTGATCTGCCATGGGCCATACACAGAGGCTGCCCATGCCAGTTTGGCCTCCTGGGTATAGATTATGCAGTGGCTGCTATTCTGCCTGTTGGTAGCTCAGTGTAGTACCAAAGAGTGAGTACAGCCCTGAAGCTGGCTCTATAGAGGATTGCTCCAGTGTCCTATGAAATTACGTCAGTACTACTGGGAGGGTGGGGAAAGAACTGCTAATGCACATACAGTCTATAGGAAAGTCTCACTGACAGCATTGCTTTGCTTTTTGTGCACTTTATTTTACAGACCTGGTGGGGAAGGTACAGTAATGCAAATAAATGTTCTTACAAAATGCACAGTGGCTTCAACCAGACAGGGTTTTGCTTTGTTAAAATCTTGTCTGAAAAAAAAAATATCAATGTGAAGTCTATGGAGCTCGCTTGATCTATACTGAAACTGAAGGGCTGAGCTAGCCTTCTGTGGGTTTTAAACCTGCAAATGTAAGACAAATTTATCAAAAGGACTAAATCATTAGATGATGTAAATCAGCATAGCTGTATAGACTTCAGTGTACACCTATATCACCTATATCAGATCTGCCCGTTTGTCTGTCTGTAGCTGTATCAAGCCTGGATGGAGCAACAGTTCATGTCTTCTGTTGCCAAGATTGGATATGGATGAGTTCTACATAGCTAAATCCTGTTCCGAATGAGACAGAATTTGTGTTGGTGGAAGTCACAAGAGGAAAAGTAGAGACACTGCCTGAACTTCTTTCACTTTGTAAATGCTAGGATTGCAGCAGGATCCCAGACTGTTAACTGTCCAGATAGCACCAATAAGAAACAGAAGTCAACAGTGCTTGCTTCATCTTTGAGATGAGTTGTTACTGGCATGCTGATAGTTGGAGCTCAACTAGCTTTATATATACCAGACATAGAAATAAACAAAATATATAGCACTTTCTGTGAACTGGTCATGTTCGCCATGAAGCAACTTAAGAAAAAAATAGGAGAAAGAGTTTACTAGTTGAATTCACTAGATTTTTATCCAAAAAAAATTATTTTATCAAGAAAGATAGGTGATAAAGTTAAATTAATTTCCATATAGCACACTGTCATCAAAGAGATGGTACACATGCTCATGAGCAGATCGTTGTTGCACTAACATGTGTGACCAAGGATTGACAGAAAACTAGTGGTAAAAATCAGGTTTTTTGTCTAATGATTTCTCCATGTTCCTACAGATTTAGCAAAATCATTATATTCTGATTTGTTGCTAAGAAGCTGAAGAGCTACTAACCACAAACACAGAGCTAGCTGCACCACCCCTCTTCAGCCTTTGTGACGACATCATTTCATGTGACAGGCCTTGCACCTCCTCTCTTCTAAGGTTTGAATGCTGTAGTTCTGCTCACAAGTGAAGCCCCCACACTGAAGCGTCCTATAAACCTATCATGATTAATCCACAGGCTCAGCTGTGTTCACCACAGTTCCACTCAGGAGCTGTGACTAGTGGGTGGTTGACACAGGAGTTCAAAACAGTTTTTTATAAATAAATATTCATTTATTGAGCCGCATGGTCACAGCAATCAGAGAATAAGGGTTAAATACTGAAAAGACTACCTGCATATTTTCTTACTTGAATATATATAGGCAAGTCCCATGCATTTCAGGTAGCACCCATTTCAGGGGCCAGCATTCCATCTGCTCTCCTGGACAAGCTACCTCTATATTCTCCTTCTGTCTTAAGTTTTAGAAAAGCATTCTTTAAAAACCATAGACCACTGTATCCTCTGTATCAGAGGCAGGCAGTTATTTGGGCTACAGGGCCACTTAGGGAGGTTTGGTGAGCTGTTGCGCACTGGGTCAGCATGCCTCCCCCTCCAGCCCACAACAGCTCTCTAAGTCAGGGGTGGGCAGCCATGCACATTTCTCTCTTTCTCTCTCTTACTCTGATCCCCACGCTGCCTGATCACACCACCTAAGACCGCAGCATACCATGATCCCCACCCCACCTGGAGCTGTAGCACACCCCAATCCCACCCCAACCCAGAACCTGTCAGCCACATCTGCAGCTTATGTCAGCAACCACCTAGCAAGCTGGAAACAGCCCCGGTAGGGTGCCACCATCAATTATGGATGTGGCTGGCAGGTTCCACGTGAGGACTGAGATGTCCACCTGAGTCCAGAGCTCATGCCACCACATCAGCGCTGGGTGGAAGCAGTCCCACGACCCACTTACCCAGCGCAGAGGGAACAGCACCATGCACCAACTGGAGCCAGAGCCACCAGCTGCCTGCCAGGTGGACCCCATGAGTTTGTGGCTGCCTGCCTGCAGGCCAGATACAATCAGTTGACAAACCAGATCTGGCTTGTGGGCCGTATTTTGCCTACTTTTGCTCTATATTCACCCACTGTGGTCCCCAAAACCTTGTCAAATTGGGGAGAGAAGCAATCCAGTTAGTACCTCTGCTGTGTCAGTAGATGACAGCTGTCAGAAGCAACTTTAGTTTTCTTCTGGGACATACAAGTAACTCTGTTATCCCCTATGACAATCAGGCAGAGGTGCATTTAATATTCATGAAAATAATACTGATATCTCCCAAGTTCTTCACAGATTCATATTTCTGAGTACAGGATCTAGAATTAATATTAAAATTTCTTCTTTCTTGATGATGGGCTACTTACAGACTAGAACCAAACTATTGGTAAATAGCATACCAATATAGAAATGCCAAAAGTGATGGAGCATACGGCAAGCAACCCATGTCGATACATTTACCTGATAATGACTTGACAGTAGTAAGGCTATCTAATTGCACTTTACAAACACTTTGTTTCTACCGTATGAAAGTACTCTTGCTGGCTCTGTTCTCTACCCACTAAGTCAATGGCAGTTTTACTACCGACCTCAGCGGTAGTGTATTTACATAAATATTGAGCACTTGAAAATCATACCCTAAAATGCTATGAGAAGATCCAGTATGCTAAGGGTAATCTGAAACAGATGAAGGCCCCTGAATCGAAAATGGAAGCGTACCAAAGTATTGTACTAATCACATTTGTTCCGACATTGACCTTATAATAATTAAAAATTGATGCTTAGAGCATAATACAGCTGTGCAATCATATTTAAACCTAATAATTTCATAGAAAGAGGAAAATTGTATCAAAAGGTCACAAACACTTTAATTTCATGACAGTATATTTACTCTTTATTCCCACAGTGAAAATGTCTAATTTCCAAAAGAGCAAACCAATAATTACTTATTATAAAACTATTTTAGTCAATACCTAATTTCTGACTATTGATTACTGTTTAGACATTTAAAATGTACCCTACAGCAACAATAATATGTTTATTGTACTATTGTCCTACTGGTGCTTGTAAGTATTAAATATATTGATTAAAGGCATGAGTCCAAAATGCCAAACATTGTACTCATTATAATACAAAATAAAATTTATTTAGCCTTTTTAAAAACAGAATTTAATTAACAAAAAAGTTAAATACTGAACATTTAAAGATATATTTGTAAAACAATGCAGATTTGTGTCAATAAAAACATAAAATAATGAGCTCTTGATTGAATTATGCATTATGAATTTTGATTTGCCTCAGTAACACATTGTAATAGGCAATAAAAAGAGCAGATGATTAACAAAAGTCTCAGTTTCCCCAAAACTCAAACAAAACAATCTTATCAAACAAAACAAATTATTTCTAATCATTGTGCAAGTTGATCTCTTACAAAGCAAATGGAAGGGTGACATCCTACCCTCATTTTTATACTTCACATCATAATTTTTTGAGATACCTAATATAGATCTGTCATGAAATTAAAATGAGTCATTCAAAAATATCAGATAACTTGAGTTTATCTTTATTGATAGAAGTAGACAAAAAATGACTCTGGGTATCCTAGTTACATATGAGATTGTTACTCACTCTGTCCTGACATCTGCAAAACAAAAATCCATTTCCAGAGTCTCAGCCCACTTAGAATCGAAACTGAGTGAACCTCAAAATGGTTGGAGGTTTGGTTCACATAACTACCATGTCTGGATGCTTTTCTGACTTTTTCCAAGGCCCCTTGCTCTAGACACTGGCTAGACTGGACATCCTACAAATGAGGCATCCTACAAATTTATTCAGTGTAAATCAGAGACAAATTTTCTTCTCCATATTTCAGTAGTTCTAAACCCTGGTCTGATCCTGATCAGCAAACCAGTATAGACTATTTTGAACCATAAAGGCTAGGGACATACATTACACATAAAACAGCTTCAGTGATTGGAAACCAATTTAAACCTGTAACAGAACAGAAGTTCAGTTCACACATATCAGTTTAAAAATGGCCGGAACTGGTTTAAGATAAACCTGGATGGATGTAGTATCAGGCTTATCTGATTTAGGTTAAATTGGTCTATCAAACTTCTGTTCCAGATCCCCTCCTGACTCAAGTTCCCTCACTGTCCTCCAGCATCCCATGATCCTTTGCATAGCTGCACTCATGAATGATGCATGCCCCTGGCAGCTTACGGGGCATGGAGGCACTGGCAGCGATGAGAGCATGGTGATGGTAAGGCATGAGCTCCTACAGACACCGCCAGCGCTGTCAGCGGCGGGGGGGAGGGTGGCGAACGTAAACTGCCCGCAGGTGCCTTTTCATAGGGGGTGCACTGCGATGCTCAGGGGGTGCACATGCAGTCATGTGCACCCCCTATGCATTGCCAATGGCTGCACTGTTGGCTCCACGCCCTAGACTGTCCCATTGTGGAGGCAACAAAGTCTGCGCTTCCCAGCCCTATGTCCTGCCTGTTCCTGCCAGTGACACTGTGAGGGCAAGAGGGTAGGGGAGTGGAGGTCCTGCTGCCACACAGACCCCCCCATAGCTGTGCTCATTCAGGTTGGAGGGGAGGGGCCAGGGCCAAGCCATGGGATGGGGGTCTCTGCACCCCACCCCCTGACACTGCCCAGCTCAGCTGATAGCCATGTTCCTGCCCTGTTCCTGCCTGGTCATATCAACTGAGCCCAGCAGGGCAGAGGAAAGATAGGGGAGCACACTCCCCCGCCACACCACCACCATGCTGTGCTTGCTCAGGCCTAAGTTGGGGGCTGGTGCCAGACCTGCAGGGCAGGGACTTCTGCTCCCTCACCCCGCTGCCCCTGGCACTGAGTGGTATAGCTGACAGCCCTGGTGCAGCTCTCAGCCCTGTTGTGGCCTGCCCATGTCAACTGAAGCAGCAGTGGGGAGTGGGGATTCAGGGAAAATTCAGGCCCCCAAGACCCAAACAAGCACAGCTGGAAGGAGTCTGTGCTTCCCCACCCTTCCCCCTGCCCTGCCTGGCTCAGCTACCACCAGCAGGGAGGAGCAGGGCTGAGAGCCACTTGAACTGTCAGCCAAGCCGGGCAGCGTCATGGGGGTGGGAGAACAGAAGCTCCTCAATCCTGTGGCCCAGCCCTTACCCTCCTGCCACCTGAGCAAGCACAGCTGGGAGGGTGACCCCCTGTCACTGATGGGGCCTGGCAAGAGGAGGGGCAGGACTGGGGAAAGAGGACCCACTGGGAGACATGTGAGAGCACCCCCTGCTTTCTGGCTTGGCCAATGCAGGCATCTACATGCTTCTCCACCCCCCACCCACAACCCAAGAATAAATGTATATTCTGTTCACTCCTAGTTCGATCTACACTTAGAAAAACCCGAGTAGACTGAATCAGTTCCACATCAGGCTTTTTGAATGTCTGTACTTAGCAAAGTTTCATTTTGGATTTGACCTGCATTTTGGGTTTTTTCACTAATTGTTGTAATACTAATTCACTCACCCCTGGATCATGAAGATTGTTGCAACTACAACAATAAGTTATGTTGCTTATATGTATTCAGAACAAACCAACATATAACAATCCATAACTCATAGTGGAAGGATTCACACTGAAACTCTCTCCATCACCTTTAATGCACGGGTGATATTCTATAATTTTCAAATACTTAAATGCTACATAAAATACTATTTATGGTAAAAAAAAAAAAAGAGATGTTTGGTTCTATGTTGTATTCATGGGGATCAAAATAAACCCCACTTTTAATAGATTTTAGCCAATGGAATTCTCTGCTCTCCTGTTAGCAACATGGTATTAAATTTTATTGGACTGATCATTGCTTCTGGATTCTCAAAGCAGAGGCTATAGCTAGGAATATAATGTTTCATCTTTAAGTGGCTAAAGGGCTCTTTAATTCTCTCTTATGCTACTAACCTAGGCAGAGTGGTCCATCTCTTGTCAGGATGGTCCACAGCAGCACTTCAGGTTGACAATGAAAGACATATAAAAGTTGAATCCACCAAGAGCAGCCTGCCTTCCAGATATCAGCATGCTACTGCCCTTTGTTCCAAGTTGCCTTTTTTATCCATTCCTATGCACATTTTGAAATTTTGATTCTAATAGTGAAGTTTTCAATGCTCAAGAAAACACAGAGAAGCTGGTGCTTGTACTCACTCAACAGGGAGAACATGGTGCTATCAATAAGTACAATGTGATCTCGTGCATCTTAAGAATTAATGAAAGAAAAATCAATTTCCCTGAATCCTTTGGTGATGCTCTCCTTTGGTGATGGCAGGGCATTCTCAGGGGAAGTTGATCAGCTCAGCAATTAAAAATAAAGACTTAGGATCACAGGAAAGTAAGGCTGGAAGGGACCTCATGAGGGCATCCAATTCAGCTTCCTTAATCAAGGCAGGATCACCTAAGTAAACCATCCCAGTCAAGTGTCTATCTACCCTGCACTTGAAAATTTCCAGAGATGGAGATTCTACAACTTCTCTAGATAGCTGTTTCCAATCCTTAACCACCCTCATAGTCAAAAAGTTCCTCCTAATCTCCAACCTAAATGGTAATATAAACCTGTGTAATTCTGGAGTAACTCTGATAATGTCTATGGAGTTATACCAAATTTTCATCAATATATAAGGGTTTGGACCAAAGCAGGCAAGTTAGAAGATAATATAGAATTTGGACAGTAGTCATATGATGAAGAATATAATTGAAGGAACTTAACTGAATATGTTAAAACAAAACAGCATAGTTTTTGTGTTTAAAAACATGATATTTTAAGCACTTAGGAATAACTGGTACCCTCAATTCTGCTTTTTTTAAATCATTTTTAAACCGTTGGGCCTACAGAAATAATTAACAGCATCAGAAAATTATGGTTTTGCACATTCCATGCAGATATACGTTCTATCCCAAAGGAAAACTAATAAGATACAATATTTAACAAGAAACATGAAAAAAAATGTTTCCTTTTCCTAATAAACTAACTGGGAAAAGTACATATTTTGCAGGAAACATGTAAATCTAGGAGAACTTTAAACATATCATATTCAGTCTTATGTACTTGTCGTAAGATTTCACTAGGGAAGTCTTGCACCTAGATTCAAAAGTTTCTTTTAGATTCAGACGATTTTTATTCTGATATCTTGAATTTTATCATACCTTTAAAGCTGTACATGTCCTAGGACAGAGGAATGTTCTCTTCACTTTAGGTTAGTGGCACTGAGATTAAACTTATTCTTTGAAACACAAATTTGGAGGTAGGGGCACAGCATAGGGGAGAACTAGGTTAAAACTAAACTTTCTTTAAATTACTTATAGAAGAACATGATTGTACAGCAGTTTTTGACTGCAGACAATGGTTTACAACAATTTTGCTTTTGGGTAGGCTCTATAGGAGATGTTTCCGTCCTCCTCCCTGCTTCTAGCAGCATCAGCAGTACTGCAAGTAAAGCAGAATGACCAGGACAGCAGCCCCGGGTGCCAACTTGGGGCAACGGGCAGAAAAATAACCTGTGTTGCCTCAGCCATACATCCATGCCAGTGGCACCAGCAGCCAGAAGTCACTGCTTTCCCCATGCATCACTGCTGTCCCAGACACTCATCTGCTCTGTTATGCCTCTGAGTGTCAGTATTTTTGAAAGATGTTAGATTGATTTTTCTGGAAACTGAACTTTTGTAGTTTATCTGAAGAACAGATACAAACACAGACAGGAAGAACACCTCAATTATGACCTTAAAGAGTTCAATCTTGGATTGAAAAAGAACCCATTCATCATTCCATCCTTAGATTCTCTGTTAAGACTGTTGAAAAGATTGTCACAAAAATAACCATTGCAATTGACATTGACATGTGAACGGGACCTGCATCAACAATGGATGTGAAACAGCCATCAGACAGTAACAACTTTTGGCCACTATCAGCCTTGAAGCAAATTGTTCAACAACATAACAGTTCACTGAGTCATCAAGTTCCTTTCATCATGTGTCTTTAATTATACAGCCCTGGAAGGCTTGCTTTAAAAAACAAACAAACACACACACATTACAGCATGCTGAATAAATGGCTCCGTTTTTTTACTAGATTGTACAGATTATAAATTTATGTTAGATTTCAATCCTTAAGCATTTGGCAACATTCTTTTTAAAAATCAGGCTTGCTCCCTTTGGATCACGTTCAGCAAAAATCCTGCAAATTTCTATTTGGCTGGTGGGACCAAAGTCATCTCTTTTCTGGTACACAGTTGGGCTGTGCCAGGTACAGGGGGGCCCTCAGTAGGGGCCATTTTTACCGCCCCCCACTCCCTCCTCAGCCAACCTGCCAACTGAGTAGGGTGCATGTCTGGGTGATTGGCCCAGCTCATGGCTCGGGCAGGAAAGAAAAGCCCCCACTGTGAGCTTCCCCACAGCCAGGAGCTGGGCTAATCACCTGGCCATGCCCCCTGCTTGGCTAGCAGGCTGACTGAGGAGGGAGTGGGGAGGGAAATGGCCCCCACTATGGGCTTCCCACGCCCTGTGCCGAGCACAGCCCGGCCAAGGGTCCAAAGCTGGGCTGGGAGACTGTTTCTGCCTTCCCTCTTCTCCCCCGCCCTCCCCCCCCAGCCAGCCTGCCCACTGTGCAGGGGATGTGGCCGGGTGATTGACCCAGCTGCGGGGAAGCTCACAGTAGGGGCTTTACTCCCCCAATCGAGCTAGGAGCTGGGCCGATCACCTGGCCATGCCCCCTCCCCAGCTGGCAGGCTGGCTGAGGAGGGAGTGGGGGGAAAACAGCCCTCCCACCTGACTTTGGTTCCCCAGCCAAGCCGTGCCCAGCACGGGGGTGGGAAGCCCACAGGGGGTTGTTTTTCTCTACTACTCCCTCCTCAGATGGCCCACTGGCCAGGGAGGGGGTGTGGCCGGGTGATGTTCCTGGCTCAGGTGGGAAAATAAAAGCCCCCACTGTGGGCATCCCTGCAGCCAGGAGCCAGGCTGATCACCCAGTGACAGTCCCTCCCTGGCCGGCAGGCTAGTTGAGAAGGGAGCAGGGTGGAAGAATGGCAACCTCCTTCCTCTCCCTCTCCTACCCCCATTCCAGACCCCCAGGTGGCTGTGCCTGGCATGGGGGGGTGGATCCCACAGTGGGGGTTTACTCTGCTCATTGGAGATGCGGTTCCCCAGCCATGTCCCCTCCTCAGCTGGTGGGCCAGCTGAGGAGGGAGTTGCAGGGGAGCACCCCAGCAGATGGAGGGAAGCCTACAGTGGGAGCTGTACTGGGAGCTGGGTCATTCCCCTAGCCAAGGTGGGGGTGGGGCCGGGGAAACCACCTGGCTGTGGCTGCTGGGAATGGTAAAGTCCCTGCTGGCAGATGGGGGTGGGGTCAGCCCTGCTCCATTGGAGCAGAGAGCACAGCCCAAGGCTGCACAGCATCCTGGGATGCTGGAGGACTGTGAGTTAAGTTGAATCGGAAGGGCTGTAGACTTTCAAAGGGGTCAGCCTGCTACATCACCATGCATTACGAAAAGGTGAAGAAACACCTGAATTGTTAACCACGGTGCAGCAAAATGCTCTGCAAAGCAGCCAATAAACCACACCTTGCAAATTGTCTCTGTCACAGGGAGAGGAAAACCAGGGAAATTCCTGGGGCCCCAGGGCCAGGAGCTGGGGGTGGAATGGAGAAAAAGGGAAACTCAATCACCGCAGGAATGGCGGAAGAGCAAGGACGGCGGAGAAAGCCTGCACGGAGCGCTGATCATGCCTTATGGCACCTAAGGCCAACGGATGACATCACTCGCAACCGCCGGCTGGCGGATGTAAAAGGGCCGGTGGTGAGACGGAGGGGGGGTGCGTATGTGCCATGATGAAGCCTCGCCAGTAATGTTAGCTGGGGGCACGAGACGCCAGGAGCAACTCCACACATAGACTGTGAGGGAGCTGCGGAGCCTGGCAGCGAGCCAGCGCCTCAAGCGAAGACTATACCTGCAGGCAAGCCAGGAGGTGAGGCAGAAGGAGACCCCAGGGCATGGGGAGGTTAATGGACCTGGGAAGACCCAGAGGGAGGTCTGCTGCTATGGCAAGACCCAGAGAGAGGGTTGCAGCTTGAGGAGGACCCAGAGAGAGGGCTGCAGGGCGGAGAAAACCCAGAGAGAGGGCAGCAGCTAGGCAGAGACCCAGAGAGAGGGCAACTCCATAGCAAAGACCCTGAGAGAGGGCGACGGCTCTGCAGAGACCCGGAGAGAGGGCCGCTGCCCTCAAGGGATCCAGAGAGAGGGTCTCACCAGGGGGAAGAAGGAGTAATGTTCAACCAGGATAGGTGGTGTGGGGGCATAGAGCTGGACCCCGTGGAGGTAGCTCAGTCAATAAGTAGAGGTGTAGAGGGTTAGCCGTGTTCCCTGAGGAAGCCCAACAAGGGCAAGGTTATGCCTCTCGTGATATTTATTAAGTTGCTAAGCTGAATTGTGAAGGGTGTTCTGTTTGTTTTCCCCGTTTTAGAAGGGGCTGAGGAGGTATCTAGATAGACTGAGGGAGTGAGAGGCAGGAATGTTGTTAAGAATTTAAGGACGTGTACGGTCCGTCAAGGAAGCGACCAGAACTCGCCGGGCTGGGAAAAGGGCAAGGTGTAGGGGAGGAGGAGCCTCGCAGAAGTCATCAACGAAACAGGTGACCGACGAGGGTGACCGCATCGTACGCAGTCCCACCCACTGGAAGATTCAAAGTCATGGCAGGCAAGAAGGGGCAACCTGCGATGCGTGTGAAGACCTCCCGTAAGGCCACCTGCAACGGCAAGGCGCGTACCGGTAAACACTTGGAGCAAGGAAGCCCGAGGTAAGATGTACGAGGCCTGGCAGGTACAGTCTCAAAACTCAGAATTCAAGTTTTTACAAACAGTTCAAGTCTTGTATTTGTAACCAGAAAGCAACTGGGTTCATTTTCTTCCCTAACATGAAACAGATTACAGTGAAGCTGCTTGAATGGGTTAGAGATTTAGCCATAGGAATGCATTTAAGTTCAAGGGTGGCAAATTCTGGTCACCTGTAGCTTGTTTTGTATTGAGGGAGGAAAATAACAGTTTCCATAGATCACTGTTTTCCTCATTTAAAATCCTAAGTCAAAGTGTCTCCATTGAAGTCATTGTCTCTATTGATATTACTAGCTTTTAGATCAGGCCAACTAGAAAGTGTTCTTGTATTAGAATTCTGCTAGTCTGCACTTACCTGGTAGAGCGCTCCTCACTTCTCTCGTTGACAGACACAACATTGACACTTGTCTCATTGACAGACGTAACATTGTAGGAAATATTGCTCCTACCTGTGGGGGGGATCAGCCTATCTATCTAAAACACAGTCTACATTGTAGAATGTATGTATTTAGATAGTATCTATCTAAAACACAGTCTACATTGTAGACTGTGCTACCCATACTCAGAAAACTGCCCCCACTTGTCTACAACTGTATAGGCAGAAACTCTACAAATCAGCTACCTCATTCATAATTCTAAACACAGTCTTTTTGGTGAAGGGAATCAAGAATTTTCACTAGTCACAAGGGGGAGCTGAAGAATGTAATAAAAACATATTGACATTAACTGAAAAGGTTAATTAAACATTTTTATAACAGCAACAGAGTTCAAACAAAGTGCTTCCCTCATTTATACCAGGCTATACTTGAGATTATAGATTTCATACTATAAAATGTTCCATATACTTGCACCTTGTCAAAACACAAATCCAGAGTAATGTGTGTTATTTTATTACACATGAATGAGTCTGATTTTGAATTTTGCACACACCTCAATCTCCACAAGTATAAGTTCATAGTTATTCACTGCAAATTAGTTAAGAGGCCATTTAGTTTTTTATTCTGCTTGCAGATTGTTCAAAAATATTCCTGATTTCTGTTAGTGAGTCCTTATTTATAAGTACTGAATACATATGCAAATAAATTTCAGAGCACAAGGTGTTCACAAGTTTCATTTTGCTTATTTGATATTCATTATTAATTCTTTATAACTGACCAACTAAGTCAAATCAGTTCTTGGATGTCTGAATTTTGTTTTATAAAGGAAAATAATAAACAAAATGAATTTATAAATAACAAAGATGATAAACAAAAATAGCATCATAAAAAATAGCAAAAAACCCAAGAACAGATGTGAAGCAAAAATAGGGAGCATGATGGAGTTAGGTTTCAATATGATAATCATTCCTTAACCCAAGAAAATATTGACAGTATTTAACAAGCTATATTTACAAAGCATTCTCCTGCAGTAATAAGTATTTATTTCCTCACCTGTAGTTTATTTAAATAACAAAGCTGACTAAGGCAATGCTTCAATGTTGTACTTAGGACAGAAAAACAAATTTCCCAAATGGAGATCCTGCTGAGAATCAGTTTTATCAGTTGTTATTTTTCTTTTCAATCAACATCTGCTATAATTTTTTTTACCAATCAATGTCTTTAAAAAGCTTCTTTAGAACATCTGCTTTTTACACACCGTCATTTCTCAGTAAGGTAGCTAAATTTATATTTTATATATGTGTGTATAGATGTATGTATGCATTATATGCATATGCACATGTGCGTACACGTACACAGGATGCCCAAGTATCCTCTACAAGGCTTTTTTTTAAAGAGAAGAAGTAGTGTAGAAAACTGCATCCAATCAGCCTGAACAAGAGAAGATGAACTCACATTTAAGGCACTGGCCTGGGACTTAGGATATCTAGGTTTATTTCCTGACTCAACAACATGATCAAGGTTAGAATTTCCCTGTGCTTCCATCCTCTTTCTGTGTAGACAGGGCCAATAATATTTCTCCTCTCTTGTCCTTTTTCTCTGTTCTTCATTTATATTGTAAATTCTTCAGGATGGGGACTAACTCTTTCTAAGGGTGCTGCCATCTTTCACAATTTCAGTTGGGATCTCCAAGTGCTAATGTAACATACATAACAGTTTTTAGAGGAGAAATATTAAGATTTTGTTTCCCGAGTTATGAAAGTTGGCTTGGAAAATGGAACTAACTGCTGCAAAGTGAATCTTCCAGAATGGTCACAGTTATTTATGGCAAATAAGTTATCATATCATTTAGCCCCATCCATTCCTTCACTGGCATTTTTAGCCCTGTAGCCCCCAATTCCTCAAGAGGAGGAGGAAGAGGAAGGGGCCAAACATGTTGTTTTAAACTCAGTATGCACTTTAATTGCTGGCTGCAAGTTAGATGCATCTCCTAGCTAGTAATCTGCCAGATACTTTTTCAAGAGATTTCTCTCATCAAAAAAAAAAAAAAAAGGTTTCTTCTTTTACTTCATATTTTAACAAAGCAAACAGTTTGACAAGTATATAAAACTGACAGCGGTGGGGTATAGAAGTGTCATTCCATGAGGAGTATAAAAATTGCTGTGGAGGGGAATATACTTAATTTTTTAAATATAATTTTGTCAGGAGATGTATGCATTTTTCATGTGTGTATTATGCTTCATCAACAAAAGAAAGATCTACAAGTTACCTGGCAAGAGCAGGACCAAACATCTATTTTCCTTGTCACACAAACTAACTGAAATTTCATATCACAAATGGACTTGCTTTAGCTGATCTTACCTTTACAATCTAACATGCTAATCTCACTTTCTCCTTGAGAAATCCGGGATCCATCAGTGTTCATTATGTTATAATGACATTCAAGAAGTAGCTTTTTATAAACTATATATCTATATTTGACAAGGCATCTATCTGTATTATTCCTCAGAATACCAAGGTTCTTTCAATTATTGGTCTGGTAAATGTATGTCTCTCATTATAAAAGTGATTATAGAGTTTGGGAATTAAGAACCCTAGGCACCAGCCATTTCTTTCAAGGAAAACTGCAATGAAACAAAGCTAGATGTAAATAATAATCTCATATTTAATATATATCCAATGTTTTATTTACAAGAACTGTTCCTACTTATCTATTAAACAGTCTCCTTGAATTTGACCATTTTCAAAAGATCGACCTAATCCTGATTGTCTGCGTTTGAATAAATCATGACATGATCCTGGGAACTTGGCAAGTACATCAATGATTTTACATCTGGCATCTCACACCAGCTGCATGTTGAGGGAATGAAAAGATTTTCGATTTCTTTACCTTGCCTCATTAGTCATTATGTGGCAATGCATGCATTATCACATGCATACAGTCTGCAGCTCACATGACAGTTAGAAATCCAGCAATGTCATAAAAGTCATGCATTATGTGCTACAAAACGTATTATCTCTGCAAAGCTATTAGGATTATTAGTTCTACTGAAAAATGCATCTATAAATTAATATATGTACTGTCAGTAGGAATATTAACTTACTGCATGTCAGTGGAACCTGTTGAAAAAACAATGAATGCAGGGGTAACCTTCAAGTGTCACTAGTACTCTATCAGCCTTCAAATCATGGCACAGAAGAAAACAACAATTTCTTTGCCAAGTCTGTGTCCACAGATGTTTTTTTGATTAGCTCCTAAAAAATTCTCTACATTCAGAAACCATCTGATAAATTCAATTAGATGGGTTTGATGAACTTTTCTTTAAACTCAAAGAAGCTTTTTTATTATTCAACATTAGGGTCTTCAGTCATTCAGGAAAAGGTTGTAAGCATTGAAAAGTTGAAAGTTGTAAGCATTACTATGGCTTGTGTATAGAGACATTTGCTGCCATAAACTTCTTAGCCTGCTGAAAAAATTCAAATTTATAAATGAACCTTTACATCCATAAATCTTAAGATCTTGCAGTCTATTGATCTGCTTCAATAGTTTATTCCCATAAACACAATAAGTGAATATTAACTAACATTTCTCACGTTCAGCATCTAGTTAAAGGTTGGCATTGATTAAAACAGTGGTGATTTCCCATGTGTTTACACAGCATACATCCTTTCTGTAGAAAGCTGATTATGGACCAGATGGAACACCTACTGAAATCAGTGAAGTCTTTCCTTTGACTTCTGTATGCACAGAATCAGTACCCCTGTTTGAAAAAATCTTACCTGCTACAGATTACATGAATCACTCAGTTCCATTTGTAAAATAATCCGTACCTTCAACATAATCAATTTCATTTTGTTAGATTTGCTTTCAGACTGATCCAAAGTCCTTCAGATGCATTCACTATTCAGATTTACTTGAGATATAGCCTTTTATAAGTTTTAACATAAATGTAACGATCGCACATTAAAAATTCAAGCTGTGCTATTGACCTTTCATTGGTCATAATGTGGTTCCTACTTTTCTTTGTATAAGCAAGCATTCTCAAATAAAGATGTGCGTGCAAACTGGAATCTGACTCCTATCTGACTATATCAGGGGTGTCAAACATACTGTCCATGTCCAGCAGGCTAACAGAGATGGGGGGCATGGCCAGTAGAGCATGGCCTGCCACAGAACTCAGAGCCCCTGTACTCTGGACATGGTCATCAGTGGTAGAGGGGGTCAAGTAAGGGCCATGCAGATACAGCCCTCAATTGCCCAACTGCTGCCCACCCCTGGACTCACACAGCCACCAAATCCCTAACCATGCTGCCACCCACCCTCAGACTCATGCTGTCTGCCCCCAGACCTATACCACTGCCTGATCCCCAATCCACAATGCCACCTGTAAGTGGACCCGTACCACTGGCCCTGACCCAGACCCACCACAGTAGCTGCTGACTCCACAGATATGTCCTGTGAGAAGCCCCCACGCTCTGGATCCAGCTAGAGACCCAGGGTCAGTTTCACACCCCTAGACTATGTGACATTTATATGACCACTGTTATATGTGACTGATATTGTTTTCTTTTGCTTCATTGTTATGAAAACTCAAGCATGGAAAGGTTCACAGAAACAACACACAAAAGGGAAGTAGAATATATATTTAAAGACTCAAATAAATATTTATAAAAATGAGTTTGCATTATTCACTGAGGTTTAGTTAAAAAATCACATAATCAGACAGAAGGTCAGATCCTCAGCTTTTATAAGTTAGTGTACTTCAACAAACTTCAATGGAGCTCTCCAAGTCTATACCTGAAGACATGGCCCAGTGTATGAAGATGCATGAAATATCTTGTTTCAACCTTCCTGGAGAGGATTCAGAGGAGGGCTACCCGCTTGGTGAGAGGGCAGCAGGACAGGCCCTATGAGAAGAGACTGAGGGACCTGAACCTGTTCAGCCTCAGCAAGAGGAGGCTGAGAGGGGACCTGGTGGCTGCCTACAAACTCATCAGGGGAGATCAACAGCAAATAGGTAGCGCCCTTTTCTCCCCAGCACCACCTGGGGTGATAAGAAACAATTGTAATAAGCTGATGGAGAATAGGTTTAGGTTAGAGATCAGAAGGCAATATTTTACAGTTAGGGTGGCCAAAATCTAGAACCAACTTCCCAGGGAAGTGGTCCTCGCCCCTTGGGCACCTTGCGCAAATTCAAGAGGAGTTTGGACGATCACCTGTCTGGGGTCTTGTGAACTCAGCATTCATTCCTGCCTGTGGCAGGGGGCTAGGCTAGATGATCTGTTCAGGTCCCTCCTGACCCTAGCTACTATGAAACTATCTTTCAGTGATGTGCAAGAAGTCTCTCTCAAGGGTTTGTGGGAATTCCTTGATAAAATTTAGCCTCCAAATGAAAGGGATGTTTAGAATGATTTCTTTTCCCTAATGTACATCAAGCCTTGATCTCTCACCCTTCCTCATTATGAATACTGTTAATTCATCCCTGGCAGATTCTTATCTTTAAAAAAAATACTCTAGAAGAGCCATACCTTTAAAAGGGATCATACTGAATAGACTGGAAGATATTTTTGTTTTGGAGGAGCAATCATGGGTACAGAGCATAGAAGAATATACTGAACCAGCCATCAGCTACCATTTAAAGTTGGTTTTCAGTTGTTCAATGAAAAAAAATGTGCCAGTGACAAAACTTTTTCTATTTTCAGTATTTTTTTCCAGGAAAAAATAAAATAATAAACTTTTCCCTATGACCTGTAATGCCATATCTATCTTGTTTCCTGGCCAACCTTCAGATGTTTGCCAAGAAAATAAGCTTTACTCACTATCTCCCACTCTGGCATGCCAAAGTCCAGGAGTTAGGTAGTGCAGATGACCTAGAAGCAGCCCTTTACACACAAACAGCACTCTCTCTCTAGAAATAGAGTACCAAATACAGTCTGTAGGAAGTAAGGATATTTACCAGTCAGTAACCTGTAGGGCTGAACCCCTACCAACCAAAAGTTATGGGTGAGACAATTCCAAATGATAGTGAGATTTTCCACATTTACTGCAAGTTTTCAAAAGCAAAAGGCCATCACTGATCTCAAACTACAACATAATCCAACTCAAGAAGGAACTAAAAGCTTTTCTGAATGTTTGAAAGCTTATTATGAATTATGATTCAAGGAGAGATATTGAACTTTTATAGGTCTCAGAGGAGATACGAGAAGGAGATCTTACTGTAAAATAAACCTTTTTAATTCAGATCATTAAGATCTCTATGGTATGTCAGTTAGTGGTCACACACAAGCTGCTTAAAGACAGGATGCCTAAAAGCATGCAGGGATTCCTGCTTTCCAGCTCCTTAACCAGAGAACAGTGGCACTGCATGCTTTCAGGATCATTTTGAAGCACCCTGGGTGGTGTGCATGTGTGTGTGCATGTGCATAGAAGCTGTACTTCTACGCTACTGAATTTGAAGCACCCAGAATTCAAAGCACCTTAAATATCTGTCTATCTACACTCTGGAACTGCCCATACTAATGCAGATATTATAGTCTCAAAGCACTTTAAAATCAGACAGATTATGGCAAAGCTAATGTAACCTCAAATTATCATATTTTACTTTGGTTTCCAACTATCCATGTGCTCACCAAGGTCCTGGGTTCAGGAAGGGTATGAAACATGTGCATCATAGTTTCATAGTTTCTAGGGTCAGAAGGGACCTAAACAGATCGTCAAGTCTGACCCCTCGCCCTTGGCAGGAACCAGTGCTGGGATCATAATACCCCAGTCAGATATCTATCCAACCTCCTTTTGAAGACCCCCCAAGGTAGGGGAGAGCACCACCTCCCTTGGAAGCCCCATTCCAGAGCCTGGCAGCCCTAACCATACAGTAATGCCTCCTGATATCAAGCTGGAACCTGCTCTCAATCAATTTGTGGCTATTATTCTGTGTTATCCCAGGTGGTGCCCAAGGGAACAGAGCCTAACCTATTTTCCGCTGGTCCCCTCTGGTGAGTTTATAGACAACCACCAGATCCCCTCTCAGTCTCCTCTTGTGGAGGCTGAATAGATTCAGACCCTTTAGTCTATCTTCGTAGGCCTGGCCTACTGCCCCCTGACCATATGAGTGGCCCTCCTCTGGACCCTCTCAAGGTTAGCCACATCCCTCTTGAAGTGCAGCACCCAGAACCAGATCCAGTACGCCAACTGCAACCTGACCAGCACTGCATAGAGGGGAAGGATCACCTCTCTGCACCTGCTTGTGATGTATCTGTAGATGCATGACAAGGTGTGGCTAGCTTTACTGACCGCTTCCTCCCATTGGTGGCTCATGTTCATTCTAGGGTCAACAATGACTCCAAGATCCCTTTCAGCCACTGTGTTGTTGAGAAGGGTATTCCCCAGCCTATAGGTATGTTGCAGGTTCCTTCTCCCTAGATGCAGCACCTTGCACTTGTCTGTGTTGAATTCCATCCTATCCTTATCCACCCACCTCTGTAACCTGTCTAGATCTAGTTGGATTCTGTCCCTCCCCTCCAGTTTGCCCACCTTACCCCACATCTTTGTGTCATCAGTGAATCTGGACAGAGTGCTTTCCACGTCCACCTCCAAGTCACTGATAAAGATGTTGAATAGCACAGGCCTGAGGACCAAGCCCTGTGGAACTCCACTGCCCACATCCCTCCACCACCACACTCTGGGTGTGACCATTGAGCCAATTTGTCACCCATCTGACTGTGTGCATCAGAGATAAGCATAAATCATCCCCTTTGAAGTTATAACTGTTCAAATGCTTATACAAGTGTACAGTGAAGTCCTGTATTGGGTCCTAAATTAGCCTACACTATGGTGCAGTATATGAAGAAATGTCCTCTGCAATAATCCTGAGGACATAGGAAATATTTCCCCACTCCCCTGCCCCACAAATCTGTCTTGTTATGAAGATTTAAATAAGCCACAGGAACATAAGACTGGAAGTGACCTCTGTCCTGGGTCATTAAACCCAATAATCTAGTATTGTAGGTAAATTGATCATATAATCTTGACAAGATCCAGTTAGGTTATTTGACTACACTCGCTCTATCACCTTCCCATGCCTGCTGAAAGTAAGTTGCAGAACCTCACTTTTCTGATGGTTAGAAATCTAGCATCCAACCTAAATTTATTCAGGGCCAGTTTATACCTATCTCTTTTTGCACAATCTGAGTCATTTTATTTCATTAGTGCTTCTCCCTCTCATGTATTTAAGGAAAACAATATCTATTCTCAGCCTTCTTTTTGCTGAATTAAGCAAACCAAGCTCTTTTAGAGTTTTCATTAGTCTCTTTTCCCTCAGTCATCCTAGTAGCCCTTTTCAGTATCTGTTCCATTTTGAATTCCTCTTTTTTCGAACATCAGCAACAGGGATTGTACACAAATTCTGTGGGATTAACACTTGTTTACCTCCACTGGAAATACCAGATATACCCTTGGTTCACTTTTTCTCTACCCATGTCATAAGTCAAATAATGAAGCTGTGCCTTTATTGAGCAGGGTAGGCTAATAAAGATCTGTTTTGTCTTTGGTGCCTTTTGCATAGCTGCTTCTTACTGGTGACTCAGGGCCATTTTGTACATTACACTCAGGATGTGTTAAGTATGTTTAATACACAAGTGTCTATGCATTCAAGCAGTAAAATACATACTAAGTCCAATCATATTATAACAAAGTTATGACTTTTCATGGGAGGAGTATCTCCAAGTTGTATCAAGTAACATGTGCTCAACTATCATGAAACTGTTCCACGGAGATAATATGAGTCAAGACTCCAGTGCAGTATAGGGACCAGGACTGACAATCAACGGATTTGTCAGTCCCAGCACCCACACCGCACTAGAGCTGGTTCAAGGCAGAGGCCCAAATCACCCTTCAGATCCAGCAGCAGGTGTCGATCCAGAGGCAGGAACCTCCCAGGCTCAGCTCCCTGTGCCTTCCTCTGCCTGCTACAGTGACAAAGACTCAGCATGCTCTACTATGCCAGGGGCAGGCGTTCCTGGGCTAGGCAGTGCTGGACACATGGTACTGAAGGTCTGGGCTCTGGGCATGGGGACTGCACACCCTCACAGTGATGGTCAGTGTTGTGGGGTGGGGATGGGTGCAGAGCACAGCCAGCTCCAGCCCTGTCCAGAGCAGGCTGAGATCATAGCAAGCATTACTGTTCTGTGACTGCTCAAAAAGCACTCTAACTTTTAATACAGTAATGTTCACTATGATCTAAAATAAAGCACATCTTTTCCCTTTTCTGTCAACTGTAATCAATAAGATCAACTATTGCAGAAATGTGTTTCTAGACTCTGATTCTTGTACAATTAAATGTCTTCTGCTTTGTACTGCTCCAGTCCTCAAGGTCTTTTATGTATGATATTCTGATCCTCCTTTGGATTGCAAATACAATCTCAGCTTCATGCCATCAGCAAATTTCATTAGCATACTTCTATTTTTTCTGCCAATTCATTAATGAAGTCATTAAGCTTGAGCCCAAAGCCAGTCCTTCAGGGCATCCACTAGTAAACCTTTTCCCGCCTGAAACACTTCTCAATTTAGCATAATGTGTTATAATTTCTCCTTGAGTCAATTCCTTACAAATTCCTAAATAATCTTCTGATTATTCTCAGAGAATCACAGCCTACTCTGATTCAGTTGAGTGGTGGTTAGACTACCTCCTCTCACTATTACTACTATTTTTCCTCTGCTGGACTTTCCACTTCTGAAATCCTTTTTCAGAATACAGTCAAGTGGATTATAGTCTATTGCACTACAGGTAGTGTAATTCCTAACCGTGATTTCTCTGGAGAAACTAGGCATTCAATGATATACAATTACACCATTATCAATTAATTTAAGCCTTGCAATCAGCTTTCATATTGTATACGTATAATATTAACTCAAAATACGGTATACTCTGTGAAATGTAGGATACTTAGTCTTCCTATAAATGCTTTTATTTTTTACCTTTGCATTTACTGATTATCTGCTTTAAAAACAGTCTTAACTTGACAATAATGTATTGCAAGTGTATTTCTATTTCATTTCTTTATTTTTAGCAGCACTCGTTACCAGAAAGCAAGGTGGACTGGGGATCTTAAAACTTTTACCAATCCAATAAGTCCCTGCTCTTCTGTCCCTGCTGTAGCAGACTGTTCAGGGCAAAGATTGGCCTTATAAATCACCCACGTACCTATGCGAGCTAGCCTTCACCCACCCCCTCTTCTCTCTCTTTCCCCTCTCTTCTTTCTCACTTTCTCTTTTCTCCCTCCCGCTTTCTTTTCCGCTTCCTTTCTTCCCCACCTCTCCTCCTCCCCCAGATGCAGTCATCTTTGCTTGCAAAGGACAAACAACTAAGTCCCTGCTCACAAAGCCCTAGAAACCTATTCTCACTTGCCATTGGACTTGAATATGAAAGAAATACATAGATAAATACTACAAAATTTATCCCAACCAGTATGAACATCGTTCAGCAATAACATTTGCTAGGTGCCACTGAAAAGAATACTAAAAGTGGGGAATCCATTTTAGACCCACTGATCTACTAGACCAGACTGTTAAACAGCAGAATTTGAAATAAACTATTTTAAAATGGGATAAAAAGAAATCTGTTTAGTCATGTCTGTTGGCATACCTTCTGAGTCCATCTGAAAAAAATCCCCATTCTGCAATAGACAGGTCCCAGGATATTCCCAGCTCATTGGACCCAGATAACTTCCTTTGTAAATGTAATTTGGGCATAGTGCTAGCAAGTGGTAGGCCAAAGCTTCCACTGGACTTGGAATTCCAAAACTGTTGTAAACTCCAACATGCTATTTGTTGCAGGGGGAGGAGTTCCCTGAGATGCAACATCTTCAACAACACAGTTTGCAATCCAGTTCCCAACTGTTTTTGTTTTGTTTGTTTTTTTTACTTTCAAGGACAGGAGAATTATTACAATGAAATAGTCACATTTCAAAACAAATCCTTTTACAGGCTTTAATCTGAGGAAAAGAGATTCAAGGTCTGCCACCACTGGTAGGAGATAATCATGTAGGGTAGCAAGAAATAAAGTGCCTGAGCAGTAGATAAAAGAAGAACTCCTGCCGTGGAACATTATACAAATGTTGAAGATGCTGGAAAGATGCCAGAGCTCCCTGGTGATATAGACTGGAGACACAAGTTACACAGTCACACTCCCACTGTGTGGCAAAGGAAAACAGTCCCAGAATTCTATCAAGCACAGCTACAGTCAGCGCCAGAAGGGACCCTTCATCTTCAAATGTGCCAGAATGCAAGACCGTTCATAGATAGTGTTTATAATAGCAAACCATCCTTTGTTTACTAAAAGTAATGACAACTCAGAAGTGACTAGAATACTGGCAAAAGAAATACCAGGACAGTGAAACTTTTTCTTTATGCCCACTTAATGCTGAAATTTAGATCATGCAAAAAAAAAGTCATATAGCCAAGCTAGAAAATTCTCTCAGTAAATTTAGTAAAGAATTACTGGAGACAATAAAATATCTTTGCTAAGCTATCCTGCTTAATAAAGGCACAGTTTATTATCATTTGACTTATGACATGGGTACGAGAAAAAGAAAAGCAGAGAATAGGGCAAGTAACCAACTCACATGGCATTGACCAAATTCGGTGAAAATGTAACTTGATAAGAAAATGAAAGGAAGAAGTGAATGAGTAGAATTGGAGCAATAATTATTCAGTGAATACTCTATACCTGTTGCTTAGCACATAGTACATGTCTGAGAAGGGAAAGGAGAGAGCAGTCACCTGCTCTCCTTTTGAGATCTTGGGACATGGAGCATGTCCAGCCAACTGTTTTCTAATGGCTTGTAATATTACAGAGGTTTCAGGCTGCCAAATTTCACACTGACAGTTTCCAAAATAGGCAGAAGTTACAGGACCTGTTGTGAACTTAGGTGAGGAGGAACAGGACAGATTCTGGGGATCCCTTCTTGGTTTAATGTGAGGCTGTGACTGAATTTTCATGGATTCATCTTGCTATTTCAAGTTGCCTGAACACAACTCTCAAACAAACGAGAATCAGAATCAGAAGGAATTCCAAAGGCTGTGAACCCTACAGACAAAATCTACTATTTTAAGGGTTGTGAAGCCAATTAAAACTAAAACCAAGGGGGGTTCACACATCTTTGTTTCCTCCACCTTTTGATTGCTTCCCTGAAGCTAGGCTAGGCTTGGGCAATTATTTCACCACTGTGAAAGATGGTGTGCAGAAAAAAAACCCGAGCACATTGCTAAAATATGTATGAATGCTGAAACAACATAGAAAAATGATATATGAACTTTAAAAATAGTCATATACAATACAGTAAGACCCATTCAGACTCAAACACCTCCTTGTTAAAAGCCATTGTGGGGTGCTGTTCAAACCTATTAACACCACTTTAGCCCAAGCAGCCCATCTTGTAAAACCATTCTCCAGGCAGTTCATTAAAAAATCTACTCCTCCTTAAATGCAAAGGAATTTCAGACTGTTTAGCTCTCATGGGAAATATTAAAAGTACAAGAAAAAAACTGCAGAAAAAAATCATACCATGTCACAACACTTAACAACAGCTACAAATGAAGTAATTTGAAAGAGTTTGCATGAACTTGATGGGATAAATATTCTGAGGTACTCAAAACCCTGGGGGGAAAGTGTCACAGGATTAAGTCACAGTGTGAAATTGCTATTTGAGTGCTGAATACCAATTATTTGTGAGTTACTGTAATTTACTTTTAAACCTGGGGCTCACCCAAAAGCTGTTGGTGTATATATTTTAAATGATGTATCAAGGTTCTGAGATGTGAAATAGACATGAAGGCACTAGCATCAGAAGTATAGCCCTCAAAGACTGTTCTAGTTACTCCAACCATTATATGAAAAAATAACTAGTAAAAAAAAAAAGAGGAAAGTAACTGTGTAGGCAACATATTCTGAAGTATGGCAAATAGATACAATTGCATAACATATTAGGAAAAGTAGACTCATTCAAAATGCTCAAGGGCTACACTTATATAGGTAGAGATGGGGTGGGAAAGCTCACCCACATATTGTTCATGACTGTTATGGACACAGACACACATTATATATACACAGGCGTATATGTAAAATACACACACACACACTAGTGTAAATTACAGTGGGATCAAATAGCTATTCCAGAGTAGGTGCGTGCAGTAAGCAGCTATTACAGCTATTTGCTACTAGATGGCAAGGTAGCTTCATAGTTGGTAGGGTTGGAAGGGACCTGAGCAGATCATCAAGTCCGACCCTCTGCCATGGCAGGAAAGAATGCTGGGGGCAAATGAAGTAGCAGGTAAACTTTTATCCCCATTTTTTTCACTCACAATTTTCAAAAGGTTCTGGTGAAATTATCCCACTTTAGTGGTTTGTGTCAGTTTTCTTTTAGTATCATGCTGCTATAGCACTAATTACTCCAGTTTAAATGTGTTTTTGCATCTTCATGCCCTCCTCCTCTCCAAGACTGACTTATACTAATTTTTAGAGATGGGTCAGGGCCATAAATTTACACCCAGGTCCTTTGGATCACTAGACCACTCGAACAAGGTAAAAGCAGTCAATGATATTTCCTAAAGCAAAAGTTTCAAAAGGATGGTTATCTGTGGAACTAACAATAGGAATTTATATTAATTTTCTATCTATGCCCTTAACTCTGCATGAAGCATCCTTTTCAAATGTTGATACAATAGATTTTGAATAGCAGCATTTATCATATCATAATAATACAGTTTGGAATATTCCTTGATCCTGTGACTTCCATCTTATTCATACTTCAAACAATTTCCATTCAGTGGAAATCATCAAAAAGACAAAAACTGCTGTGAAACGTACATTCTGGAAAGTTTAATTTGGGAAATATTAAAGTGGCCTTTCTGAAATCCAGTCTGCCTGGAGACAACTGATGGCACCTGAGAGCATAGGTCAGTGCTGATTGGCTGACCACCACAACAGATCATGCCCCCTACTTCCTCATAACAGCCCTTCTTCCCTCTCAGCTGTCAAGCTCTCAAGTAGGAACGGTTGTTGATTTCCCTTTCACAACCTGCAGTCAATCCCTACCCCTGTGGCACCAGCCGATGGACTCAGCTCCAGCACAGGTCAGGTAAGTCCAGTTGGGATCAGGTGTTGTTGGGTTGGAGGGAGTGGCTGTATCCTCAGTGGTGGCAGTCTTGAGCCACCCTGTGCAGAGGAGCAAGGGTGAGCAGAACCACAGATCTGCCCACCATAGGAAGCTCTGCCACTGTGGCCACAACTGGAGCTCTCATGCTTTGCCCATAGTGCTACCAGGGCTGTGCCACAGGAGGCCCATCTACTGCAGCCAGAGCTGGTGGTGATGGGGCTCTGCCAATTGTGCTGCTGTAGCTGCACCAAAGGCCCACTGTTTTTGGTCTGGTTAAACTCCTTGAACATCTGTACACCTAGAATTTCTACTGGTGGAACTGCAATTCTGGTGGGTGGCAAATTGGCTTAGCAGTCGCACCCAGAGAGTGATAGTAGATGGGATAGTATCGACCTGGAAGGATGTGGGTAGTGGGGTCCCACAGGCTTCGGTCCTTGGACCCGTACTCTTCAACATCTTCATCAGTGACTTGGATGTGGGTGTGAATTGTACTCTGTCCAAGTTTGCAGACAATACTAAACTGTGGGGTAAAGTGCACACTTTGGAGGGTAGGGAACGATTGCAGGCAGACCTAGACAGGTTAGAAAAATGGGCAGTACACAATAGGATGCAGTACAACAAGGACAAGTGCAGAGTGCTGCACCTAGGGTGAAAAAATATGCAGAACACCTACTGGCTTGGAAGTGACCCTCTCAGCAGCACAGAAGTGGAAAGGGATCTCTGAGTCATGGTGGACTCCAAGATGAACATGAGTCATCAGCGTGATGAAATCATCAGCAAAGCTAACCGCACTTTATCCTGCATCAGCAGATGCATGACAAATAGATCCAAGGAGGTGATACTTTCCCTCTACACAGCACTGGTCAGACCATAGTTGGAGTACTGCGTCCAGTTTTGGGTGCCGCACTTCAAGAAGGATGTTGATAGACTCGAAAGGGTCCAGAGGAGGGCCACTCATATGTTTAGGCGTTTACAGGACAAGCCCTATGAGGGGAGACTGAGGGACCTGGACCTCTTCAGGCTCCACAAGAGAAGGCTAAGAGGGATCTTGTGGCCACCTGGAAAGCTTTTGAAACTGACCTTTTCTGTAATTTTTTTCAGAAATTCCTCCCTTCCCCCTCAATATTTTCTAATTGAAAATAGCATCAAAATGGTTATTTTAAAGATCTAAAGTGGTTTTCATTAAAACTGTTCAAAACTGATCTATTTGGCACTATTTCTGTTTTGAGAATTTCTCTTCAATTATTATTCTTACCAAAATATGTTATCAAAATGGTCACCAGCACTATTCATTTGTTAAAATTTGTTTTCATTAAATTAACATTTCAATAACTTGATTTTTTTTTAAAAATCAAGTAATTTTTAATGGCCAATTTTTAACCAAAAAAAAAGCCTTTGAAGTAAAAGTGTCATTCTTCACACCTTTTGTTTGATGACATTTTTTAAAATGCTTTTAAAGTTTATCTTGCAATATTAAATAGGTATCTTGTGATCCAAAATGTTCTGTGATATTATTTGGATATTTAGTAGTATTTTCTTTCAAAAATGCCAGTTGAAAATATTTACAGGTAATGTAAGTATGCATCTAGTAGGTATGTAATTGTTGGTTTGGGGCATTCAATATAAATGCAGCATTTTCCAAATAAAATACTGAGCATTTTGAAAGCATTTCTTATACACTACTATGAAACTAAAAATGTTCTTAATGGGTTTCCTACTGGGAGTTCTTTGGCAGGATATATTGTTCTGTTGAACTCTTAAGTATTCAGGATATATAAAACAGCTGAGCCTTTGAAAGATCTTTTGATAGCTGCAATTCAGATATCAGAAGTTTATCTGTCAACTATGAACAAACATCTTGGATATTAACCCTAAATCATGACAGGGAGAAGACTGATGATTTGCTTTATCATGTCATGAACAGAATCATCATAAAGCTTTGATAGCAATTAAGCAGTCTTGTAATAGATGCCTGCAGCTAGGATAATGGGGTTTATATAATATTTTTCATACTTGGGCTTTAGCATATGGGATGGGAGTTTACTATGAGGATTTGACCAGGAGTCTCTTAGAGAGAGGGAAACAATATAACTAGGAATTAGCTGTCACACAGTTGGCTAGTGTAGCCATCTCTCTCTTCAGTCTTAATGACTAGAATAAAGAATGGCTGATTTTGTAAGTAATTTAAATCTTGGCCTTTTATCTAATCCTCTGAGGATTTGTACACATTTGCGTCTGGTATCAAAATGACCTAACCTATTCTACATAAAGTCTGTTTAATTTGGATGCCCTTTAGTGAACTTTCACTGGTGGCACATGTGGTTGCCAAATTCAAATGCCCACTTCCTACTTTGTTGTTGGTGAAAATTACATACCTTGCTATGTAATTAAATGGATCAAGACCTGTGAGCAGCTGGCTGTGTCTGCTGTGTACAGCCATTCTAAAAATCTGAGAGAACTCTCCCAGTTTTGCTCTTCCAGTAGAAAAACCTATCAGGAGAACACTGTACAAATGGTAGAGGGACCAGGTGGGTGCTGCATAGACACCTGTGCTTCCAAAGCCACCCAGCCAGGGGGCCCTCATGTACACATCCCCATGTACTTTGCAGACTCCCCTGGCTGCCAGACAGTACTGAGAGACACAGAGGTGCATTTACCATGAAGCAAGCCCCCAATGACAGGGGGCCACAAAATGCAGGATAAATCTGACAAATGACTGAACTTAATATGCATTTCATAGATTTCATAGACATTAGGGGTGGAAGGCACCTCAGAAGATCATCGAGTCCAGCCCCCTGCCCCAGGGGCAGGAAGTCAGCTGGGGTCATAGGATCCCAGCAAGATAAGCATCCAATTTTCCCTTGAAGGCATTCACTATAGGTGCTTGAATAGCTGGTGGCAGGCTATTCCAGACCTTGGGGGCTCAGACAATGAAGAAATTCTTCCTTATGTCCAGCCTGAAACGGTCTTACAGGAGTTTATAACAGTTCGACCTTGATGTCCCTTGGGGCACTCTGGTGAACAAACGTTCCCCCAGATCCTAGTGGACACCCCTTATAAACTTATAGGTGGCCATCAGATCACCCCTGAGCCTGCACTTTTCCAGGTGGAAGAGTCCCATAGCTCTCAGCCTGTCGTCGTAAGGTCCGTTTTCCTGACCTCTGTTCATGTGCTTGGCTCTTCTCTGGACTCTCTCAAGCTTCTCCACATCCTTTTTGAATTCTGGAGCCCAAAAGTGGACACAGTACTCAAGCTGCAGCCTCACCAAGGCCGAGTACAATGGGAAAATGATGTCCTGGGATTTGCTTGAGAAGCATCTATGGATGCAAGCCAGCATTTTGCTCACTTTACTAGCTGCAGCATCACATTGAAGGCTCATGTTCATCTTGTGGTGAATCATGACCCCCAAGTCCCTTTCATCCGTAATGCTAGCCAGTGTAGTACTGCCGAGCCTATAAGGATGCTGCAGGTTTTTCCTCCCAAGGTGGAGAAACTTGCATTTTTCAGTGTTAAACACCATCAGGTTCCTGTCTGCCCATTTTCCTGTCTGCTTTACCCCAACGTTTGGTATCGCCGGTGAACTTGGCCAGTCCACTTCTGACTCCAATGTCCACATCATTAATGAAGATGTTGAACAATACAGGTCCAAGGACAGAGCCTTGGGGGACCCCACTGGTCATGGGGCACCATGACGATTGACTTCCATCAACCACCACCCTCAGGTCCGACCACAGAGCCAATTCCCCAGCCAGCAGATCGTGGTGGACCCGAGGCTGCAGTTGGCCAGTTTTGCCAAGAGGTGATCATGGGATACCAGATCAAAGGCTTTTTTAAAGTCAAGATATACAACATCAATCTCATCTCCTCTGTCCAGGTGATAGGTCACCTGGTCATAAAAGGAAATAAGATTGGTCAAGCAAGACCTACCAGCAACAAACCCGTGCTGGCTATCCCTCAGGATGTTGCCATTGGCCAGTTCATTAAGAATGGCCTCTTTGATCATCTTTTCTAAGACCTTACCCAGGATAGAGGACAGGCTGATGGGCCCATAGTTTGCCAGATCCACTTTCCTCCCTTGCATTGCAAGTTGCAAAATGGTCCAGGTTTTCTGCATTCTGCAAACTTCTGCAAACTGTGCTCTAAACATGTTTTTTTCAAGTAGTCTAGCAAAGAATTTGCTTCACCATTTTTTCACAGTCTCGGCAATAACATAACAGCAACTAAGGGAAATCATCATTTGCCAATCAAAGTCTGTCTGCTTGACCAATTATCCAATTAAACAAAAGCACCCTCCCCTGCACTTTGCAACAATGCCCATGATTTGTCACCAGTATGCAATGATGCAAAATCCCATTTTTACAGAGTCTGATAAAAACACAGGATTAACTGCATTAAACCTAATTGGGTGGTCCACAGCCCACCTGTGGCTTCGCCCCCTGCTCTTTCAGGCATTTTTAATCTGCCTATAATCAAGGTCAGTTTTTTAGCAATAATGAAGCAACACTATGTGTCTGGCAGTCAAAAACACAAAAAGATGAAGGCAAGGCAAGAAGACGAAGCTAAGCAAAAAGACAATTTGTTATCTTATTTTTAAAAGCTTGAAATATTGATAGTGGACATTCATGAAAAAGTATGGGCAAGGAAACATCTGAATTATCTGATCACTTGCCGAGTTGTGGGGATACCACATCTGCAAAAGCTGGACAAGGGGACTCTGAAGTGACAATGGAACTACAAAATATTGGTAATTTTGTCAAAGTAAGGGAAGAAACCTACCCTGAAGACATTGCATTATGGCCAAAAGCTGTTTCATTGGATATGATAGAATATTTCTTAGTCAATAAACTGAAAAATGTAGGTAATATGGAAAATTTGAGAAAAAAGTATGAGGTTGAGGACGAAAGCAATTTAGAGGTCTTCATGAGTCCCATTTTCTGAGGATGAAGAAAAATGGGACAACAGAAATGAGAAAAAGAATGAAAAACGGGGAGAGATGAGAGAGAATGTTCTTTTTCTTGGCTGGCCGGGGGGGGGGAATGAAGCTGCATACAGGGCCCCACTAACTCTAAATCCACCACTGGAGAGACACCAAGTGCAGAGGTCAATACTGATTGCCTGGCTCCCCACACAGAGAGTCAGAAAGAAATATCTTTTTTGTGCCACTTTTTAGTAAAGACAGACAATGTTGCTTCCAAAAGCAATTTCAAGCTTTTGAAGGACCAACACGTCAGCATTCATCTGAGGAAAAATTGAGGTCAATAAATGAGTTACTCATATGGTGAATAAAGCATTATAATAAAATTAACTATAGAACCTAGAGATCCCAATTGAAACTAAGACCCCCTGACAGGCACCATACAAATGAAATAAAACCTCATGTCTATCTCAATGAGTTTCCAATCTACTGAACACAAAAGGTATGACTAGCTTCTCTCAGTAAAATGTATCTACTTTCCAGCATTTTTCTGAGAAAGGTCCTTCCCTTGCTGAGAAAGGTACATACACATTCCCATCATTGCTATCCCTCTTGTATTTAGTATTTTCAGCCTATGAGTACTGTAGTAAATTCAGCTCTTCTTAAATCTCTGGGGTGCCATATTCTCTCTAATCTGCTTCAAAGAAACATTTTAATGGGGGCTCCTGTAACTCCGAAAAGAATTGTTACAACACCAAAATTGCACAAGTCCCCCAAAAAACATGTCCTTTTTCTGGCATTGGGATTCCTGTCCATCAGTTGGTTCCATGGCAGCAGCTCTGTTAATAAAACGTCAAGATTTATTGAGCTTCAGTCCTGACAAATAGTTTTTCTTCTTTATTTCAAAATCTATTGAAAAGTCAACACCTAGCTAAAATATTAGGCAGGTTCAAGCACAAGTATTTGAACTTAAAAAAAAAAAAAAAAGATTGCAGCATGACGGGCATGTCATAAACAACTATACCAAAAGAGAACTGACATGGGAGCTGTTTGGAAAGTGTTTTTAGTAAGCAACTAACTTGCCTTACTGAGCTTCTGTAGGTGTAGAACTCAAGGATTCCCTTCTTGGGGGCACACAGTAACATGGAAATGTATATGTACAATCATCTGAAGTTTATACAGAGTATGATTAGTGTACTTACTAATCAAATGCATGCATAAAATAAATACCTGGGGTAAGAATTCCCAGTGTTACATGAGAAAATTAGTAAAAAATAAACTAAGAAAGCACAGTGTATGGGAATGAACAGGAAATATTAAAGTGCCAATCATGTAATTCAGTTTAGCAGTGACAGTGAACATTTTTAACTGAAGCTTCACACCAAGCCACTGCCTCTGGGCTTCGTTTTCAAAGATGTGTGTTCATATCCATGTAAAACGGAACACCTATCAGTGTACATGCACATCAAATCTGGGCACAAAAATTAGCTCGTGCTATTTTATGCATATTGAAGCACATATCCAAAAATGAAATCTGACCTTTGCTTTCTCAATCAGTGACACTGAAGCTGTGAGGCTGTTGAAGCATTAAGGTTTCAAGGCAGGAGCAGAAGGATGATTGTTCATCAAATTGCAACCAATATCTCAAATGTGGAACGATGTTGCAGTATGGTTCCCAAAGATCTAATCTAATTAATTAAGCTCCCAAAAGCCATTTGGGACCTGTCCTCACTCCATCACCTAAGGTCATTTTGTAAGCGACTTGAAATATGACCATCTAAACCAGGTGCAGGTAACAATTCAAAAGTATGAAAATAGCACCTTTTCACTAATACTACGTATTTAATCTAGCCATGCTGATATCAGAGCATTCTAGGAAAATTCAGCAGCTTACCATACTGTTTTAGCAATACATATGGAGAACAGAACATCTTGAAATAGTCGATGAAGAGGCAGTATGAGGAAGGCGTACTGGCTTAACTAATTATACAGCAATGGCTGAGAGGATCCTGTTTACACAGCAAGAAAATCATGTACTGAACTGATTATAAGACCACTATGAAGCAGACTAGGGGTCTGGCAAGGGCAAAATGCTATTAGTTGCCATGGTTACTAACTATTAACTATTTAATGTTCAGACAACACCTGGTTAAAGACCACTATGCCAGCACATGGTGAGAATCTCAGTTAAAAGCCAATGTGTGGACATGGCCTTAGAAAAATGACTCAGTAAACATGAAAAATGACTGAATCTAAGCCCAAATATGTCAGCATTTTATGAATTAAACATAAATAAAGGGGCAATATTGGAAATAAAACCATAATGTGCAATATTGGAATTAAAACCATAATTCAAAGGATAAAAAGTTTTCCCCCCAGAGTGTACAAGGCTGTTATATAGAAAAGTAGAAAAAAAGATAAGTCATGCCTAGTTCAAATTAGCCTAAAATGTACATCCCTCAATAAAAAGGAGGAAGATGTAAAGAAAAACACAATTATTTATAAAACTACTTATGCTGCCCAGAATTATTTGATTTTTTGGAGTGTTTCACAATGTACTTTGTACGCCGCACCCAAGGATCGCCACACGCTTTAAGAACTTTAGTTTTCACTGAGATAAAAAACCTTTGCATTGAGAGTCATCCATTTGGACCTGGTAAAAGAAGTGATATACTACTGTTGTGCTGAACAGAAAATGTGGCACACTAGGTGCATCTATATGAGATGCATAATTGTGCATTAACTTAGATTACTGTGTAGTAAGTGCACACATTTACCTGTGAGCGCACTTACTGCTCAGTAAAAACCCTGTAATCCTGCTTAAATTTCCTACAAATGCAAGTAGCCTATTTAAGTGGGATTTGTTATTGTGCAGTTCACGCACATGTAGATCTGTGGTCTGCCCAGCCACTAAGGGGCTGGCCTCAGGCCAGCCCCAGGACTTTGGGCTAGGAGCCTCTCCTGCCCCAGGGTTGGGATGCTGCTATGGTAGTCCCTGTCTGCAGACCTTTTAAAGCCTGAAGATATTGTGAGCCTTGGGGCAAAAGACAGGGAGCCTGAGGTCACTCCAGGCCCCTCTGTCCTCCTTGGCAGGCCACAGCCTAGTTGTGCCTGCTTGCCAGCCCTCAGCATTGCTGCCTTGTGCACACTGCTGCACAGCTGCCAGGACAGCACTGTCCAGGCCACCAGGGTACTGTAGGCTGCTGCAGCCTCTGGACAGGCCTGTCAGCCCCCAGGGCCACCTGCAGGCAGCTTCAGCCAGCAGGACCAGCACCACCTGCCTGTAGCACACCCCCAGAAGTCTGTCCTGTGCCTGTAGGTGTTGCAGGGCATTGCCTCTACTGCGCAGCTGCCAGTCCTGTGCTGTGACAATGCTCTCGGTGCTACAGGCAACTTCCCAGGCACAGCAGCACTGGGACAGCTGTGTGGGGGCCCAAAGAGCCAGCATAGGACCTACCAAGGCATCCTCCTCCTTGCCCAGGTTCATGCCCACGCCCGTGCCCTCCACCTAGGGCCCCAAGTGGACCAAGGAGGAGACTAGAGACTTTGTAGCACTGCAGAGCAAGGCAGAAGTGTAGCACCAGTTTGAGTGGAGTGAGAGCTCCAGTGCCCACATATATGAGGCACTCTCAGGCCAGATGCGAGAGCACAGGCACAACTGAGCAAAGCAACAGCGCTGCATAAAAGTCAAGGCTTTGCGGGCATAGTGGATTGCCATAACCGACCACAATCATCAGTCCCACCATGCCCGCAACTTGATACCCATTCTTGCACCCCAGGACCCAAACCATAGCCATGCTACCTTGAACAACACAGGGGGCCAGCCTGAGCCCCTGCCCCAGTCTGGTGCCTCTGCATACACATAACTGGAGGAGGACCCCTCAGGTGCCCAGCGTTCCATCCCACTGAGCTCCCCAGCTGCAATTGGGGAGGCCCTGGCCAATGCCTGCTTCGCTATGAGGCATGGCTGGCCATTAAACCACTGGCCGGCAGCTGTGCCAACTCCTTCCGGGTGGCCCCTGGCTGTGTGCCTGCATGCTGTGCCCCTCTATCAGAGGACACTGCCCAGAATCAGATACAATCACCGCCAGCCAGGTCCAAGCAGAGCTTCCAGCCACGCCAGCTCCAGCCAGGCAGTAAGGCCTGCACTGGGGAGAAGGCACCCGTGCACGCCCAACCCCAACCTGAGGCTGGGCAGGACTTGGGCCTCTGGTACAGAGCATCTTATCTCAGAAATGTTGCAAACTCTTACAAACTGCTTCTGTCTCATGGCTGTACAGGGCCCACAGCTGGACACAGAGGAGAAGCCACCCCTGGCAGCCAGGATCTGGCCTCAGGCTTGCTGCCACCCGCTGCCAGGGCCCTGTGGGTGCATTGGCTCTGCCAGGGAAGGACCCAGGACAGGACCCTCCTCCTGGAGCAGCTGATGGAGACATTGTGGGACCAACTGGATAAATCACAGGCCTGGAAGGCAAGGGACCAGCACGAGGAGGTGTGCGACTGGGCAGACCTGGAGTTCTGAGTAGAGTTCCGGGTCCTGGAGCGTGAGCGGCTCCAGGTTCTGTGGGAGCAGAATGCCATCCTGGGCTGGGCAGTGCAAGCCATAGACAACGACTGTTCTGGCCCTGGCAGTCGCATTTGTGCTTCCCGCTGCCCAGCTCCTGAACCTAGCCCCACCTGCCCCCTACAGCAGGCCCCCACCTGGGCCTAGAGGAAGATCCTCTGCCACCTCCAGCTGCCAGAAGCCCCCTGGCCTGCCCCAGGTCTGGCACCCCTTCCTGGGTCCAGCCTTACCGCTTACCCTGGATCCACATAGGCATGGAGCTGGAGCTACCTGCAGCAACACCAGGACAGCACGCCAGTCCTGCTGGGCCAGGACTGGTCTACCAAAGGGGGAGCCACCGCCACTGGAGGAGTACCACCTGCTGTCGCCACTGAGCAAGCCCCCCACCTACTGCACTCACCATGGCATCTGCACCCATGGGGGAACAGCCAGAGGCAAGAGTGCTGACTGCCTGTCCCTAGGCTCTGTCCCCTAGGATCCCCATCGAAGGAGAACCCACAAAAGATGTTGTACATAGTTTTCATGGGGAAGAAGATTTTTTATTGTTAGTAGGTGGGTTGGGCAGTGGAGGAGCTCTCTTTGTTGCGGGGAAGGAGGGCTCTGTGTGCTGAGGGGGAAGGGGGGCCCTGTTTGTTGGGAAGGGAGCAGGGGAGGGAGTCTCCGGTTGCTGCGAGGAAAATAAGAACTTGTTCTGGTGAGACATGTGTGCAGCTAGCATGATGCTGGGGGTAGACAGGAGGGTGGAGTGTCTGTGGGTGGTGATGCAGGTGGGCTAGAGTTGAGAGGGCTGGAGGAGGTGGTTGGCCAAGGCCTCCTGCACCTGGTGCCCTGGCCCCCACTGGCAGCTGTGTGGCTCTCCTTGGGCCTTGCCAGGGCGGCATGCCACTGCGGCTGCAGGTGGTGCTCCTGATGCTATGCATTATCCATGTACCATGCCTCCTCCACCCAAGCCTCGTGGAAGAGCTTCTCCTGGGCCTCACAGGTGTTATGCAGTTCCCAGCCTGCAGCAATGACCTGGGGGAGGTTGTCTTCAGTGAACTCGAGGAGGGCAGTCAGGGTATACCAGCAGCCCTTGAGGTGGCCGAAGATGCACCTCACCAGGACACGGATCCGGCCCAGGCAGGTCTATATTGCAGACTGGTGGGCGTGGCCAGCTTCAGAACAGTGATGGCCGGGTGGGTGTCTGCAGGGAGGCACAGCTGCATGCCAGTGTCCCGCCACTCGAGATGGGGCCAGAGCTGCTCCACAAGGTCATGGAAGTTGGCCCAGATCAAGCAGAAGACCTCCAGCCACTGCTCATCATCTCAGGTGTGCTAGATGATGTCCAACCACCAGTCCTGGCTAGCCCAGAGGGCCCAGAGGTGGCAGGGCTGGAGACCCAGGAGGATGATGGTGGCCCCAGTGGTGGCATCCTAAAGCCCCTCATTGGTATCCCTGCTGGCAGGAGCTGTGTGGCAGTGGTGGTGGCCCTGGGACAGCACACTGCAGCCAGGCAGGTGGTCGTTGTGTCGGGGGAGCCTGGCAGGCCCAGACAGCTTTAGGCCAGGCGGCAATCAACATGGCATGCCAGCAGGGACAGCAAGAACCCAGGGCACTGGTTGTCTCTGCCAGGGGCAGGGGTAGAGTAGACACAGTGTGGGGAGACAGTGGGCAAGGACAGAGCTCCCATGTGCTACCTCTGCACTGGGCACACTGCTTCTGGAGAAGGAAGTGGCTGGCTAGAGAACAGTGAGTGGCGCTGACTTTTGAAGAGGGCTGCCAGCTGTTGGCAGCTGTGACCAGAGCCTGGATCTCCCACCCAGTGGTGCAAGAGGCCCATTGCAGGGCTGCAGAAAACTTGGTGTAAAGAACAGTAAATCTGATCCCTAATCCCCGCACGTGTAGATGCCCACCTGAAAGTGCTTACTCCAAAGTAACTTACACCAGAGTAAACTTAGGCTAGATCAAATGCATATGTAGACTCACCCACTGTGGAGAATAACTTACTAACTATAAAGGGGTACAATCTGCCAGCACCAAGTGGCCTTGAGGCTCATTGATGGCTACCAAATTGTGGATAAGCTAATTTTTTATCTGCCATGATAAATACATTTAGAAGGCTAGAGCAATTGTCAATATGATACTATTTTATACTTGATAGTGGATGGTATAGTTTAATTTGGCATATCACAATAGTGCAAGTAAGTACCATGGATTTACAAAGCTGCAAGATCAGGTTTCAAATTATATACGTATTGTTACAAACAGAATAGTTTACACATTTTATTTGAATTATTCAAAAAATTGTACTTACCCTATGCATCTTCACAGATGAAAGAGGGATGTCAGTAAGGATGTGCCACCATTCTGATATAGCAATGGATTCTAAATCTCTGGAGAAGAGAAAAATAGGAAATATACTTTTCCTGGCACAGTAACTACACTTAGCTACTTATTACTAGCCATGAACTTAAGATAACTCGCATTCCTTCTAATGTATCAGGGCAAGTTCTTTCACTCTTACTCATATTCAGTACTCACCTTTCTGGCAGCTGGTGCAACTACCTCTGGATCAGAGTACTGCTAAGTTTCAAAAAGGGTGGAAGAGTTGGGACCTGAGACTGCTTTTGATGCCCTACTTAGGGTCACTACTACTAATAGGTACTTATGCAAATTAGTCTCATTAAAAGTTGAACAAGATTTTCCATATGGATAAAGACTACTCAGCATGTCTGACAGAAGTTTGAAGATTAGGTCCACAACTAATAAGATGCATAAGACACATTCATGTTGACATTTACTAGTTCAAAAAATACCCCGATTAGAAAAGTTATAGGTATCCCTTAGGTGATTTCCAGTAGGTGTCCAAAACCAATATTAGTTTACAAAACAAGCATTTCCTGTATCACAGGTGAATCAGGGGATTAGTGTCCTGAGAGAAGCTGAGAACACTCCAGGCAGACATGCATGGGAGTGGTTTTGGATCTGGTGATTTTTCCTTCAACGTGGATAACGTGCAGTTCTGCTTGCAGGCTGCCTTGTTACTTTTGTGGAGTGTGCCCATCAGAGGTAATTCAGGATTGAAGAGAGTATGACTTTACTAATAATGGAAAGGCATAGATTTCATCAAGCTCTCTCTCTCTCAAAGAAAGCCAAAAAGCTAGTTAGTCCATGTTGTAGCTGCTCACCTGTCAGATAGGCCCATGCCTGACTGGGATCAGCAGCTCTGTGCCCCCAAAGCCTCTCACAAATAAGTCAAGCCTACTTTAAGATCTGACTATGGTAGAACAATTCATATTTCTCTGAAAATTGATAACCCATCCACAACAAGTGCTCTCACTTTGATAGTCGGAACAAAGGAATCTGGAAGGGTGAGGGAGGTCATTTGTTATGAAGACAAGCAACAAATTGACTTACCAGTTCAGCTAAGTTGTCATCTATTCCAGTGTCCTAGATCTGACAGTTGTCAGTACCCTGTGCTTCAGATAGAAGTAGAAAATCCCCTTAATTGGCAATAGTGCACAGCCCTGGGGCGGAATTTTATTCTACTCTGACAATTCAGGCCAAAGTTTTCAATAGAACTCAAGATCTACAGTTAAGGGCAGATTTTTCAGAAGAGCTGAGCTCTCATTCAGGCACCAAAATCAGTCAGATTTTCCAAACAGCTCCGTGTATGAGACACCAGACTCTTTTGAAAGTCTGGCCTTCAAATGACTGACTCATTTCCAAAAGCACAACAGTCAATATGTATTCTTTATCTTTAAAAAAAAAAAAAAATCTTAACTAGGGTAGCCCGAATAATTATTACCAAAATAAGCATACAATCCCTTTTTGATTTTTACCATGACCTTTGCCTCATTGACAGTCAGCAGCAGTGAGTTTCAGAAGTTAATACTACAGACAGCATTTCAAAAGGTTCAAATCCCTTTAAGCCAGCCAAGAGAAATATAGGACCAACAATAGAAAAATACTCTCAGCACACATTGTTTTATCAAAGGTTTTTTCTGTCCATGAGCCTTAGGATTCACAAGCTATAACACAAGGAGTAAAGAATTTCATGAACACTGAGATTCAAACATTAAACCCCCTCAATTCAGGCTACACTTCATTCCTTAGCAACTGAGCATAACTAGGAAACAAGATTTCCCAGACACCTGTTTCAGAGAGATTCCTGAGCTCCTGAATGGGCATTTTTCAAGTCCACACCCGTACTTTGTCAATCTTGTAATTAGGAAATTAACCCTCTGCTTGTCAGGGTTCAGGTCCTCTTCCACCTGTCATTATTTTCCAATCTCTTTAAGATTCAAAGCTCCTGATACCTCAGTGCTTGCTCCGATAACAGCCCTTCTGCTGTCAATGAGAGATTTAACTGAGTAGGGGCTCCATAAATGGGCCTTGCATAATGTGACTGAATGAAGACATCATTTTTTTCCTGGATTGGAACTCATGATAGGGCCGTTTACAGATTGTGTACAAAGTGATTTTGTTGGCATGAGAGCTACTGTAAGTTCCCTGCCAGCTGGTAGATCATGGCTGAGCCAGCTTCTCTGCTGAGCAGCCAGCATGACCTCTAGCCACCAAGATTACAACAGCGTAAAATTCTCACTCTCCAACAAGGATACTATGTACCATGAAAGAGGAGCAGCAGAGCAATGTTCTGATTTCTGACAAGGCACAACAACAAAATCTGCAGGAGCTGACTGTGATAGATAAGTAATGGTGCAACCCTGCCCTTTTTATTAAGGGTTACTATTTAAATACAACATTTTGATGTTGCACAGATACCAACATAACTACAGACTAAATGATCTATAATGCAAAGCATTGCTTCAAAAATCCACCCTGTTAAGAATAAAAAATACAGAACATTTGCTTCTTCATGGAACTTTATTTTATCACATCATCCCATGTTGCTTCCTTTCATTTCCCAAGCCTCAGTACTTATGATAATGCTGTGCACACCTCAGTGGCAGAGGATGAAAGCATAAGCAAGGAATCCCATCTGAGTAGACATCTGTGTATGGCAAACTGCCTCCAGACTCATCCACAAAAATCTAAGATGACAGTTCTGAATGCTGGGCAATTAGTATGAGGGAGGATGGTAAAAGAGTGTTTGTGTTTTCTTTTACCTTTCCTATATTTTAATTTAAATTACAGCAGCTTTAGGACTTCTTTAATCTATAGTCCAGCTGCCAACAACTCCAGGACCATTATGGCAAAAAAGGTCAAGTAAAAAAATGTAAAGTAAAAGTAAAAAAATGCCCCATCCATGTTCATTTCCCTTTGGGAATGGTTCTAGAATCCAGACCATGGTATGAATAACAGAGCCATTATTCTAGTTCTGTAACATCAGGAAAATCCTGAGAAATATTCCCTTTATGCCACTGTAACCAGGGTGCACCCAAGTACTGTGCTCCCCTCTCCAGATAGAAGGGATGGGTGGCAAGCAGGAGTGCTGCAAGAGGGATCTGCAATATGCAAGCCAGATCCTACTACTCCCTATGGAGTCAGGCCAGGACAAGAAATACTTAACTATATACAGATTTAATATATACAAAGATTAAGAGAATGGCTATTAATAAGCATATATATACACACATACATACATACATATGCACAGTCACACACACACAAATATATAATTATCATATAATGCTATGGCCTACAGATAAAGGCTGAAAGATTACACCCCTTCAGGTAGCCCCAAACAATATGTTGAGAAATAGTGGGTTTAAAATAGATAAACAACAGGTTAATACAGGTGATCACATATAAATACAATGAAACAACAATTAAAACACAAATATACGCAGGTAACTATATATAATCATCAGGGAAGGGGGTCCCAGCAGTGTCCCTTAAGAAGTTAACTAATAATATACAAAGCCAAATTTCCCACAAAATAGAAGGCGCCTTAGCAACCAATTAACTCAAGCTTTCCCAAGGACAAACTGCCCCACAGCTGCGGTAGCTCCCCTCCCCTGTGGAAATCTCTTCCCCAACAACTCATGACTCCAGGGCCTGGATGGGTGGTCCTCATCTCCTCAGCCGATTTGCTCCTCACAGTCGTGGGCTCCCAGCCCACTGGCTCCCCTTGGGCTCCTGCCCACAGGTGGCCCTGTGCAACACTGAGTGCACTGAGGGCTCTGCCTTCTGCTGCGGGTTGGAGGCATGGGCCCTTTGTGCAGCGCCGGGGCTCAATCTGCTCCCAGGCCCTCTGCACAGTGTTGCCTGCACCCAATTCTCTAGCCGCTTGCCCGGGATCACAGACCCAAGCCGCCTCAAGCTGCTCCCAGGGTCTCAAGCTCCATGCACCACTGTGTGCACCAAGGTCCCAGCTGCTCGCCAGGGGTTGCAGACCTGAGCTGCCTTGTGCAGCTCCCAAGGTCTGGGCTCTGTGCAGTGGCCTGTGCACTGGGTGCCTGACCTCATGCCAGGGGTGGCAGACACAAGCCACCTCGAACAGCTCCCAGGGTCTGTGCTCCATGTACCAAACCTGTGTACCAATACCGCGTTCCCCATGGGGAAACTGGGGACACAGCCGCTTGCCATTCCCTCTCATGAAGAGGTGTCTTTGGGCTCTTCAGGGCACTGGTTACAGAGATTTACAGAACACTTATTTTTGTGAAAAACTAGGTATAAAAGAAAAGCTTCAAAAAAAGATGTGGGGGGGAAGTATTCTCTTTACTTATTTTTTAAAAAAAATCCAACTACAGTGGAAGGTGGTATTCATAGAGAAGAGTTGGGTATGTTTTGTTTTAGGAACTTTGGGGACAAAAATATGTAATTTTTCTTTTTCAGGAAGATTGCTGGAGATGGGAGAAAAGATTGTTTTCAGGATGTTTTGCAAGCTGAACAATGTATGCTAAAGAGAAGGTTGGTCAATGGATACATTTAAAAGGTTTAGATAAATGAGAGCAGCAAATAAGAGAATTTTTCCAGACGTCTTTTAAATAAACCAATGAGAACAGAAAGCAAAAAACTGCAGTAACTGAAATGAAAAAATATCAGGACATTGAACAAGGGCTTCAGGTAGACAGAGGGATGGGATGGGTATTTTTGGACCCAACAGAGAGAAAAAAAATGGTAGATTTAAAATGGCAGAGAAAAAAGGCCTGAGAATCAGAAAGCACGGCAACCACAGCCTAGAGAGCAAGAAGGGCCACAGAGTCGACAATGTGAAGATAGAATTCACCATGTGATGACCAAGCCACTCTTGAAATTTCTGTACTCTTGTACTTCTGAGGTACCCTTCACAATCCATATCCTCATAAAACATGACTGAAGCTATTTTGCCTGATCAAGGAATTTGGTTCTTCTGCCATTGTGTCCTATTGCAAATTTCCTGAAGCAAGATACAAATGTTATTGGAGTTGTATACGTGCTGGTACAAGGGAGAACATCAGAAGAGCATTTTATTTCAATATATGGCAACATTCAAATAGGTAACAGTAAATCTGAAATCAATATCCAATTTAGGACACAAAGCGGCTGCCTGATTAGCCTGCCTCCCAAATAATAAAGTTTAACTACAAATAAATAGCATGCAAGGGCTTCAGTAAATTTGCATGAAATACATCCATTCTAGTGACAAACCAATCTGCACTCAGTGGGCAAACAAATTTGGGTAGCACCCAAATTTATGATTTTGCTCTGCAATTAATACACAAATAATGTGGCAAACCATGTGACATCCTTGTTCATTCCCTCCTAACCACTGCAATTACTGCATGATTTGGCTTTCCTCCAAACGTATTTACATAGCACAATTTGGTCAACATTC
>NW_005842209.1:291804-327672 GCF_000455745.1 Alligator sinensis | reverse complement strand
TTCCTGCTATTCAGAAGAACTCAGTGAAATAAATCACATCTTGTTTATTTTTTAGTAATGACTTTCATATATAGTAGTCTAAATCTGAAAAGATACACTAGTCTAAATCACTCCAGGAATATTACCAACTTACTATAAACAGGAAAGAGAAATTACAGTTGGTCTCAACTCTATGGAGCTCTTCTCTAACACCAGAAAAAGGTTTTTTCAGAGCAGCGTTCACACAACTTTTGTGACAGGAGACACAGGATGAAGATAAGCAATAGGGATAGTCAAAGCTGCCTGTCCATTTGTTCCTCCACAATGCAAAAGGAATGCTATCATTTAGGGAGCAGCAAGCCAGAGCGTGGTGACAGAACAGTTAAGGCATCTTGCTAAGGCTACAAAAGTAAGTTTGAGCCCTTGTTTCAGACTCAGACCAAGGCTAGCCTCCATTCAACCCAACTTTAGGTTGGTACCTGATCATTTGGGCTGGGAGGAAGAGAAAAGAGGGAACAGGAGGTCAAAGGTGGTCAGAAGTGCTGCTAACCACAGTATTCCCTTGTTTGCTGTTGGCAATCAAAACTCATGCTAACCACTCTAGCCCAATATGCTGTTAGATTCAAGCAGACTTTTGACATCAATGCCAGACCAATCCGGTCTTCATTTTTCCAGCTGCATTACATTCAGCTGTTTGAGATCTAGCCCAACATTCAGAGGAGCATTTAATCTTCTAGTCAGTGGAGAAAAAGACAGTCACCAGAAAAATAGTGAAAAAAAACTGTACCGTGCTGCTGGAAGCACTCGGATTAGAGGCATGACAGGGCAGCTCTATGCTCCAGGTGGCAGCTTCGTACAGGGCTGAGTTCAACAATGTGACCAGCCACCAGCTACAGTAGTAGCTATTTTTGTGCCCCGCCCCCAACTTCCTCCTGAATACTACCCTGATCACCCCCATCAGTTACACTACTGGCTGGGATGAATTCTGCCTCCCAACCATCTCTGTACATATAGGCTGCATTGCTGTCGCTATTTTTACAACAAAAGCTAGACCCTGCCTTCTTTCTAACTGCCCCCTATCCTGCCCCTATCTTTAAGGACAGATTTCTAACCACAGAGGGAAAGAGACTGATTCACCTGATTCACCAGAATCTAGGGGGGTGGGGAAACCTACTGGTATCAATTATAAAGGATAAACCATCCTTATAAAGGATGGAAGTCAGGAAACACCACTAAGGAGGAGTATTCAGCACTGCCACGCACCTGTAGGGAGCGAACTAGGAAAACCAAGGCTGAAACCAAACTCAAACTGGCTACAGGAATCAAGGACAATAAAAAGTCCTTCTTCAGATACATGGGAAGTTGTAAAAAAAAACAAGGGCAACATTGGATGCCTGCTAAACCAAATGGGGTAGCTGACAACCAACACTCAGGAAAAAGCTAATCTCTTTAACTATTACTTTCTGTCGGTCTTCCACCAGCCCAAGGGAATTACCCTGCCTGACAAGATGCAGGATTACCAGGGCAAGGGAGAACATACGCCCAACACTTGCAAAGATCTTGTGAGGGAACACCTTGAAAGGCTGGACAGCCATAAATCAGCTGGCCCAGAAGGAATGCACCCAAGAGTGCTAAAGGAACTGGTTGGCATCATAGCACAGCCAATGGCGAGGATACCTGAGAACTCATAGCACTCAGGAGAGGTTCCTGAACAGTGGAATAGGGCCAACGTGGTGCCTATCTTCAAGAAAGAAAGGAAGGAAGATCCAGGGAACTACAAGCCAATCAGTTTGACCTCAGTCCTTGGAAAGATCTTGGAAAAAACCTGATGGCATTCAACATGGAGAAATACAAGGTGCTCCACCTCAGGAGAAAAAACCTATATCATACTTATACGCTCGGCAGTGCTACACTTGCTAGCACTATGACTGCAAGAGATTTGAGGGTTATGATCGATCACGAAATGAACATGAGCCACCGACATAATGCTGCAGCCAGCAAAGCAAATAAAACTAGCTTTTATCTACTGATGCATCTCAAGCAAGACCTAGGAAGTCTTCCTCCCACTTTACTCAGCCTTGGTGAGGCCGCAGCTGGTGTACTGCATCCAATTCTCGGCTCCACAATTTAGAAAGGATGTGGAGAAGCTTGAAAGAGTCCAGAGGAGAGCCACGTGCATGATTAGATGATAAGAGAGCAGGCCTTATGAGGAGAGGCTGAGAGCCATGGGACTCTTCAGCCTGGAGAAACGAAGGCTCAGGGGTCACTTGGTAGCAACCTATAAGTACATAAGCGGTGTGCATCAGGATCTGGGAGAATGTCTGTTCACCAGGGCACCCCTAAGGAAAACAAGGTCCAATAGTCACAAACTGCTGGAAGACCGTTTTAGGCTGGACATAAGGAAAAACTTCTTTACCGTCTGAGTCCCCAGGGCCTAGAATAGACTCCCCCCAGAGGTGATGCAAGCACCTACTCTGGACACTTTTAAGAAACACTTGGATGCCTATCTTGCTGGGATCATTTGACCCCAGCTGACTTCCTGCCCCTTGGGCAGAGGCCTGGACCCAATGATCTTGTGAGGTCCCTTTCAGCCCCTAATGTCTATGACTCTATATACTGGAAAAAAATAATTATTTTTTTTTGTTTGCATTCCAATTGAACCCATAGCCCCAGTGGGACTAAGGACCCATCGTGCTAACAAGGGACCACAGGTTTCTGACTCACTGGGCACATTTACCTGAGATACTTACTGCAGAGTTGATTAATTAGCTCAGCAGTAAAGTCTCAGTGTCTACACATATAGCCCTATGAGGCCACAGTAAACTAATAAATGCTGCCTTAGGATAGTACTTGTGTTTGCTTTGTATTTATCTCCATTTGTTTTGCATAAGGATTATGTTGAAGACCCTGTGGGTGCCTCTACATATGAAATTAATGCACCTGAATAAATTCCAGCAAAGTTCACGCTGGAGTTTATTGCTCCAGGGTGCCACATTTACACATGTGCCTGGGACCTCAGTATGTTGAGCTGGGGTGGCGCAGGCCTGGCTAGCAAGGGCCCTAGGGGGCAAGGGCCCAGCCTGCCAGCCCGAGGCTGCTTTGAAGCACCACATGACTCAGACAGCCCTGTCAGCATCTACACTAAGTTGTGACACACTAAATAATGCCACCACTATCCTGTGGTGGCATTATTTAGCATGTTGTAATGCATGTGTAGGCACTGACAGGGTTGCCTGGGGCATATGCATGCTTCAGTGTGGGGGCTGCCTGCCAGCTACCGCTGCACTGAAGCACCCTCATGCACCAGCCAGACCCTCTGAAGTACACCAAGTCAGGTCAGAGCAGCCTCAGACTGTCAGGCTGCCCCCTGGGTCCCTTGCCAGCCAGGGCTACACCACCCCAGCTCATCACACTGCGGTCCTGGGTGCAAGTGTAAATGTGGCGCCCGAGAGCAATAAACTCCAGCGTGAACCGTTCCAGAGTTTATTCAGGTGCATTAATTTCACACATGGATGCACCCACAAAGTCTACAACTTAATCCTTATGCAAAACCAATGGAAATAAATACATGGAGAATCAAGCCCCAAGTTACTTTCTTCACATGCACGCAGGTGTAAAGCACTGCTAGCATTCAGTAAACAGAAAATTACCATATGAACATTTTTCTTTTTTAATTAAACTGTCAAGTAAATCATTATGAGCATTAAAGGAAAGTTATTCATGTGTTATAAATTGGAAGGATCTCTCTGCAATTGAATACATTGAAGGTTCTGTCTGTCAAGCAAGCAAATCATAATCCACCTATTGCTCTGTTAACACCCATGTCCAAAAAAGTTTGGTGAATGTATTAGTCTGCATTCTTCAGTGCACTGATAATATAAAAGAGATCACTGTCATAAATCCTGAACCTAGATTTGGCCGCACGTGCCTTCCAAAGACAGTTCAGGGGAGTCCTTTAGCCCCAAACTCCTGTCACCTCCTGAGATGTTCCAGGAACCAATTCAACCTGTGGTGCGCCGGCCTTACCCATCTCACCCAGGACTTTCCAAATCTTAGCAGAGGACATTTTGCCATTTTAGATACTCACACCCTTGCTCTAGCCACGTGCTCAGAAATTACAGATCCCCCACCCCTTCTGGAAAAGAGGTCTGCCTATTTGGTCAAATGCTCTGATATCACGTCTGCCATTGACAATAAGCAAGTTAAAGACTATAAAAGGTATATTCTAAAACCAAAAGCAATCACATAAGAAATCAGTAACCATGTGTTGAGATACAGAACTATAAGAACAAACAAACAAAATAAAATATCAGAACATAATCTGATCAAGAACGTCTTGCATTAGAAGGGCTGTCTAACTTTATTTCAACCATGCAGTTAGTTCAATAAAGGATATAATCCACAAAAATCCGTATCATTCCTGTACAATGTTTGGCATATGTAGGTTTTGTTCCAGTATCTAGGTACAAGTCTAAATGTTATTTGTCTATCTGAATGGTATAAGTGTAGAGAGAAGACAAAGATAATAAACATGTCTATAACTAGCTTAGCAGAAAATACCAATAAACATAAGAGGATGGATATGCAGAAACCAATCCCCATATATGAGGGAGAGAATGGAATAGAGAAACCAAATAATCCATGTACCACCATACTGGAAGATGGCTACTATTCTAAATTACATTAAAAAGAAGTCAAAGCAAAATGTCTGCCCAAGCTTCACTGCCTGTTGGGCTAGTATGGTTAAGGCACACCAGTTCCTGCAGTCAGTGACACAAAAGGGAGTGACATGACTGAAGTCAGGGGCTGGCAGCGATTTCCAGCAAAGAGCCAGAATAACCCAGCTTGGTCCAAGACAGGTTGCCTCTAGGACCCAGCTCCAGCTTCTCCACTGCCCAGCCAATGCATGGCATAGATGAAGCATCCAGCTGCCTGGCTGCAGCACAGGCAAACCCCACTACTGCTGAATGCCACTGCAGCCTCTACTCCACAGGCCAGATCAGTGTCTCTGAAGACTTAGATCCAGCACACAGGACTTAATTTGCCAACCTCTGGCTAAAGCCATAGAATCATAGAAAGTTAAGATTGGAAGGGACCACAAGATGGCATCTAGTGCAACCCCCTGCTCAAAGCAGGGCCATCCCCAACTAGATCATTCCAGCCAGGGCTTTGTCAAGACAGGCCTTAAATACCTCCAAGGATGGAGATTCTCCCGCCTCTCTAGGTAACTTTTCCCAGTGCTTCACCACCCTCCTAATGAGAAAGTTTTTTTCCTAATATCTAATCTAAACTTCCTTTGCTGCAACTTGAGACCATTGCTCCTTGTTCTGCCATCTGTCACCACTGAGAACAGCCTAGCTCCATCCTCTTTGGAACTATCCCTCAGGCAGTTAAAGGCTGCTACCAAATCTCCCCTCAGTCTTCTCTTCTCCAAACTAAATAAACCCAGTTCCCTCAGCCTCTCCTCATAAATGTGCCTCAGCCCCCAAACCATATTTGTTGCTCTCCACTGGACACTGTCCAACTTGTCCACATCTTTTCTATAATAGGGAGACCAACACTGGACACAATACTCCAGATGTGGCCTCACCAGTGCAGAACAAAGGGGAATAATTACTCCCCTCCATCTGCTTGCAATGCTCCTACTAATGCCATTAGCCTTCTTGGCAACCAGGGCACACTGCTGACTCCCATCCATTTTATTACCCACTAGTAGTATATAGGGTACACATCTTGTCAAACTGACAAGCCCCCCCCACTGACACATGCCCCACCCCCGGCCCTACCCCTGGCCCCACCCTAGCTCCACCCCAACCCCACCCCTAGACACGCCCCCATCTGCCATCTTGATTGCCATCTTGCAGTTGGAAGTCCCGCCCCTAACCCCTGACCTTTGCCACTGGAAACTCCACCCCTGAACCCCCCTGGCAGCTGTGTTGGTGGCCATCTTGGCCACCATGTTGCACCCCAGAACACCCTGTTCCCATTACATGGCCGGTGACCTCACCAAGCACAACCCCCAGACAGCCATGTTGGTGGCCATCTTGGCCACCATGTTGCACCCCAGAACACCCTGTTCCCATTACATGGCCGGTGACCTCACCAAGCACAACCCCCAGACAGCCATGTTGGTGGCCATCTTGGCCACCATGTTGCATCCCAGAACACCTTGTCCCCATCACATGGCCTGTGACATCAGAACGGTCGCTCCTTAACCAGGAAACTCCTCCACCCGATAACGCCACTGAGCCAATGACGGGGCAAGTATAGGGGTGGGAGGTGGGACCTAGGCTGGCAGTCCCTGGTCTGCCTCTTGTCTAAATCCTGTTGCATGGCCATCTTGGCCACCATGTTGCATCCCAGAACACCTTGTCCCCATCACATGGCCTGTGACATCAGAACGGTCGCTCCTTAACCAGGAAACTCCTCCACCCGATAACGCCACTGAGCCAATGACGGGGCAAGTATAGGGGTGGGAGGTGGGACCTAGGCTGGCAGTCCCTGGTCTGCCTCTTGTCTAAATCCTGTTGCAAAAACCCTCCAAACCAGGCCGCGTGTTTTCTGAGACCACGCTAATACAGGCAGAAGCAAATATGGATTCTTACGCTTTGGAAGCCTCAGGCACTGTTCAGACCTCTCTCAGCAGCACTATGGGTGAGATCTCAGTGTTTGAGACAGATTCCCAGACTCCCAAAACAGATCTGGGGACTGTGGCAGACCCACAACAGACCGCATCAGAGCCACAGGCAGAGAGCCTGGGAGTGGCAGACAACCTCAACCCCAAAGACTCTGCTGAGGTAACTAGCCTAGAATTATTTTGGAGGGGATGGCTTTCTATGGTAACAGGTTGAGCCTATGTTAACTCTTTCATCTCTTCGCAGGTAGGTGATGTCTTGATGGAGAACTTTCAAAACGTACGTGTTGGTGGATCTATGAGAATAAAGGTCTCGTGTGTGAACTGGTTTTGTTCATGTCTAAAAGAGAGGGGTTCAAGACAAGACTGAAGATGCATGTATCAGTTTTGTCTGAGTCCCCAGAGTCCTGTGGAGCAGGGGTATGAACCTATGGAGGTTACGGAGCATCCCACCTGTTCAGAGAAAGGTTTTCTGTGCATCTAAAAGAGAATGGTTCAAGACATGGCTGAATAACCCTGTATGTGCTGCTTTTCACTAATAAATCTTGTTTTGCCACTATTTAAATTTGTCATCTGACCTTTAAATCCTCCATAAGTGTGTTGGTGAGGTGGGTACCACAGTGACCAGTCATGTCTACAAGGGGGTCTTTGTTAAAGGAAATTTATTACTCTCCTGGGGAAGCTGGTAGTTTTGGTGGGGTGAACTCTCTTTTTGAAGCAGCTAAAAGTCAGATTAAGAATCTGAATAGAAGCCAGGTAACTGCCTGGCTTTCAGATCAGGATGCTTACACCCTACACAAACAAGCAAGAAGACATTTTAAAAGAAACAAAACTGTTGTTTCAGATGTGGATGCACAATGGCAGACAGATCTTGTAGATATGCAACAGTTCTCCAAACACAACAGTAGTTTTAAGTATATCTTAACAGTGATAGACATATTATTCAAGCATGCCTGGGCCTTGGGTCTAAAAGACAAATTGACGGGTGAAATATCCAAGGCCTTTAAAAGCATTTTCTCAATGGGTCGCGTACCTGAAAAACTGCAGACTGACCAGGGCGAAGAATTTTTAAATAAGCCTTTAAGCAAACTGCTAAAAGAGTATAATGTCCACCATTTTGTTACAAATAATGAAGTGAAAGCAGCAGTTGTAGAAAGGTTTAATAGAATGTTAAAATCAAAGAAGTGGAGGTATTTTACAGCCCACAAAACCTTTCGCTACATTGATGTGTTACCAGAGTTTCTAAAGAGCTATAACCACAGCTTTCACAGAACTATCCGGGCCAGGCCTGTTGATGTGAACTCCTCAAACTCTCCCTGCGTGTGGAAAACAGTGTACGGAGACTACTTTAAAACAAAAACAGCAACACCCCTGTTCAGAAAAGGAGACCACTTGAGGGTGTCTAGAACCAAAGGGAGATTTGAAAAAGGTTATGAACAAACATTCACCGATGAAATTTTCACAGTGGATGAAGTCACTAAGCGAGTGCAGACCCCCCTCTACCGCCTAAAAGATTACAAAGATGAGCCAATCGTGGGTTCTTTTTATCCTGAAGAATTACAGAAAGTGAACCCAAAACAGGACAAAGTTTATAGGATTGAAAAAGTCCTAGCAGAGAAAGGAAAGCAGGGAAAGAAACAGTTACTTGTGAAATGGTTAGGGTGGCCAGCTAAATTTAATAGCTGGGTAGAAGCCTCCCAAACCTGTAACATTTGGAATAAAAGACAAGACATTACTGCTGCTGCAAGAGCAAGATGAGCGACGGTGGTTTTTACATCACTTTACCCAGTAATGCCTGCGTCAAGGTTTTCCCGCAGAACACCAGCTCGAACTTTACCATACAGCTGCTTAAACCTCTGGATCTTTTGGGGAAATGAGGTAGGGTTAGCAGAAATACAATACCCGCACAGCTGGAACAACATCAATGAAGACACCTCTTTTGAAATCTTTTCTGAAAAAAAAAAGAGGGTGGGGGGGGGGGGGGGTGTCCTGCGCCAGGATATTATTCATCCATTACAGAGTTGTTGGATCTTATGAATAATATCATTGCCAGTCACCCTACCCCGCCTGAATTAGTTATCTTCTATGATCAAGTGAGCAGAAAAATTAAACTGAAAGCCAGCGATAACTCTTGTGCTTTTTCTACTGGTGGTGAACTAGCCTATATTTTGGGGTTACTACCCAGGTCCACTGTTAAAAAAAAACCCTTTACAGGGGTTTTCAGCTGGTCTGTTTTACAAAGACATCCCCGGACAATATGAAGCGGTCCCCCTGGGTGGTGATAACCACGGGTTTAGGAGATGGGCAAGCCTGACTGCTGGGAGCAGAAAGGTAGAGCTGCTAGGCCACCTCCACAGTGATTTTTTTTCAAGAAAAACTTTTGTTGAAGGGCATGGATGTGAAAATTAAACTGACTCGCAGTAAAGACACCTTCTGTTTGATGGGCGCCCTGGCGGTTGGACAGTGTAAACTACAAATCACGTATGCCTCACTTTTTGTGAAGAAAGTGAAGGTGACTCCGGGTGTCCGGTTGGGTCATGCAGAGGCCTTGCTTACAGCCAATACTAAATACCCCATAGACCGCACAGGTCTGAAAGTGTTCAGCATCCCTGCTGGCAGTCGGGTCAGTAATCAGGAGAATCTGTTTCTGGGACAGTTGCCCAAGCTCGTTGTTATCGGGTTTGTGGATGACGACGCCTTTAGCGGGAACTATTCTAAGAACCCCTTCAACTTTAAACATTACAATATTAATTTTGTTGCCCTGTATGTTGATGGAGAACAAATCCCAGCAAAACCACTACAACCTGATTTTGAGAATGGTAACTGTGTGAGAGAATATATGCAGCTGGTACAGACTGCTGGTAAGCATATGAAAGACAGTTCCCTATTGATCAACTGTGAGGAGTTTGCCCAGGGGTACACCTTGTTTGCCTTTGACCTGTCTCCTGACCAGGAATGTGCTGACCATTATTCCTTGATTAAAACCGGAAACTTGAGAGCAGAAATATGCTTTGCAAGGGCTTTGCCCATCACTGTCAACATGATCGTGTATGGGGTCTTTGACAATGTTATAGAGATAAACCAGAGGAGAAACGTGCTGTTTGACTACATGTAAAGATGGACAGCGAACAGCTCTCCAGAGTTTTATCTGCAGACCCTTATACCAAAAAGACTTTTTTAGATGTGTTCCCCTGTGACTGGCTCCCTAAGGCTTGGCTGTCTCAAAGACCCCTGAGCCTGGTAGTCAATACGCACCCAGATAACCAACCTGGAGAACACTGGCTGGCTGTTTACCTGGTGGATAGGAACCAAGGAGAGTTTTTTGATTTATACGGTCACCCCCCCAAGCAGCGCTCTGTTTCCTCAGAGTATTATGTTCTTTTTAAATAAAAATGCTACCATCAATGCTTTTCAGATGAAACAATTACAAAACCCCACCTCTATTGCCTGTGGATACCACTGTGTGTTTTTCCTGCACCACCGGAACAAGGGGATGTCATTTGAACACATTTTAAAATTGTATTCTGATGATTTAGTACAAAATGACCGCATAGTGATGCAGTTTGTAAATAGTAAATACAAGTCTTTCCATGTGTCTGGACCTGCCCAAAACTTGTTTCAACATGCCCAGACATGCGTCTCTTGCAGTGACTTCCACAAAAATGTTATTTATATAAAGAACCCCACCCCCCTCTGGTGTTTTTTTTTTTTAAAAAAAAGAAAAAATGTGTATGTTCTTTTCCTTTACACCATATCACATTAAAAAAAACATTGTAGACAAAATTTGGAAGCAGTGTAGAATAGTTTATTGCCAGTGTAAAACTTTACATGCTAATCCACTTGCTTTTAGAGACAACCTCTTGCTTCTTTGGTGATGGTGTTTCTTGTCCTGCAGCAGAGGTTTTCAGGTGTTCCAAATGAGCCCAATTTGCAGTACTGCCCATAAGAGAAGATGGTACCTTCAGCTCTGCCAGGGCTTTCATAAAGATGTCCCAGCCTTTAGGCGGCTGTTTACTAGAACCGGTGAGAGTCTGGAGGGCCCCCTGGACTAAGTCAAACATGTTATAACCCCTGATGAGCGTTCCTTTGTACACAAACCCCCCTTGATCATCCGAAAAAGAAATATGTTTGTGCTGACTCAGTTTGCTGTGCAACACTTTCGCATTTTTCCTGTATCAGATGGGTGCGTTATCCAACACTTCCTGAACAGGGGGGTCAGGATTTGTTGGTGTATCCAGGGGTTTTGCCATTTCTAAGGGGTTCTGTTCTGGCATAAACAGGGTTAATTTCCCTTTATCCAGATCACCTTGCTTCATGTGCACCAGGTATTTTTGAAGCACAGCGGCATACCATTTATCTTTATCATATTCTGTTAAATCCGGCCTTTGGAGAATGTCCCTCATTTCAGCATCCAATAAATGGGTTGCCTCAGTTCTGATATTTTCCTGAGGTAGTGGAGGAGTCCTTAATTGCTCCAGCTGGTGGCTGGGCGCCAGGTACATATTTTCTGCATACTCCATCACCGATTAGTCAAAAGTCCCATGATCAGAGCGATGGCAAAACTTAACAGGGGGCCGATAACCTCATTACACTGTTTCACCAGCTGTTTCCTTTTTTGAGAGAGTCTTTTGTTACTTAGGTTTTTTATGATTCCGCGTCTCTTTTTCAGTACGTGGATTTGGTGGAGTGTCAAAGGGATGTTTCCTTTTAGGGTGTTCAGAGCAATTTCTGAAATGGCAGCTACTAAATCCTCAGAGGCTGAGCAGAGTATAGCTTTCCTCTGCTGGGGGGAGGATTGAACAAGCAGTTTTAAGACAGCCAAATTTCTCTTCACGCGGTTAGACATGTTCCCTTCTGCAGGCTCAGGAGCTAAAAAAGACCCCGCTGCTACAACATCTCTTTTTATTTCCACCCACCACTTTTTTCAAAGTGTAAACTGCCGGGTGGTCAGGAGGGAAAAGCCCAGTTCTTAATCTAAAAGCCTCAGGGGTAGAAGTGTTTAAGTCTATCACCAGATACCCGTAAGGTTTTTTAATGGCATCCTCAAAAGCTTCTAGAAAGAATTGGGTCTTGCCCGGGTACTTCTGTCTTGCCAGAGATACCACCTGCAGCTTATCCCTGGGGTTTTTAAACAGAACTATGTATTTTGTGTTGAGGGTGATGGTGCGGCTCCTTTTCCCTTGGCAGAAAACATTCTGAACTATATACGTGATGCTAAGGTTCCTGTGATGTACATACTTGGTAAAGGCTCTCTATTTCACCACTCTCACAAGCAGGGTCCATCAAGTCATCCACCACAACCATATTTACTTTATTCAGGGGAAACAAGCGGTCATAATTAAGACTCTGCGGCACCCCCTCCACAAATTTGATAAAAGGGTATTTACAAAGTAATTCTTTATACAAAGGCTGCCAACAGCTATAACACCACATGATATTCTCAGGCGTTGGAGACAACAAACTATCAGCATTAGCTAGCAGGTTTTTTATAAAGTAACTTTTGCCACAGTTGCTAGGCCCTGCAAGAATCACAGAAAAGGGTTGCTTCCAACACACATCCATATTCAAAAACCGTGGGGGTGGGACTTGAAGTTTTCTGCAAGGATCCTTTTATTGTAAACCACTTTCTGTATTTTCTTAATAGTTTTGGTTTCTATCGTCCAGTGTTGTTTATTCCTGACAATCGAGTTCAGTTTTACTGCAATGGTTTTAGGGATGTCCCTGGCAGGGTTTGCCCCATAATCAAGAACCAGCTCTTTCAAGCTCTCAAAACTGACTTTTTCACAGTTGGCCACATTCAGAGTAATCCCCTTGACTTTTAAGTAGACCTTTCCTCCCAACAGCTTATACCCATAGGTTTTGGGGCCTGCTGACACAAACTCTGTGATATGCTCATCTGGCGCGATCTCGCTTATGAGGTCACCTAAATAATCGCCAAGCAGGGGGTTCTGGTCTCACTCACGGCTCACGAAAATCACAGAGTCTGTATCGTGGTATAGACACCGGTCTTCCAGGCTGTCTAACAACTCATACAGCTCTAAACGTGCATATGCTGCAGTGAAGCACTCTATGAAGAAGTTAGTGTTGCCTGACAATGTATAACGCTCTTCGGCATGCTTCCAAGCCACGCAGCCTGCCTCATCATCAATAAAGTCACAGGAGGAAATGTCATAAGTGGGGGAAAAGAGATAGCCAAAGAGATCTTCAGGGTCTCTCACAATACTGGTGTTTGGGAGATTTCTTCTCTGGCTGAATTTACCCCACAAAGAATTTAGAAATAATTTTGCAATTTGCCGATTTGCGGGGTTTGGTTTAATATGCTCAGGTCACAAAGACACGCCTTCTTTTTGCAAGAAATTGGCCACATATTGTTCTTGCTTTTCTTTGTCAGTACACCAGGTGGAATACCCCGAGGCTTCCTGTTTCTGTCGGAGGTGGAGGGGGGCTATGTATTTTTCAAAAAGTCTGTTACTCATCTCCGGAAAATGCCAGACCTCATAGATTTTAGCTACTTTGTACCCCTTTGTGATATCTTTGTTCAATTCAGGTGTGCACCAAGTGCCCAGGAGGGCTCTTTCCTCGTCCGTGTGAGTACATTTTGGCTGGTTTGTTTCTGTGCAGGTGCGGCACAGTAGGAACAGGAGTTTCCCATTCACCCCGACAGGTAACACAGGGGAAAAGAGCCCGCATGGTGGGTACAATTTCACCTTGGCCAACCCGAAATAGCTTGACAGGGGTCCGAAATTGTCGTAAATGATTTCGGGGTACCCAACAGGGTATTCCCATGTTTTGTTGATGAAGGGGTAGAGACTGGTAAAATCATAATAGTGAATTTGCTCACCCAGGTTAGCTTTGTAATATAACCAGACGGCATTAGTCTTCCCCACAAAGAGAGCATCCCTAGGTGTCAGAGGAGAAGGCAACTGGGCTCTGCCTAAGAAATCAGAGAGCTCTCCATCTGATTGTAACAAAATCCTCCACTCATGCTCCCAAATGGTTCTGATGGTAAACCCCACTCTCTTAAGGTAAATCAGCCTTGTACTGCATCTAACAATTCAAAAACCCATAAGTTGTCCTTGTCAAAGGGTTCCACTCATTTTCATTGTAGCAGGTGACACAGCCATGGAAAAAACAACCATTAAATTCAAAGGCTGTGGGTTTTCCATCAATGATGGCATAGCCATCTAAAAAATAGCCCCCCACCTGAAATTCTCCACCCTGTAAGGTGTGCTGAATTTGAATATTTTCTTTTTCAGAGAGATACATGAGCCACTGGATAGCGGGGGTTGAAAATCTCTTTGTCCGTCTGTGATCGTTGTCTGGGGGGAAGTAGTGCAATGGTCTGGTCTTTCAAAAACATAAACCTGTGCATGGCCATGCACACAGAAGCCAGCGTGATATATTGGAAAGAGTCTATGCAGAGATTTACACGTTTTAGTTTACCCTCCTTTTTCACCATCTCTACCCGCGAAGTCATTTTCATGATCTCATCCCTATAGAAGCGACAGGCCTCCTTCAAAATTTTTATATCCCCCTGACAATAATAGGCCAACTCTTTTTGTATATCAAAAGGTCTTATCACAGTTGTCCCGATACCAATCTAAAAATTGCTCTCTCTTGCTAGGCATCATGCTCTCAACCCCATAGTACTCTGCTTCAGGGAGAGGTCGCACATAATTCTGATTTTCCCGTGCGTTAAAAAAAATGTGGGAAATGACCTTTGCATTCTTTAAAACCCATGGCCTGGGGGAGTTTGCTAAGTTTCATAGGCAGAAAAATTCAAGAATCTATTAACGGATATCCAGGCTGGTGACTTCTATGCACATGATTTACCTCCCTGGGTGATGAGATTCACGGCCATTTTTTCTTTTAATAGTTGGCTAACAATGAAGTAGCCATCGTAGCCCTTGGCATTGTGAGCTATGAATGTGTAGCCCTGATACTTTTTATTGATAAAGACCTTAATAAAGTCTGAGAGGCAATCTTCACCCTTAAATTCCCAAGTCTGCTCTGTCTCTTGGGTCTTACCCTCCCAGGGGGTTTCTAGAGCTAACTCCATTGCAAAAAAGTAATTCGGTATGTGCATCCCAGTCTCCTGCATACATTCAAAATCATAAAAAATGTAGCCCTCCCCTATTTCAGGTTTAGTAATCCAGGGCATAAAGCACTGGTGCTTGTCTACATCCTTGATCTGCCCATAGCACTGTTTGCATTGCCTCCCCTTACATTCGTGGTTTTTGTCCACATAAGATTTACATTCATAGCACAATGTTTTAGACAAACAGTCAACCCTTTTCTCAGAAGCCAGAACTCGGTCTCTCTCTAAGCACCCTGAGGACTGACAGACCAGTTTACAGTTAGGAGACCTCTGTGCCTTACCCACATTATCTGCGCAGTCTGGGGTCAGACAGAGGCAGCACCAGAACCTGCATGCGTAGCTATGGCTGTACAATGCCTGACAAAGATTGCAAAAGGTTTTTGGGGCAAGACATTTTTTCACATCCAGAACCCCATAATAATGCTCATCATGCAACATAAGGAAACAGGTGTTTGGGTACCAGGGCGTACTGTGTGTTTTAAAGAAACTCCACCCCGTTTTCTCCTTATGCATAACTATATGGACGTTAACCTTTACGAGATCTTCAAACAATGCTACGTCCTTCAACATAACCTGCTTTTGTGCTGACCACCCCAACTTCTCGTGCAGTTGGCTTGCACCATGTAGAGGAGCCACAGATGCAGAGCTGCTAAGAGCTGTCAGAGCGAGCAGACTACCAGCAAAACAGAGCTTAGTTTCAAAGGTGTCAAGATCAATTAAATACTGTCTCTTTTTGGCAATAATTTGGGAATAGGGGATAGAACTTAGCACTCTCTGGGAACCACCACCCATAACCTCTTACAACTGCCATAATCAACCCAAATGTTGAATCAAAAAGTATTTCTCTCTGACTTTGTAAGAGCTTGCTGATCCACTCTAAAAACAGCTCAGTGAACATGTCATTTAAATTAATAGTTGGGGAATATAAACAGTTGTGCATGCCATTTGCTTCAATATGGAGCTGGGCATAATCAGCAGGCGTGAATAAACAGTAGAGAATTTCTACAATTCCTTGTACCCCCCTTCTTATGGCTTCAAAAGCCACATGTACCGGTACAAGTTCAAGATTCCTAAAACGAAACTCCTCTATATATACACCTCTGGGCTCCGAACCTAGCTATAGGCCACTCCCGCCTTCTCACCCATACCATTTCTACATCCGGCATGACATCCTCCACAGGCTCAGGAGGGTCTACAATCAAGGAACCCTTTGAGGCATCTTCTAAATCGCTTTCACCATTTTCACTGTCTGATTCCACAGACCCAGGGGGAGCTGGGGTTTTTGAGAGCCCCTCTAGAGGCTCTTCTAATTCATTTTCACCAACGCAGCTCTCTGACATGACAGGCTCGGGGGGAGTGGGGTTTTTTGAGGGGCCCTTTAGAGGGTCTTTAACATCACATTCATCAGACCTGCTCTCTGGCTCCACAGGGTTGGGGAGGTGTGGGGCAATTGTGGGGTTCTCAGTAGGGGTTCTCTTATTTTTTCTCAATATACGTTTAGCCTTTTCCACCCTCATCTTTAAACAGGCCTTTACTTTTTGACCTGCAAGCCACTGGTTTTCAGGTTTATCAGGGCCTCCCCTCTTATGATGCATACCACACCTAGTGTCAGGACCATACAGCCCACCTCCCCTCCGTACAACATGCGCCCTTTTGGTTGCACAATAGTCATGATCTTTTAAGGCTCTACAAGTGCCAGCAACCCCCCAAAGCCTCCTCTTTTCCCTTGAAAAATAATCATGATCTTTTAAGGCATTATGTGCATCAACAGTCCCTGAAAGGCTCCTCTTTTCCCTTGAGAAATAATCATGATCCTTCAAACACATGGGGAGAACCTCCTCAGGTTTCTCTAAAGTGTGTAATTAGTCTTTCATTTCTTATTCACAGACCCCAAAACAGCAGCTTTGGAATGGTGAATGTTTGTGCTTTCACACATGGCTCTCTCAGGGTTTGGTGGTGCATTTTCCTCTGAGGAACCACGTGGTCTTTTCTTTTTTTTACCGTGTCCTTCTGCTCTGGTTTGAGTGGGGTCGGGTCCATGGGGTTTCTGATCCTCAGGGTGGGTGTTTCTGTGGTTTTCAATAAGTGCTGCTAGAGGCCTTCAAACTGGCGCGTGTTCCTCAGGTGTTTCTGGAACATTGTCTCTCTTGGGCGGTCTTGCATGAGATCACTTGGGAAATATAACATTGACATCTCAGCATCAACAATCCACTTCCAAGATGAACACACACTCTGTCCCTAACCCCTAACCCATCTCCTAACCCTAAAACACACATGCTGACCCTCATCCCTATCCCCAAAACGCACAGTTTTAAAAAGCTACAAGGTTGAACACCCATGCTTTAAAAGATCCATAGCAAAATTAACCCCATCACCCCCCCAATAACACAGCTAGCCCTAACATACCCCGCCCCACACCCACCCTACCCCGTAATGCATACAGTTTTAAAAGCTACAAGGCTGAAACACCCATGCTTTAAAAGACCCATAGCAAAATTAACCCTACCATCCCGAAAACACTTAAAGAGTTTCAAAAGGTTGATTTCAGAAAAATGTACCTTTCACTACAGGATAAAGACATGATGGGACATGCTCGCTCTGGTTTTCCATTCTTCAAGGAGGGTTTTCTGCTTGGAGTAAACAGTTACAAAATGATGTTCTGACATAAGCCTCATATTAACACACCCCAAATATCTCTATGTATAGAGAGTTAAAAATGGTTACGTACATACCACCCCTGTCTTGTTCTGTCCCCCTCTGAAGTTTTTCTGGTGTAAGGTTGGGCTGTTTCTGCTGTAATGAAGACCCCCCCAAGAAACAGTAAGTAAAAGATACTATAATGAAATAAATGAAGCATTAACAAAAAAAGATATATAAAACTATCTATCTGTCTCAACCATTGAGATCTCACCCATAGTGCTGCTGAGAGAGGTCTGAACAGTGCCTGAGGCTTCCAAAGCATAAGAATCCATATTTGCTTCTGCCTGTATTAGCGTGGTCTCAGAAAACACACGGCCTGGTTTGGAGGGTTTTCCCAACAGGATTTAGACAAGAGGCAGGCCAGGGACTGCCAGCCTAGGTCTCACCCCTATACTTGCCTCCCTATTGGCTCAGCGGCATTATCAGGTGGAGGAGTTTCCCGGTTAAGGAGCGACCGTTCTGATGTCACAGGCCATGTGATGAGAAAAGGGTGTTCTGGGATGCAACATGGCAGCCAAGATGGCCACCAACATGGGTGCCAGGAGGCTGGGCCTGATGAGGTCACAGGCCATGTGATGGGAACAGGGTGTTCTGGGATGCAACATGGCAACCAAGATGGCCACCAACATGGCTGCCAGGGGGTTGGACCTGGTGAGGTCACAGGCCATGTAATGGGAACAGGGTGTTCTGGGATGCAACATGGTGGCCAAGATGGCCATCAACATGGCTGCCAGGGGGGTTCAGGGGTGGAGTTTCTGGTGGCAAAGGTCAGGGGTTAGGGACAGGACTTCCAACCGCAAGATGGCAGCCAAGATGGTGGGCGGGGGGCATGTCTAGGGGGCGGAGCACCTGTCAGTGGGTGGGGCTTGTCAGTTTGACAACATGTGTACCGTATATACTACTCCCACTGTAATCCCCAGGTCCTTTTCGAAATAGCTGCTGCTTAGACAGTCAGTCCCCAGGCTGTAGCAATGTATGGGATTCTTCCATCCTAAATGCAGGACTTTGGACTTGATCTTGTTGAATCTCATGAGATTTTTTTGGGCCCAATCCTCCAATTTGTCTAGGCTACTCTGAATCCTAGCCCTACTTGCCAGTTCTACTACACCCTCCAGCTTGGTGTCATCCGCAACCTTGCTGAGGGTACAATCCCATCCCATCTTCCAGATCATTAATGAAGATATTGAACAAAACCAGCCCTGGGAGTAACCTCTGGAGCACTCCACTTGATACCAGCTGCCAGCTAGACACTGAGCCACTGATTACTACCCATTGAGCCCAACAATCCCGCCAGCTTTCTATCCATCTTACAGTCCATTCATCCAACCCAGTCCATTCTTACAGTCTATTCATCCAATCATATCTAACCCCCTTTGAATCCCAAGCCAGAATGGTTTCACAAGGGAAGTCTTCCACACTAATCTCACTCCTCCAAAACCAAAGTAAGATATCACAACCTCCCTGCCACTACATCTCGCTTAAGTATTTCTATGGTTTAAAATGTCATTCATTCAATCAGAAATATATAGTTATGTCTGATTCCCTAAGTCACTCCATTTTTGTAGCTGTAGTACCATTTACATTTGTAAGTATTCAAAATAATCTGCCCCATATTACAGTTCACTTTCTAAAATTTTGAATCAAATAGCCAACAAAATTATATGGTCAAACAAATTTTCCCTTCCTAATAAAGTTAATAAAGTTACAACCAACGGGAAAAACAGCAATTTTAGGGGATTCAGCATTGGTAAATTTTTTAACATCAGTAGTGGATGATTTGTCCAAACAGGAATTAATTCAAAGATATTCTATGACTTGTGTTATGCATGTAATAAGACTATGATACACTTGTCCTTTCTGGCTTTGAGTCCATGTAATATAAGTACTAAAAAAAAAAATCTATTTCCTTTCTGCAAGAAAAATCCACTCATATCCTATGCAAATAAACAGCCAGCAAAATAAAAAATATTTAAAGAGCAGAACATGTAATTTTGCCCTGATCAGCACTTCAATTACCATTAAAATCAACAAAACTTTAAATATGTTCAATACTTTTTTAAAATCAGGCCCATCTTGAGCACATTTCAGAAAATATCAGCTTGTTTGTTATATACAATGATTTCCTACTTCTGTTTTTAATCTGTAAAACAAATTTCACCTGATGTACATTCAATCAACCACAAGATGGCACTAAAACTTGATTACATTTACACTACAGCTTCTTGCACAAAGATACATAGGATCCATTCTGAATAAATAAGAGCTTTTCTTAAATGAACATCCAAACACACAGGAATTTCAAATGCAACAGTAAAAGATGCTCAGTTGTCTAGATTTGAAGGAATCTTTAAAGAATATTTTGATACCACCAAACTTCAGAACTTAATCACCTTGCTTAAAGAGCTAGTACATGGTAGATTCATGGCACAGGACAGAGCACAGCATAGAAATAGCAACAGATGCATATAAAAGGTGAGAAATATCATTGTATAAATTCAAAATGAATAGATATTGAACTTGCACATACTTTACCTGAATAACTGCTAAACACTGCAACACTAACTTCATCACTTTATTCCTCTTCTTATATTTAGCCGTTCTCCTAAGAATTTCACCCATCATGAATAACTAGATCTGCCAGCATCCAGATTTTCTTCACATCACTACCTCACAGTATTAGTATGTAATAATTAGTGAACAGAGACCACTATTAGTATTTCTCCAAGACCAGTGGTCTTTTTTCTCTCTCCCATCAATCCTGACATTTAGTGATCTTATTCACATGTATGTCTGAAGACAGGTCTCAAAAACACAAACACCTAATGTAAATTGTCACTGGAGCTCTGGCGATTGACATCAGCTAAGAACATGCCATTAGAACTTTTTGTACTTTAGCTGCCTTCACAGTAATCATTACTCAGGTGTTTTATCATACAGGGTTATTTTGATAATGAGTCTTTTCTTTACAATAGTAGAATGGACAATATGCTGACTGCTAAAATGTTTAGCAGAGTAATTGGGCTCCTTTCATTTTGCAAAGGCTAAGTTAATTTGGACCACCTGCCTGGACCACCTGCTCAGCTATCTGTTCTTGTAGATCTTTTCCTTACATTACAGGAAGCTTTTCTTCCTCAAAGTGGGTGGGGAATAACAACTTATTCAAAACTTCTTCCTTACAACAGGAGAGAGCACAAGAAGTACTTACTAGCAGAGCAGCTCAACAACACCTACCTGCTTTACAATGATCAGAATTCTCCTCTCTCAGCCAGCAAGGTATTTTAAGTGTCACCTAGTGGCTAGAAAACTGCAGATTCAGACCAGGATTTTATTCCCAGCTCTGCCACTTGCCTGCTCCATGACATTATACAAGTTGATTTCTCTCTGTGAAAATTACTGATAAAGGCACCTGTTTAATCATATTTATTTTATCAATGTTTAATCTGAATTCTTTCTTCTCTTCTGGGTCTAGGAATCTCAGAGGAACCTGGGGGGACCACCATCTTTTGGTTAAGCTGCATACTGAAGTTCAGATCTACTTTGCAGATCTGCACAACAGTGGGCACATCTACACAAGATATTTACTGCAATGTAAACTTATTATCTCTTCAGTAAATACCTCAGTATCTACATGTGCAGGGCAATTAGACTGAAGTAAACTAATAAACTCTACAGCAGGGTGTGGGCCACGATTCCCGGATGGTCCTTGGGAAACGGCCGCAGTTGCGTGTCGAGTGGGGCACCGGGTGGTGACACCAACCCAGACACGCTCAGGGATGCCAAGTGCGAGAGGGAGATGAGATAAGCACCACAGACAATGAGGTGTGAAATAAAATTTGATATTTACTTACAGAACTGTCGAAACAACTTGAAGGGCGATATAACTTGGAGGCGATGAACTATATACAGCAACAAGGGATAAGCAATGGGTGGCGGGTGGAGACTGCAGTATACAAGTACGATGTCTGGTTGGGACAAAGTACAGTGCGTTCCGGATTTAGCGATGCAGTAAACTATAATGCTCGGAGCGACCGGAGCAGCTTCTGCTATAGACCTAGGGGTCTGACCAGGCCCCAAGATGGGTGATCAATCCGTCCTGAGAGTCAGAGTCTGGGGACCATGCACCGAGGCGTGCGGTCCCCTATATAACTTTTTCAGCCAATCAGGAAGCTCCCCTGATGGTACAGTCTGGAACCCATGGACATGCTGGCCAGCCAGCCGTGCCCATTAGGTGGTCTTTGATTGGCTAGACCACAGGTGATCACTCCCTGATCACACATTGCTCGCATGTTGGGTCAAATTGCTGATACACTCCGCCACCGCATCACTATTTACAATGGTTGTGTCACTTAACACTTCGATACAATAATCTGGCGGGGTCATTTTGCTTGTTGACACAGGGAAGCACTGTAAGTACTATCCTGCCAAAAATTCTGCAGCAGCACACATGTAGACACTGGCCCAGCTGGCTGGGGCATGAGGGTGCTTCAGTGAGGGGACTGTCTGCTGGCTAGCCCCACACAGAAGCACCCTTGCGCCCAACCAGCCCCTCTGCACCACATAGAGACAGGTCAGAGCAGCCTCAGGTTAGCAGGCTGACCCCCCTGAACCCCTTGTTCTAACCCATCCCAATGTGCTGCAGTCCCAGGCACATGTGTAAAAGTGGCACCCAGGAGCAATAAACTCTGGCATGATAAGCGCTGAAGTTTATTGTGTTGCATGAACATGCACTTGTAGAAACACCCACGGTGTTATCAATTTTTAATGTCCTATTGGTACATAATGCCCATTGTGCATATTTTGTCCCCAAAACATTCATAGGAGTTTCAAAGATAAAAATCCTAGTGACAATTCAATATATTGCATCATATTAACGTAAACGTGTATTAGAAAAAAATCCTGCTGCAATCGGTTTTCCCCTGACTAATTAATTTAGGCACAGAAGTTGCACTAGTGGCTTGTAAGGTGGATAAACAACTGGCTGGATCATTGGGCTCAGAGGGTAGTAGTCAATGGCTCAATGTCCAGTTGGCAGCCTGTATCAAGTGGAGTGCCGAAGGGGTCAGTCCTGGGGGTGGTTTTGTTCAATATTTTCATGAATGACCTGAAAGATAGGATAGAGTGCACACTCAGCAAGTTTGCAAATGATGCCAACCTGGGGGCAGTAGTAGATGCACTGGAGGGAAGGGCTAGGATTCAGAGAGACTTGGACAAATTGGAGGATTGGACCAAAAGAAATCTCATGAGGTTCAATAAGGAAAAATGCAAAGTCGTGCACTTGAGATGGGACAGTCCCAAGCATTAGTATGGGCTGAGGACCGACTGGCTAAGCAGCAGCTCTGCAGAATAAGACCTGGAGATTACAGTGGACAATAAGCTCAGTATGAGCCAACAGTGTACCCTTGTCGCAAAGAAGGCTAATGGCATACTGGGCTGCACTAGTAGGAACATTGCCAGGAGATTGAGGGGAGCGATTATTCCCTTCTATTTGGGATTGGTGAGGCCACATACGGAGTACTGTGTCCAGTTTTGCTCCCCCTCAACTATAGAAAGGATGTAAACTGGAGAGGGTCCAGTGGAGGGCAATCAAAATGATTGGGGGCTAGGGGACATGACTTATGAAGAGAGGCTGAGGGAACTGGGCTTATTTAGTCTGGAGATGAGAAGAGATTTAATAGTAGCATTTAACTACCTAAAGGATGGTTCCAAAGAAGATGGAGCTGCTAGACTGTTTTTAGTAGTGACAGATGACAGAACAAGAAGTAAATGTCAAGCTACAGCAAGCTGAGGTTAGATATTAGGAAAAACCTCTCTCATTAAGAGGTTAGTAAAGCACTGGAACAGGTTACCCAGAGACATCGTGGAATTTCTATCCTTGGAGGTTTTTAAGACCCCAGTAAGCAAACCTTGGCTGGGATGATCCTGCTTTGAGCAGGGGGTTGGACTAGATGACCTCCTGAGGTCCCTTCCAACCCTAGTTTCTATGATTCTATAATCTAGTGGCCAAACTTTATACTCATTCTCTGTGGGTGTAGGTATATTTAGCACTACTATATTTTTGGACAAAAGCAACCTATATGCAAAACAGTAATTCAGATTCAGTCATACAAGCGACAAAATATTACTTAGCTCTGTGTTAACCATTATGGTCCTTTCAAACAGGTAGTTTCAGTTAGGAAGTACGTTAGTTCCTGTCTTCAGTGTGAAGATGATTTTAACCATCCCCAATGGGGCAACAAAAATACCAATGATCCGTCTCGGCAGGCACCATCTGCACACTTGCTCAGCTAAATTCTTTCCGAGTAGTTTTTTTTCCCAGCCTGCTAAGAAAGATTCTTCTTGATAAAATATATATATATATATATATATATATATATATAGTGTGCAAGGTTAGTTGGTAGCAGGTAACCCTATGCATATGTAAATCATTTGCCTATCAGACACCCCTTTTAACTCCGATTGTAGGAAAAGTTGTACCTAAAGGTTTGGTGTTTTTTTAAATGAATGTAACAGAAAGTTGACATGTACCATTCTCAAAGGAATACATTCTAATTCTCTTCTTAAACATGTTACTGCACTGGTGGCCTCAGAGAAGAACTTGTGTGTAAAGGGACTGCCCTCCTTCACTAAGGATATTAGAATTTGTCCCACAGCTTTTTCCTCTGCTCACTCTTATTCATGTCATGGCTGCAGACAGGAACAAAATTAAATGAAGATCCTCTATAACCAATATTCTTAGCATCAGACCACGAATCCGTATGGATCACTGTTGCCAAAACCAGACTAGTATTTCCAGTGAAATTGTTCAACAGATTAGAAAGCAAATTTGACCTCACATTTTTTTCTATAGAGCTTGATTCACCATCTTTGTGAAAATGCATGGGTCACTGAAGATTATCAAGTACAGAGTTTTGTAACTCATTAGTCGGTAAGATAAGGAGAATGGTTCCCCCAAACCAGTGAAAATATTGGGCTAGATGCATTTCAGTCCCTCACTTTAAAGATATCTGGCCATTGGAGTAGAATCAATAACTGGGTGTTATCCCAAAAAGGGACCTTAAGAGAGAGCATCTAATCCAACAGGGGATCAAACCTACATGTATGATATTATTAGCACCATACTCTAACCAACTGAGCTAAACAGCCACTTGTCCCTGCCTGATATGGATCCATAGTCTGGAAAGCATAGGCAAGCTTTCTTTTCTCCCAAACTTCCAAAATCCAACTGGAAGCAGATTGGTGCACCTCCTGCCAAACAGGTGGTCTTTGCCCCCTTAGGAGTCCTTCAGACAGCCCAAATAATAGGCATAAGTGTCTTACTTTCTGGCTTTGCTACCAGCCCTCATAACAGAAAAAAATAATCCTTGGTCCAAACACACAAATGAATAAGTAAAGCAAACCTTCAGCTTTTCTCCGTGCAGCAAATGAAGAACCTTTATCTCTGACCCTTCCTAGTAAGAAACTTTTCTGATTTTCAGCCTGCTCCCCACCAACAGAGCACCTCCTCCCCTTACTCACTTCCCTGTTCTTTCTTGGCTTGAGCTTTAAATGACCAGATAATTCCTCACCGCTGGGTTTGTATCCCAGGGCTGGCTGCCTCCCGTAAAAGGCCAGACTGCCATATTACACTGACCTAGGCATCTTCCTAGGCTAGATGTTGCTTAAGTCTCTCCATTCAATGAATAGAGATCTTATTTTTTTTTATTTTGTTTCTGGGCATGCATGCTGAAATGTTGTGTCTGGCATCTCATAGCAACACCTAAACTAATTCCCATTTTGTATCTGGGCCTAAGATTTTTTTCTGGGTTTTTTTCCAAAACAGAACAGGAGGCATTGAGCTGCTGACTGCGAGACATAATGTTTCATGTCAATCTGTAAAGCATTTCAGTCAGTTAGAGGTGCAAATAGGAATTCTGTTGTCCTGGGCTGAGATGCCTAAGAATGGAGGGGCCAGCTGAGACCAGCAGAATGGGGAGGGAATGGTGATGAGCACCAGAAAATCTTGGCTACTGTTTCTGCTGCTGTTTGTCACAGTGCATACTGGCAGCCCCCAGCACGTGCCATTCTGGTGCCCCACTAAGTCAGTACCCAGGCCTGCTGCCCTGCTTACCTTCCCACCCCCAGTTAAACTACTGCTGTCCATAGCTGTCACTGAAGATGACTCTCCCCTACTTTTTTTCTAGCTCTTAAGCATTTTCATATGTTCCAAATCATCTGCTTGATGAGATAGCTGATACACCCACCACTTGAACTTGTCAAGTTGACCTAAACAACCATGACCTCTCACTCCCCTTCGTCTCTCTCTGTATCTTTGCACCTGCCAAATTTCAGCACAGTCGTTTACTCCTATCACGCCCACTTCTTTTCCTCCACAGCCATTTTGGTTTCAGTGTGGGTGCAGAGGTTTGCTTACCGTGCTGAACACTTTGTCTATTTCTGCACATTTTAAGGAGGCCTCTCTGCTGACTTGCTGAGCAAAGAATAAAAGCTCAGTGCTATTACTTTGGCTAGCCACGTCTCTTTCAGAAACCTGCAGCAGTATAATTAAGATTGACATGACTCTTGTTAGGGGAGTCAGGAGTAAGTAGCATTACGATATATATTTGAAACATTTATCTCACTGATAAAAGGCAAGATGAGTTGTCTTATTAACTAGACTGAGGCAAACTAGGTTGTCTAGCACTGAGCTTGGGTTGCATAAGGAGAGCTGTCTTCTGAAAAACAAGGTGTAAGCATAGTTCTTATGGAAAAGAATGCCTATTTGGGTGAAACAGCAGGTGGCCCATTACAAATCTTCCTGTTTCCTGTATGTATTGGTACACAGAAATACAAATCATGACAGAGTGTTCCGATGAAACAGACAGAAATAGAGGTAAGAACACCTTCTAGAAAAAAAAGTTGCAGTATTTTATGACAGGTTTTGAATCTAGAAATCTTTCCAACTGAATTGTTATCTGAGAAAAATAATATCATTCTGTTAATCCTATTGCTACTTAATGGAAAAGGAACCAAGAGTCAAAGACCAGAAGAGCAGATGGTTTGCACATCCATCCTATGAGCTACTGAAATGTAAGCCTCCTAGATGCCTAAGTGGAAAGGACGGGAGGGGGCTTTATGTTTTAAGAAAAAGCATTGGGGATTTCAAGCATAAGCAAAAGCAAAGCCTGAAAGCTGATAAAAGATAAGCAGCATGAATGAGCTCAGTAAAGAAGGATGAAAGAGCTCAGGTTTTGGTGCCAGTGAGCTAAGTCCTGCCTCCATAGGCAGAGCACAGAGTAGGTTTTCTCAACAAAGCTGTACAATACATTCTAGCTCACAAACCTCCAATACAATTTTTGGATTTCTCAACTTTGCAGCTACTATCTTATGTCATTTAGAATTCATGATACAGCCTTTCTTCCTTTCCTTATGTAGGAAGCTCTAGCCAATCCTCAAAATACCACAGGTGCTGAAAAGAAAGAATAGTATCATTTTTCCACTCAAAGAGTTCTTTATTTCTTTCATTGACTATGGGCCAGAGGCTCTGCACCTATAACAGGCACTCTCAGGTATGCTAGCTTGTAGTGGTCCCCAAGAGATAACACTGGTAGGGATCTTCATACACAGGAAATGACAAGGACAAGAGGTGGAAATCTTCACAAATGTAGATCTGCTTGGGGGTCACGACCATCATATAGCAGAAAATTGTCATGGTTCCTCTAAACCTCATTTGCCATTTTGGATTTGTTAGAAAACCAACTCCAGGATCAGAAGACACAAATAACTCTTTTGGGATAATGTGAGAGGCAAGGATTTTTGTAGGTAATCTTTTTTATTGAACCAACTGTATAGTTTTGGAGGGATATAGACAAGCTTTTGGGTACCATGTACCCTTCCCTCTTACCTACCCTATCAGCTGCTCCCAGCATCTACTAAGTCAGTTTAAATTTCAGTTCTGGCATCAAGTCTTCAGGCTACACAGCATAAACATACTTCTTTGTGTATTATGAATTAATTTCTAATGCCTTTTCGCCTTCAGCAACACAGGAGCTATCCTAAATCAAGCTGGTACTGTGTGCAAATTACAGAATCATAAGACTGGAAGGAACTTTGGGGGCCAACTAGTCCAGGGTTCTTCAGCAGACGTCCCACAGGCCACATATGTCCCCTGAGGGGTTCATCTGTGGCCCATGGGTTCCTGGTCTGGGTGCTGCTCCCCTTCATTGCTCTGTATTCTGCTGCCAAGAATATCCAGGCTCCCCACACATCCTCCTGCTTCTGTTTCCTGTTCAAGATGTGGCATCTGCCTGGCATATCAGGCAGCCTTTGGAATGTGTGGTATATACAATACAATGTAGTCCATGATCTAGTCCATTCCTAAGTAGACCATTACTAAACGGGACATACCAGGACACACCATGCCTAAAACATCCCATCCAGGTGCCTATCCTGCCTGAAATCCTACTGCAATATAATACATGTTGTTATGCTAATATACTGCAATATATTAAATTGTCACTGGGACTTTTATCTTTGAAACTGCTATGAATGTTTTGGGGACAAAATCTACACATTAGACATAATTTACCAATAAGATAATAACAATCTATAATACTCTGTTGTATGAAAATCTTAATGCTGAGGGGCTGACCTATGGGAAGATCAGCAACCAGCAAGCCCACATTAAGGGCAAAATACTCACAGATCTTTAAAGTAGATCTGAACTCCTGTATGCAATTTGACCAATAGGTATGCCCCAAAATTTCTCTGATTCCAATGAAGATTTCACAACTTCTCTAGGCAGTTTATCCCACTATTCTACTACTCTTGTAAATTAGGCTTGTAAAGCTTGTTTGCCCTATTACAAATATTCTAATGAGTTTATCATCAGGGTCAGTCTCAGAAACAGCGGATTTTAAACTAATAGTGGTTAAGACTCATGGAACACATATTTTAAATTCACTTTCTATAACGAGGGTACCAGAAACCTGATTTGTGCCCCAACTCAACTCCCACAATGCACACACTTTTCTTTAAGCACATGCTTAAGTCACACTGGGTGCATCTACATGTGCAATTAGCACATAGCAATAAACTCCTTTGCAGTTTGCGCCAGAATTAATTTCTCCCAGGTGCACCGTTTACACATGCTCACAGGACCATGGCACATTGAGCCAAGGTGGAGCAGCCCCGGGCTGGCAGAGGCCCTGGTGGGGGGTCAGCCTGCCAGCCTGAGGCTGCTCTGCCCCAGCTCACCATGCTGTGGAGAGGCTGGGTGGGGCATGAGGGTATCACAATGTGGCACTTGCCAGCAGGCAGCCCCAGCACTATAACACCCTCATGCCCCAGCCAACCCCAGTCACTGTCTACACGTGCATTTTGGTACACGTAATTACTCTGATGTAGGACAGTGCTTGTCCCAGACAGTACTATCCTACAGTGGAGTTAATTAATTTACTGTGCCCTAATATGGGCACACATGTAGATGGTGACACTTTACTATGGAGCTAATTAGTCAGCTCTGCAGTAAAGCACATAAGTAGATGCACCCCAACTGCTACTTTAAGGTTGCTGCTTTGAAGATAAAAGCTGGACTTCGGTATGTGTTTCATTGTTTCTGAACTGGTAATCTGTAGGAATTATTTTTATCAACAAATAGAAACATGAAATGTGACTTAAATGATCAACAGCACAGGTTGTATTCTGTTTTTTAATACTTCATGACATTCAGACATCAAATTATTCTCAGTAATTATTAAACAAACATTATTGAACACAAAATAAACAGAAAAATATCCCAATTTGCTTGCACATAATTTCCAAATAGAAAAAAGAGTTGAGTCTAAAATATTATTTGTTACAAATTATTTACTAAGGCCTATCAGTCTTCTATAATGTGGTATTCCAACCTTTTTTATTTACAGAGCCCTAAAACATTTCAAATGGAGGTGTGGACCTCTTTGATAATCTATGTATAGTAAACATAAGTAGATAATTATTGACAAACTGTTGTGTTAAAAATAAAAATAACAACAACAACAATAGCAATAATACAATTTGTGAACTCAACATTTTGTTGTTGGTTCTAATGAGATGGTTCAGCTTGCTTCTTGGCAGAAAATACATGAAAGTTTGGTAGGATACATAACAGTTTCCGTCTTAGATCTCCTTCAGCATCTAATTTGTTTTGATATTTCGCCTTTATTGATACTAAGGCTGAAAACCCACTTTCACAAAGTAGTGAATGGCATTAAGACTTTAATGGTCTTACCTGTCAGATCAGGGTACTTCTTTTTATTTTCAACCAGAATTGGGCAACAGGCTCCTGCTTTAATTCAAGTTTCAGTCAACAGTCACAGGATAACTCAAGTAATTGCTCTTCTTCTTTAGCTATTAGACAAGAACTAGAGTTGCAGTCTGCTACAAAGGAGTTATGAATCCACTCATTCTCATTGCCCATTTCAGGAAAATACTGGCAAAACTGAGATTTGAGTGCCAGCAAGTGTTTCTCATTTTCACTTTTCACATCACTGTCCAGAGTCAAGGCATTTTCAGCCAAAAACCTGTCAAGTGTTTCAAGCGTGTCAAATTTGTTTTATCTTACTCAAGTAACCCAGAGTTGAAGCTTCTTGATGAAAGCCATCAGGTACAGTCCCCTGCATACACAGACAACCATTCACCCAGGGATTCCCCCAGATTACTACATCAAACCCTCACATATTCACATGTTTGAGATGTACTCTGAAGAAATAGTCATGAAACTAGTACCCTATACCCCACCAGATGTTTGCTGGTGGCCTCCCATCAGTTTTGCAGAACCTAACCTTTCACTAAAAATGCGCGCGGTTCTTATTGTATTGAAATAAAGCTTTCCATAAGTGCCTCAAGACACTGCCAGTTTTCCCAGTGGAAATTCCATCCAAACTGGTATGCGCACGTGCTCACTGTCTCTCTGTCTCACTCGCACACAGACACGTCTGTTCCAGTTTGTAGACTGGTATCTCCAGGTGCGTGGCAGGGCTGCAGTGTAGCCAGGTCCTGTGAAGCAGCAGTGGCAGCAGGATGAGGAGGGGCTGACTGGCTGCCTTCTGCTTGCTGGCACTTGCCTGCCTGCCAAAGAAGCTCAGGTCACATGGACATGGGGGGAGCTGGAGGAGCAGCAGCAGAGCTGATGTCTTTACATCCACCTTTCACAGACCCCCTAGACATGCTCTACAGACCCTTAGGGGTCCGTGGACCATGGGTTGAAAACCATTGTTCTATAAACTACCAGAGTTATTACTCTTTAAGCAGAGGAGAAAGCCAAGAAATATAACTTTTAACTTTTGTATATATTTCTGCTTTAAGAAAATTTTTTCTCCAGGAATATACAATCTGCTCTGAGAGTATATGATCTAAAAAACTTCTAGCTTTTCATTTGTGGTGAATTTAGAAGCCATTTTCACAAACTCCTTGATTCTCTATATTATTGGTGATGCGTGTCCACATCATGTAACTTAATCCCCAAATATCTGTGTTTTATAACTTTGTTTTCTTTTTTCATTACCAGAACACTCTTACACTTGAACAACCCTCTAGTTTGGTATGTGGCAAAAGAAAACCCCTCTTAGAACCTAAGTTAACTCCTAATGAAGACAATAAAAAATCGCATTTGGTTATTGCTCATCTGGCAATTACAAAATGCTCATATATAGAGATATTATTTTGTCCCCCATTACATCAACATCTGAGTACCTAACCATCTGTAATGGATTTATCCTCACAGAAGACATGAGAAGGGAAGAACTATTAACACCATGTTATGAATGGGGAACAAAAAGGCTAAGGGCCAGATCCAAAAAAGACACTAATAACTTAGGTCATTTTCAAGTGCCTGGTCCCCAGAGTGGAATCGAGAACCCTGTGTTAGATGTCTAAACTCCCTGTGTAGTATGTGGGGGATCAGGTACTTCATCTGGAATCCAAACATGGCCATAGCATATGTTAGCATGTGTAGTATCTACACATTGAACATTTAGCTGCCTGGAGCTAGCCGAAAGGGAAATGCTGAGAACAGAAGCCAATTCTGAAGTGGGGATGACCCACATGCCACAAGTGGCATAGGCAGCCTCTCTCTGTAGCACACAACAGATCAGGGAGGGAACAGACAAGGGAGTAGCAGATAGGGCCAAGAGCAGAAAGTAAAACAGGAGACAGAGCACAGGGCAGGGAGCAGAAACTAGAGCAGCCGATTGGACAAATTAAGGGAACTGGAGTGGCACTCACGAAGGTATGGGGTTAATTTGTTAAGGCTGAAAAACCTCCAAAAAGGTTGGCCCCTACTCTTCTAAATCATGCCCCTCAAATTTCTCATTCAAGCCAGTAGGGAGGTCCCTATGTCCACTGAGAATCCACATACATAAACTGTCTTCTAGCATAAGAGCCCTGTAGACTTTAGTAGGTCATAGGCTGCTTAATAGTGAAGTGAGACAGCCACCACATTTGCTTGCAGCTCTCTTTTTAGAGTTAAGATAAAAGAGGAATAAGTGAAAGAAGTGATAATCAGTGAAAAAAACCCTTAGGAGAGAAAGCTCCAGAACACAGGGGGGAAAACAAGTGACGCTAGGTAGGTCACCAAAGGAACACTTTGAGCTAGCCATGTGGTTTGGTACTGGTTAGATCTGGTTTTGCTACAGAAATGGCTTTATACTTTCAACTAAGATAGATCTATTTCTTGGGTAAGATATAAGATGTATCCATTTACCATATTAGAAGGATTACCATTACATAATCGAATAAATAGCATAATAAGCAAATTTACATATCTGCTAGTTTTATCTATGATGTCTTTATTTGTTAAGCTTTTTAAGGCTGGCTAAAAATTAGGGATAAAAAGCCCAGCTTTGCCTCAGAAGCTCACTCTTCAGCCAGGAGCCCTGATCTTTGCTGAATTGCTCATTTCTGAATAAACCAAGATCAGCTCTTCCGCAAAATATAGTCTCTGGAACCTAGGTAAGAAATTATTTTCCCTGAAAGGCTGGCCACCTGTTAGAGATGTTGAAGACTACGATTCAGTGATTTTAAGATTGATTCCTTTCAGCGCGTAAGCTCAGTTTCCTCCTCTGCCTAAAGTGCATCCTTCTATTTCCCTAAAAGTAGAGAAGGGAAGAGGTAGACCCAGGTTCAGTACCCCTTTTGATGGAAGAAATTCAAATCCACACCTCTGACATCCCTGGAGTGTGACATAATCTCCAGGCTGTGGAATATTCTGCATGAAAAGCACTCTCAACCCCTCCACTTGAAGCTGGTGCACAGTACAGAAAAAGAATGCAAGATTCACTGAGTCAGAAAGAGACTAATTCATGTGCATATGAATGAGGGATTATTGCTTAGTTTAGTGATTAGAGAAGGGGGAAATCATGTGTTCCATCCCTGCTCCCGATACTGGTTTTATATTTTACATTATCTAGTCATTACACAAAATATAGAGCAAGAATCACATAGCATTTCCTACTTCCTCAGAACTTTCTCAACTCAAGTGAGTAACATAGATTGAAACTCAAGCAGAGATTCTATTAAACACAATTAACACAGTTTAAATCCTAATTTTCATAGCCAGAAAGAATTGAAAATGCCTTATATTTAAAAATGCTCATCTGTGTTACACAATTCCATGAGGCTAGTGTGAGATAATGCACTACAATGATAGTGCAGATCTTAAGAAGTAATATGTTGACTTCAAAACAAAATCCCAGTATTATTCAATGGGCATGTCATCCCACATTTGTAATCTTACATTGAAAAGACACTGGATAAACTTTTCAAAAGTATTTAGCTGGTTTAGGATACTAAGGCTCATTGAAATTCATGGGACTTAGACTGCTAAGTCACTTTTAGGTGCTTTAGAATATTTTGCCCTGTGTCAAACAGCTTAAATTAGGATCTTCTATTTTTGTAAGGGGTGGGGGACAAGGAAGTTATTCAGTATGAACAGTAATGATTTAACATCTAATAACCAGGTGTTAAAAAATTAAAAGCATAGATATATGTGATGAAGGTCAGGAAAGGAAGGTGGTTGTCCAGAGGTCTCACATTGAAAACACTCAGAAGAGAATTTTAACCAGTTCTAGGTGCTATATGATGAAAGATTTGTAATGCTGTGTTTGGAAAGGGCAAGAGAGTATGATTAATAGACGGCAGGTTTAAAAAACAGGTGAGAGAGAGCAAAAGGCTGGCAGGAGAGGCAGTTCTTCACATTAACCACAAGATGGCATAGAGCATTCGAATGATCAGTTCAGAAAAGAAATAGCATATTACAAAGACAAGAAACAATTATAATTTATGCCAACAAAAACTATGAATGACTTATTAAAAAACCCATAAAAATAATAATAAAAAGTGTACATACATCTACACACCCACAAAACGTCCCAAGCAAAGCTCCTAGTCTGAACTTTATTTCCTATACATAATAAAATGAATCAAAGACCAAAATGACAGCATGCAGTCATCTGCTTAACACTAAAAATGTAAATGATATGTTGCATCTATAAAATGCAACATATCTGTATGATAGGTGAGAGACTGGCTGGATGGAAGCAAGTGTGGGTATGAGCAGGCAGGAGGTGGGAACGGCAGAGTGGAAAGTTTGGGTGGGATATTCTGCAGGAGAGGTGCAGACATGACTGGGCAAATGGTAGGACCACCTAGAACAGTGGTCCTCAGCTTCCAACCTATGATCCAAGTCCAGCCCACAGGGCCATGTCATCCAGCCTACTGGGCTCCCCACAGGTCTGGAAATTTGGGGCGAGGCAGCAATAGTGTTAATTGCTGCTTCCAGAACACCAGCAGAAAAAGGACAATACAGGCTAAACTATATTAAGTTTTATGTCAGATCTCTCTAGAATGAAGCATCCAGGTGGGATAATATTTGCCTGGCCCAGGTGGTCTTCAACAACTGTCGTAACATACATGCCAGACCCACAAATGAGACTCTTTGGATCAAAATACCCTGTAAACAGTGTCACTCTTCCTTATCCTTCTTTCCACATGGGAGAAGCGAGATATGCCCACTGAAGGCATTTGCTGCTTATGTAGGTGGTAGGTGGGGTGAGAGCAAACACACTAAACATCAAAAAAGGGATGATAGTTTCTCTTTTGCAGAGTAAGTTCCTCATATTTACCACAGGGTGGTGCAAAAACATAAAAAAGTATCAACAGATCAGAAGGCAAGAACAGAAGATGGCCCAGACAAAAATGTATGAGAGCTTCCACCAGGTGTCGACTCAGGCAAAACATGAATGACCTGAGAAAACAGCCATAAAGCTACCAAGTGAGTCTGCTTTTCTAAACTTTGCTTTAGAAACATACCTCTCTGAGTAGAGCTAATATACCTGTCAACCCATATTAGCCTTTCTAACATGAACTGTTTAAATTATATAACTATTGCAATAATTATTTTACTGAACATGGAATTTAATAAACATGGAAAGAGAAACGTAGCCATAAATTGTTTAATCTGGAGAGCATGGTCAAGCAATGACTGTGTACCAATGAACATGTAGATGAACTGTGTAACATGCATTTGAAATATCACTGTAAAGAACATCTCTTTGGTGGTGAAGGTGTTTTGCACAGAGCTTTTAGAAAGACTGTGTGCCTAATATGCTCCAGTGTCTGGTTGGTTTTTTTTCTCTTAGAATCCATTTAGCACATCTCTTTTGAATTTATGCAGGCTATTTTGAAAGAATTTGCTTGATTCCAAATAGCAGTACTTAAAGGTATTCTTCTATCTCCCTATAAATTGCACTAAATCTTATGGAATCAGAAAAAAAGGAGAAAAATATCTGTGAGATATATACATTCATTCCGAGCTGTTTTGGGGAGGTTTTACTTGCTTGTCTGTTTTAACACAGGTAACCCAGAAAACAAAAATGCTAACTATCTGAATAAAAATGGTAGGTGGGGTCTGTAATTGAGCTAATGAAATATAAATGGGAAGCCAGGTGCTCTTCTTTTAGAAACTCTTTCTCCTGGTGAATTCAGAGGTTGGCAGGAACAGCTGACACAAATCTTCAGCAGACATAACTGAAATATGTGGATTCTCCCAGTCTCCAAAACCGGTTTGAACCGAACAAAAGAGGGTTTTCCCTGCCTTTGGTGAAGTTCATCCCACCCTCTGGCTGGGGATAAACTAGTCCTGCCAAGATCGACTTCTATTTCTGGCTCATTAAGATACTTCTGAAGAGCAAATATTTTGCCTTTTGGAATGCACCAGATTGTGCTTGAAGCAGATGAACCATCCAAAATCTCTTTTCCCGAATAAAAGGCAGATTCCTCAGTTCATGTGCCCGATTTCTCTCCCAACTCTTCAAGCCTCTTCCAGCAGCATTCAGAAGCAAATGCTTCGGGCTCGAGGCTGTGTCCTTAATCAGCTGTAAGGGCTCTGGCATTAAACCACTCTCCTTCCTCCTTCTGCTGCATTTATAATGCTGCATTCCTG
>NW_005842209.1:289362-291706 GCF_000455745.1 Alligator sinensis | reverse complement strand
CCCCCTGCCATTAGAAGCTTTGGGGTGCTGGCCTGGAGGGGCACGTTTGAAAGAGTTTAGGGGGGCGATCACTGCAAGAGACACACAATGGAGAGCGGACCCAGGTCCTCTTCCACAGCACGGTCGCCTTCTGTGTTACACCTCCTGTAGCAGTGAGACAGAAGGGAAGCAGCAGCCGCCTGCACATGCGCAGTGGGCTTGTTTTTCACAAAGCTGGTCTTAAAGTGAGCTGGCAGTCTGCAGCCTCCCTGTCTTTGTACAGAGACCACAGAGCTGGGTAGCAGCTGAACAGCAGCTAGTGCTGTGACTTTTCCAGCAAGCCCAATGAAGCGTTTGTAGAGCAGACACTGGTCCTGCCTGCAAGCTTTTTTGCACGGCAGAGGCTTTGAACAGTGTCAGGTGAAGATCCCATTTTATATGAGATCTTGACTGATTTTGGGTTTTTTTTTCTTACAGTATATTTTTATAGACTTTGTTATAAAAAAAAAATGGTGCTGGGGAAGGTGAAGAGTTTGACAATAAGCTTTGACTGTCTCAATGACAGCAACGTCCCCGTCTATTCTAGCGGGGACACAGTCTCAGGAAGGGTCAGTTTAGAAGTTACTGGGGAAATTCGAGTGAAATCTCTTAAAATTCACGCAAGAGGACATGCAAAAGTGCGCTGGACTGAATCTAGAAATGCTGGATCCAACACTGCCTATACACAGAATTACACTGAAGAAGTAGAATATTTCAACCATAAGGACATCTTAATTGGGCACGAGAGAGGTAAGTTGTTGTTTTTTTCATTTTAATTCGGGAGTCAAAATCCTACAGTCATTTTTGATGCAAGCAGGCATGCACATCTTCGCATCCTCTTGGCTTGAACAGCCTTTGGAGGGGGGCTGGTTATTATATCCATTAAAAACCACAACATACAAGGATGTGAAAATGTACTACATCTCTTAAGGGCTGTAAGTTTTGATGATATGGGCATTGATGGTGGGTCAGATTGCATCTGCAAAGTGCCTGCAAAACAGGACTTTCTCCAACTACCTGCCTTTAACAGAGCTTCTTGCAGAGGCACTTCCAATTTATGATTATTTTAAGTGTGTCAGAAAAAAACAGTGCCATAGCTAGACATGAGCAGGGTTGTGTTCCGTATTGCACTGAGAACTGGGGGGCCAAGCCAGGTAGTTAATGCTTTTAAGTGACTTTTTTGTAACTTCTCATCAAATGCTGAGATGCAAGACAGAATCAGGCTTTTAGACGTCTATGGATATAACTCCTATTTTTCAAATCGATTATGCAAGGCCTTTCGAAGGATGGATAATTGTTGGCAGATAAAGGATTCCCTGTGGCTTATTTTGACATACACTCTCAGCACTCCACGTGTGGCTGCTTCTTCTCCTACCTCCCCCAGTAAGTTAATAAATCACCTGAATGTCTTTTATACGCCACATCTGTCAGAGAGGCAGGTATAAAGGTCTGCCTGCAAGCCTCCTTTGAGCCCCTGAAGTGTCCAACTGGAGCATCGTGCCTAAGTTGGGGAGTTCAGGGAAGCTGCATTTCATTGAAACCTGGTGTGCCAGCCACGTACAGTGCAAAATAGATTCCTATCAAATAATGGGGGGGAAGGGGGAATCAAGCCTTGGCAAGGGGGCAGCAGGTCTTCAGATGGCTAATCTATTGTTTGAATGGTGACATGGTAGAAGTATAGGGGACTCTTGGCTTGTTTTTCTGAAGTTTCCACCCTTTGTTAGAAGCGGTTCAATCCTGTTTGGGACCAGTCCTGGCGAGAGGGAGGGGGTGCGAGCTCTCCTCTCCGCAGATTGGTTACACGCGTCAGGTGGTGGCGATGACTTAATTCCTAGCACAAGAAAATAATGTTAAAACTGGTTATGTAATTTTATTTTTTCTCCCCCCCCCCCTTGTTCCCTTTCACTTATTCTGCATATATATAAATAAGTGCTGCAGAGACCAGTGCGGGAGCTGAGGGGGGGGTCCCCTTCCCCCCCCCCTTACAAAACCATCTCATTCAAGGGGAACTTAGGGGGTTGCGCTGGCAAAGGCTTTTGGAATAAATGGAAGGATTTTTTTTTTTTTTTTTAATATTCACAAAATGAGCGGGTTGCGAGGCCTGAAGTAAAATGATGGGGTCCCTCCCCAGACAGAGTTCGTGCCCTCTCTCTCCCCACCCCCTCTGCGGATGCCGGGCGGCAAGGGACCTGTGTCCCTCCCTCCACAGCCCATGGGATGACTGCAGGGAGCGACTCGGGGCGCCCCCCGGGACAGGGAGCGAACAAAGGGTCCGGTCGGTGGGTGGGTGCGCGGGTCGGCGGTGACGGCCGATGCGGCCACCGGG
>NW_005842209.1:236385-288984 GCF_000455745.1 Alligator sinensis | reverse complement strand
CCACAGCGCCGCCGCCGCCCGGCTCCCGGGGACTGCTGAGCTGGCAGAAAGCGGCCGGGGAGGGAAGGAGGGAGGCACGGAGTTTAGGGCGAGGAGAAGAGGAGGGTCCCCGGCCTGCCCTGGGGTCCACTCACCTGCCCAGCCCATCTCCTCCGCCATTCCTGTCCCCTCACGGGGGTTTGCAGCCTTGCCCCTTCTCCAGGGGAGGGAGAAGCAAACCCTGCACCGACCCCCACCGAAATATTACCCTCCCCCTTTTTCTTGTTTGGTCTCCCCTTCGGTGCTTCAGGCGGTGGGGAAGTGCCCGATTTTTTTCCCTGCCTCCAGTTACTTTGCCACCTCCAGCATCTCCACTTGACCCGACTCGGGGTCCTCCCCAGCGCCAGGGTCGCAAGCCACCCGGGTCGTTTCAGCCCCTCCGTGACCAGGCAGGGTTGGGAGGGAACAAAGAAGGGCAACTTGTTTGCGGGCACTGGGAAACTTCCCAGGCGGCGGCTGGGCAGGACGGAGCCATGTAACTGCAGAGCTTTTGAGAAACCGGGTCCGTGTGACGCTCGTTGCAGGAGCCCGCCGCCGCCTCTTAGTTTCTCTGGTACTTTCAAGATCGGGTTTTGCAGAAGGTCTCTTCAGGGTTTTCAGACCTCAGTGTGGTGGCTGGGTAAGGAAGAAAAGGAAGGAGGATTGCGCAGTTGAATCTTGCCCAGCGGGCTGGATGTGCAGTATGACATGAGGTTACTCTCTGAACAATGTGAAACCGTTTCAGTTCGGACTTCCCTAGGCATTATACTGGAAAAACGTTGTCATCGGGATGATTCCAGAATAAAGCATGGAGTTGTATTCAAAGTACTAATAATCCGAATTAAAAGCAACTGGCCTATGTCTGTGTGTTAACTCCATCCGACCATGTTGCCTGCCCATAACAATTCAGTTGTCATAACTCACTTTTGGGTATAAGTGAATTAGATATGTCTGTACAGTTTACATTTAATAACAAGCATATAATTTCCTTTCAGTACAAGAAAGAAACCTGTGTAATATATTATGTGTAAAATGTTTTCAGGTGGAATAGCATATTGGGTTTTTCCCCCCTAGATGATGACAATTCCGAAGAAGGCCTCCACACTATTCATTCAGGAAGGCATGAATATGCATTCAGCTTTGAGCTTCCACAGACGTAAGTACTACATGCAATACCCATGTTGTGTAATACCATGTTAAAGCACATGTTTATTAAACCATGTGAAAGATTTTAGTGGGTGGGGAACCCTTTTTCAGGGACAGGAGAGGTTGCACTAAAAGAAGCAACCTGGACCAAATGTTAACATTTTTTATTATTATTATTATTATTATTGTGGGTGGGGAAAAAAAAATTGAAAGCCAACTGTTACTCTTAAATCAATCATTCCCTTTTTGACCTGTTGCAAATGACATGAATAAGTTGGCTATCCATATGATGCTCCTCTCACTACAAGGAGGAGAAAATTGATTGATTGATCAATCCTGGTCCCTGGAGAGTTGCTGGGATCACTTCTTGCTGCATTAAACTTCCCTCAGTCATGTAGATAAGCAGACTTTGCAAACAGGATTCAGTACTAATCTGTTTGGGCTCAGTTTGGAACGGATGCAAGAAAATGAACTGTATCTGGACTCATGTAGATTAAATGGTTCTGAGATGTAAACTAGTAAATGGAGGCAAATCTGTATGCAGATTGCAAGATGGTGGCTGTATAGAAACCAAGAAGGAAATAAGCAGACAGATGCATAGCAAGGAACCAAGATTATTTTGGGGATTAAAACAAAGAGCAAGAATGCTAAACAGAAATATTTGGGTGATAAATACAGACATGCATGGGATGTCGATTCTTAGAAAACATCTCAAGTGTCCATAAGTATACGTAAAGTGACTGAAATCTCTTCACACAATTTCTCAATCTCGTGGGCTTCACCAGCATGTCTGAGTGACTAAGTGAGGGACAAAGTGGTTAGAAGGGAGAAGGAGGGGAAAAGATTTGGGGTAAAAGCAAAGCCTACACTGAGGTAGAAAACCTTGGAGGGATTCCATATGAGTTAAGATATCCTAACTCCACACAATGTGGAGCCAGTAAAATTTCATATTATTTGAGGTGCAGGGTATCTAATTCCCACTGACTTTTATAGGAGTTGCAGGTATTTAGCCCTTCCTAACATTGGTCTCAGAAGGAATCATATGAATAGTACAGTTGTTTGCAATAGATATGACTAAAACTTGTCAAAAAGGACCCATATAAGAATTCTAGAATGCTAAACTGGCTTCTGATGAGCCCATCAATTACCATTCCAGAAGCAAGGATTATAATGGTGACACGAGTTTGAGTTTGGATATTAAAACTAAAGACACTATTTGAAAGAGATCGAGAGTTTGGTATGGAAGATGAGCAGCAGAATAGGGTACAGACCTAAAAGTGTGACCGTAAAATTAACTGATTAAATTCGCTGCAGATGAAGCAGATCTTGTGAAAGAGGGCTGACAAAACAAAGCTTTAGGAACGATACACACTTTCAGACGGCTAGTACTGACCAGAACAATGACTAAATAAGTTTATTCAGTTTGTTCATCAAGAAAAAAAAAGCGCCCACTACTTCAGGTGTGCAAATAAGTCTCATTTTAGACTGAAATAAATTATTCTCCCACAATGTAACGGGTTTGTGAGTGAGTTTAATTGTTGTAGTCTGTGTGTCAAAACCCATAGTATTAAAATTCATGGTACCCAAAATGATGCAGATTTGAGATTTAGATATTTTTTAAATGTTAGAAAAGCATAGGGTAGATCCCTCAAGGTTGTTTTTCCCACAGATAGAACTAACTCCCAGTGTCTTCAGTGAAAGGTCAGAGTAGAGACTGCTGGATTTTGGTTTTCTGAAAGACAGTTTAAGGTAGCCTCATCAAACTACAGGGGGTTTGGGAGCAAATACAAAGGGATTAGGTAACTATTTGGAGTGTCTTAAATTAGTTAAGGTGAGCTACAAGAACAACAGTTCATACATTTTAACTAAGGAAAAGCCAGATACTATTGGAGGGCAGGTACAAGTGTACTTTACACAGAAGTTAACTCACAAAATATACTACCAAAGACAAAAATGCATCACATTCCTACATCATAACTGTTGAAAGATTTCATGATTAGCTATTTTTCTTTCAAAGTTGATCTTTTTGAAATGTGGAAACTTTCTAAGTAAGTTGTACTTAATTAGATAAATAAATGGTACAGTGCAGCTTGATCAATTGTATCACTGTTAGAGACAGAAAAAGGCTTACTCAATTTTGACCTTTGTCCTGCACAGACCACTTGCTACCTCATTTGAAGGCAGACATGGCAGTGTGCGCTATTGGGTGAAAGCCGAATTGCACAGACCTTGGCTTCTACCAGTGAAATTAAAGAAGGAATTTACAGTCTTTGAACATATAGATATCAACACTCCTTCATTATTGGTAAGAATTGAGAGATGTGTATATACTGTTTTTGTATTTGGCATATCTATAGTCACTGAAACCATTACAAAATCTAATTTTAATACTATCTGCTAATTAAACTGCAGGTGACTAACCCATTTTAGCAACTCATAGCAAGCTGCCATATTGAAAAGTTACAAAGTGGTTGGAGTTGAAGTTATCTATATTTTATATTTATCTGTAAACTGAATCGGTGGCAAATTACAAAAATTTCTCATTCAGGAGAGTTCTATTCACTATTTCTTGTCAATTTAATACAGAATAATTTAGCTGCTAAAAGAGCACTATTATTCTTACAAATCTTCTAATAAGAGACTGTGAAACTTAAATGTACAGTAAACTGTGCTGTAGTGCATAAGTGATAAATTTAATATAGTTTCCTACCAGTGGAGAGGAACTAACACTTTTTTTTATACTACATCTTTTTGATATTGGACAAGATGTTTTCAAAGAGGTTATAATTTCAGTTTGGCCTAAAATCCTTTTTCTTTCTTCTCAATGAGCAATGCATGCAAAATTTAAAAGTCATTGAAATAAGGGAGTGGGGGATTTATATATGGATGAAAAATCAGATTTTATCAGAGGATCTATGGCCTCACCTATAATCTCTACTAAATCAAAGGACAGATGTATGTGGAACTTGAGTAGACCATTAATTGTGATCTCACATAAAACAATGCAAACTTCATTGATTTAGGTGGGAATAGGAGCAGGTTTATTCTGAGAACAGCAAAAAAGTTAATATTCAGGATTAAAGTAGTTGGATTTTGTTTTACATGAAATATAGTTAAGTGAAATGTAGAAAGATGCTTTTGGTTACAATTTTATGAAAAACTATTGACACTATGTTGAAGATATGTGGGCCAAAAAGCTGTTCATTTTCCCTAAAGCAAAATTTTTCTGATTGTCTTTGTTTTTTCAATGAATTCTTCAGTGACGATGAGACTCATTGAGGTAGCTCTGGTAAGGTAAATAATATCAGTGCTAGATTGGAACTGGAACAAAACATTCTTTGTTTACTCGCACAGTGTTAAGGAAGTCAACATAAATATTCTTTTGAGTAAAACCAGCAGGGTTTTGCCATTTAGCATCTTAATACTATTTCTCTGCATTAATTAGAGCCTCATTAATATGCACAATTAATTCTGGGTTTAATGTTTGGTTTTTTTGCAGTCACCCCAAGCAGGCACAAAAGAGAAGACTCTCTGTTGTTGGTTTTGTACCTCAGGCCCAATATCCTTAAGTGCCAAAATTGAAAGGAAGGGCTACACCCCAGGTATGTAGCAAGAATAACTTCTTTCTTCACTCTCTTAAAATTACCCTTTTCAATTCATGGCCTTACATAAATAAGTATCAAGGTAGTTTTTTCATTTGCATATTGTGGTCTTCCGAGTATGCTTGAAACATGTATCATAGCTATAACTTCAAATTGGAAAAGTACATTTTCCTTTACTAGCCTTGCACACTTGTCACATCGGCTCATACTTGAACTTCATTCTACTTATTGCTATCAGTGAATATTTTTGCCAATAAATTTAATATTGGCAGGAGCTGGCCCATTGTAACCATGTAAACATATTTAAAAATATATGTGTTTCCATGTAAGCAGATGTGAACTGAATGAAATTCTGTTTCATTCCAGGTGAATCAATTCAGATTTTTGCTGAGATTGAGAACTGCTCTTCCCGTATGGTTGTGCCAAAGGCAGCCATTTACCAAACACAGGCATTCTATGCCAAAGGGAAAATGAAGGAAGTGAAGCAGCTTGTTGCCAACCTGCGTGGGGAATCCCTGTCATCTGGGAAAACAGAAACCTGGAATGGCAAACAGTTGAAAATTCCACCCGTTTCTCCCTCAATCCTCGATTGTAGTATAATCCGTGTGGAATATTCATTAATGGTACGTGTCCTGTTCATATTCTCTCTTAAGCATATGCATAACTTTTTTGGAGGCATGATCCCATGCTAATTTTGTTTAAAAAAAAAAAAAATCAGTGCATCATTGTTGAAATGCATAAAGGAGAATAGGTTTGGGAATAGCAAGTCCTGCATTTGTCCAGGAGGTTGGCGTAGGTGTGATGCTTGAGGTCCTTTCCTACCCTCTGATTCTGTGACAAATGGCAGATGATTTACACCCATGGCAATTTTTAAAATATTTTGTACCTAATGTGAAAATCTTTCAACTTCTATTTAACTTGGTAGGGCTCAGCACTTCTTTTTGGCACAATCCTTTAAAATAGTGTATTAGAAGCAAGTATAACTCTCACCTAGAACTGAGGGCAGAATTAACCCCCTAGGGACTGATTCAAACCAGCTTCTATTCACAGGCTTTTTTTGTTATTTACTTTTTAGGTATATGTTGATATCCCTGGAGCAATGGACTTATTCCTTAATTTACCACTTGTCATTGGTACTATTCCTCTACATCCGTTTGGCAGCAGAACATCAAGTGTAAGCAGCCAGTGTAGCATGAATATGAATTGGCTTGGTCTTACACTGCCTGAAAGACCTGAAGGTAAATTGATTTTAATATTAATCTCAGCTGCTTTAATAGTATTTTGGGCTTGTATGTCTGATTTACCTCATCAACATTTTATTAAAAAACCCTTTCTCAGTAAAACCCATATTGCGGGAGGACATTTCCATATGGGTCTCTTTCCGTGCAATTTCTGCACCACACATTTATATTGTGGTGGGTCTGTGGTTCCCTTTTTTTATGTTGTAGAAAGAGCAGTGGAGCCCAGCTGCTCCAACATCTTAAAGGTCCATGGGAATCGGTGCAGATGGCACAGGACACTAGGGGATTTCAGCGTGGAATTTCAGTATCTCCAATTACTGGTCCCCAGTTACTTCCCTGGCTTGCAAGCAGCCCAGTCCATTGCAGCAGTGCTGTCAGGTCTTCATCTGGCCCATTAGAAGCTGGGAACCTGGTGGAAAGATAGCATAGGTTGGGCTGTATTAACTTTTGTGCAGGCAATCTCTGCATTGCTCACTGGTAGAATTATATATATTTCCCCTCCCTGTAATTTGTTTTTCTCAGTTGTCAACACATCCATGTGCATGAACTTTAGGTCCAAAGAGAGGCCTCCAAAAGAAAGTGAGGTCATCTCACACTTTGCTTGCCTAGGTAGAAAAGTATGCTGTCTCATACCCAGATTTTAGGGGGATAATCAAGCTAAAGTCTATGATGATTGTCAGTCATCTTAACAGCATAAATTTTAATTTCTTTAAATAGTATAGTCTTGTATACAAAAGCATAGCTATAATTCTTGTCACTGAGCACTTTAACTTTTTTAATGATTAAAGTTTTAATATTTGTCATATTATGTATTTTGACATGCATAAGAACTGTAGTTCGAACTGCGTGTACCTTTTCCCTCTAGCACCTCCTAGCTATGCAGAAGTGGTCACAGAGGAGCAAAGACAGTCCAGCCTTGCACCCATAGCTGCCTGTGACGATTTTGAGAGGGCACTTCAAGGACCATTATTCGCCTACATCCAAGAATTTCGTTTTCTGCCTCCACCTCTTTATTCAGAGGTAAGTATACAAATATGCCATTAATTACTATGTCTCTTAGGTGTTTGTATTCTGCTTTTTTGTGGAGGAACTCTTAATAAGCTGGAAATGAGAACTATGTTCCACCCTTCTATAATTATATTAACCTCTGCAAGCAAAGACAGTGCAACAAGACATGCACCAAAATAGCTTTTCAGGAATTTCATTCATGTCAGTATCATTGCTGTAGAAGATTTATGCAAAGTAGCTGAGAACAGAATCTGAACTAGAAAGTAGGAGCTGTTTATGCTCAATACTCCTTCAATAAAGGTGATATCTCCTTGTCTCGGCATCTACATTTAAATTTACAACTAACTTAAGGCAACCACTTCTGAAAATTATCAACCCCCTCCCATAGTAGGTCACTTCTGTTTTAGTGCCTGATCTGCTATCTGCTTAGTATACCTCTTACAGTAACCTGGATAGGAGTAAAATAGATTCTCTCCAATCTTTCATCTCTTTCCCATTGGAGTGAATGAACTGTTTCCCCTCCCACCTCCCCCCACCCCCTTTGGTTTTTTCCTTATCTCTATTATTTTCTCTAACTTCCTGTTGGCCCAGTATGCTCTGTTCTGTTAACCCCATACTATGGCAAAATGATAACTATATACGCATCACGTTAGAAGTCTTCAATTTTATTTCAGGATATAAACTAATCTCTCTTTTCACAACCCACTTTTCTAGAATCAACGTCCAGCTGATAGGTGACATGTTTAGATCAGTTTCCAATTTGCAAATCAGCCTTATATTTTTAAATTTTGCATCCCTAAATTTGAAAGGTGGCACATCCAGAGGGTTTTTTTTATATTTGTTTTTTGTAATTCACATCTCTAGCATGATATGCCTATGAGCCTAGAATTATACTACTTTTGGCAGCCCTTAACTCTTGGGATATTTTTTTCCAGAATGTTGTTCTTGTATATAGTTGATAGTGGAGGCCAGCGTAATGAGAAAGAGATGTAGCTGCTGGCTATTACCTGTTTCCCATTTCTGTTAGCCAGGTTCTCGTTTATTTGCTTGCCGAAGAGTGTGACTTCCTTTGTTTCCGGTTCAGTCATCTAAACCCAACCAGATATCTCTAGGCCAATTCAACTACATTACTAGGCCTGTAACTCATGCCGTAGTGTCAATTCTCTGCTAAACCAAAGAAGTACTTCATTGTGAGGAGGGGGGCTGTTTTGGGGGTCTTGTTTGTTTTAAAATCTAAAGCACTTAACATAGTTTTAGGTCTAAAATGCATCTCTTATGCCTTTCGCTCCTCCCCGCCCCACTTTTTTTTCCCCTGCCCCTTGTTCTCATTCCTTCCACTAGCTTAGAATATTCCCTGCCTGGTTCTGTGGCCCTCTTTTTTTTTTTTTATGCTCTGAAACCCTTGATGTAGAGCTTTCATGAATCACAATGGACTTTTATTAGAATCAGCTTCCGGCTGAGAGGTAACATGTTTGGATCAATTTCTAAGTTAAAAATCAGTCTTAGAAAAAATAATGAATTTAAGATGGATATTTAGTTTTATAAAGCACCATAGGATGGCCCTGTTTAAAGACACAGTCTTTAGGTGCCTTTTATGGCACATACTTAAAATCTGCAAGAATGAAAACAATTTGTGCAGAACAAAAAGGCTAATTAATGCCACATTTTTTTTAAAAAGCAATATTAGGCAAGTATAGATTGTAGAATGGTGATATTTTTGTCTTCTGGAATACTAACTTAACAAGCTGTTTTTTTTTTTTTTTTTTTTTTTTTTTTTTTTTTTTTTTTTTTTTCATTAGTAATGCTAAAGACTCTTAAGAAGTCCCCTAAGGGACTTAATTGTTGGAGGGTTAGTTCTTTGTTCTTTTTTTTTAAATGACATGTACTCAGGGCCAATCTTTTAAAGGTATTTAGGTACCTCAGGATTCATATACATAGGCACGTTAAGAAACTCAGTGGGCATCTAACACCATTGAATTCACAAAATAGTACATTGATGGGCAACGCTAATATTCCTAAAATAGATAGCCAGATGTCCCAGGCATTTGGTTTTCAATAAGTGTATTCCTTTTTCATATTTTGCAATATGAACAGTTTTAAAATGGCAGGGCAAGACAATGCGAGTTTAAAACACCTCAGAGGAAATCAGTTCATTCTCATGCTAAATAAAAGGCTGTAACAAAAAATAGTGTCAAAATAAAGTGGTGGGTTTTTTTGGTTTCCCCCCCCCCCCTATTCTTAACAGGTCAGCCTAGTATTACCAAGAAGTGTTTTGTTTCACATTTAAGAAACCAATCCAACATATTTCAAACAGAAAATTGTGTTTGAAACAAAATTTGCTTGAAATGGCAAATAAGTTTTATCCAGAAAAATCACCCTTCACACATCACTATTTAAGTCTTTACATCCAAGCAGTCAAGTCTCTCAGCAGTAACCTTTCATTGTATTTAAAATATACAAAACTCAGAGGTTAGTTAGGTAAAAGCTAACATAGACCTTTTATTAGCCTGAGCCAGAGCCCATTATAGTCAACTGGAGTCTATTCATTGACTTCAATGAGTTTGGGATCAGAAACAAATACCTATCACTGCTCACTATCTCAAAATACTTAACTTTAATAATTTGGACTTCTGAGGTTTGTTTTGTTTTTTCCTTATGGTTTTAATTTTCCTCTCTTTTTGTTTCTTTTTTTTTTTTCCACTTAGATTGATCCAAACCCAGATCAGCCCACAGATGACAGACCATCCTGTCCCTCTCGCTGAAGGAAACCATTGCAAGCTGACTTGACTTCGGTTTTTAATCATATCTCTGCCGTGTTGAAGATCAAGGCGTCATAGTGGAGATTACACTTTCAAAGGAAGTGGTATTGCTCTTGCCTGTAAAACGGTGAATAAATGAAAACCTGTGATCATGCTTTTGAAGCCTACAGCAACACCATAGGCCTGCTCCTTATGCTTGAAGACCTCAGCTTTTTTCCCTTAAATACTGGCACATATTAGGAGCAGCCTTATTAGCCTACGGTCATATGTGTCAAAACACTCACCATGTTGTAAAAGAGAGGGATGACTTCCTCTTTGATTTGAAAATTTGCACATGCTCATTGCTTACGTTGTGCGGTTCAGTGTCACTACAGCTTTCTCATTTATGCCGGACTGTTGTTACCCCTTCTAACTTGTTTGTGGTCCGCACAACAAGGAGCAAAAGAAAGCTTTGAAAAAACTTAAGATAACAAATGCACTGACATTTTTTTTTAATTTAATGTAGCCTGGACTTTACCTGCATATGCACATACTCAGAATTGTCCTAGTAGGCTGATCATGTATCACCTCTTCAGCTTGGATCCTGTTGTGGATTTATTTACAAACATCAAATGCCTTCAAGCCAATCCTTCTTGCTGTATGTTTTGCAGCCTACTATAGTAGATAAGCAACAGATGTGTAGTGGGGGGGAAGATAACAGAAGGAAACTAATAAGAGACTTTGTCAAGTTTGTATACCTTCTTGATTTCTTTTAAGAATTTGTTGCCTTTCTACTATTACCGCAAAGCAGCATTTTGTTACAGACTGCCTAAAAAAAAAAATCACTTAATCTCAGGTGAACTCATCACTTGCCAAACTGTTGGAATGCTATTTGTTTTATGTTGCACTGTTACTTTTTGTTTTGTGTTTGTGGGTTTTCTGGGGTTTTTTGTTTGTTCGGTTTTTTGTTGGTTTTTTTTAAGGGGGATTTGGAATAGGGACATACACAAAAGTAACAAACCCACCCTTATTCCCTTTTTATCTTTTCTACAATTTATGAAGAGAGAGTCAACTTGTGAAGCTTAAAAATGAAGCAAAATGAAGGCAGCACCAGCATACACCAACCAAGACCTAAGCAAGTTTAAATTTTAAAAAAAAGTTCTGGCCATAATTCAGAGAGAGGCTTTCCATTCTCATCCCATAAATAGGGTTGAGGTGGGAAAGTGAGTTTATTTTTATACATAGCAACTTAATCACCAGAAATTCTATACATACATAGAGAATAGTATACTAGTACAAAGTATATTTAAAAAAAAGTGGTTAAGGTTGTAGTAAGAAAGTTTAGTCTGTGCATTTTGTGTTTACAAAATTATAAGGACAAAAAAAGATAAGCAGAATAATGAAACTAACTGAACTGGACTACTGCAGTTACTAGTCCTACTAAAATACTATATAGCAGAGATTTTGCTTTGATTACATCCTCTTTGGTGTTCTGCATATAACAAAACATTCATACAACACTTAAACGCTACATGCAAACTGCTTCTACCCTGCATAACATGCGTAAACTCAGTGTACCTGAGGGTGGCAGGGAACCAGTGTATCTTGTAGCACAAAAACCAGCACATAAGCAGTAGGGATTTTGTACGTTTGTTTGCAGAAAGCTACTCATTATACAAACTTTCCTCTTCAGAAAAAAGCAGCCCAGATTTTTAACGGGTATGCAGTTTTCATGTGGACTGTTCTATGAATTCGTGTCCCTTCTACCATTTACGCCATCTATTATAAAGTAGCTGGAAGGGGGGGACAAGGGGGAGTTTTGTCTCTGGCCTGGTGCTTATTCTTACAAAATGCTTTCTTATTTTTAAGGCTTCAGCAATGACAAGATAGGCTTTTCCATAAGTGGCCTTTATGAAAACATGGAAGACACTTCATGTTTAAAAATGATGACAGGGTGAAAAAAACCCAGTATAAATAAGAATCGCGTTTTAAGTGATTCAGTTAAAGGGTTTGGGCTTCTGTAAGCAAACTAATATATTAGATAATAAGGAAATTGGGTGATGTCTTATCTTATTAGGCCATTTTTGTGAATGTCCCTCCCCTACAGAAAAAGAGCTGATGGGATTTTTGGCATAAAAGGGCATTTGGTGGTTTTATTTTATTTTATTTTATTTTATTTTATTTTTTTTTTGTTCATTTGTTTGTTTGTTTGTTTGTTTGAATGGACTAGGGAACAATTGTTGATACACATAGCATTAATACTTATCACAGTATAATGGAAAAATTATATATAAAGCAGGATTGACCAATATTATAGTAATTGGCACTGCAACACAAAACTGGTCAGATTTAAAGATCTAAAACCTTTATCAAAGAGAAGTTTCCATTAAAATATTTCTTTATTCAGTTCTTTAGAGGCATTACTTTTTTTCCTTTTATAAATATTGGTCAATTCTCAACATTATTATAAAGTGTGAGGGTTCACAGTTGTAGCCCAGTATTTGAGATAGACTCATGACCTGAATTAAGGAAAAAATAAGTAAAATCCAAAACTTTAGAAAAACAAAGTGCAATATTAAATGTTTGCTTTATAGTTATATTCTATGGCTGTTTGTACTTTTTTTTTCTTCTTTTTTTTCCTTTTTCTTTTTTTTTTTAGTTTTGGTGCTGACTATGTCCTTGTAGACTCTGTTTAAAAAAACAATACGTGGAAAACCATTTAATTTTTCCTATTGCTCTTCCTTGTGGAAATAAACTTTTTTTTTTTTAGAAAAAACTCAAACAATTGGTTTTCTTGAGTGGTTTTACTTGGGGGGGGGGGGGGGAGAGAGAACACAATTCATGAGACATGACTGCAACTTAAAGAACATTTTATTTTGTCACAGTTTGATCCATGTTAACTTCACTAAAGCTGTTCACGATTTGTGGCTCTGATATAGCAGAAGCGCTGAGTTCTAGGCTTCTAATGGCTGGGTCTACATGGGGAAACCAGAGTCCAAACAATTTCCTAGAAGGAAATCATGTCTAATTTGCAAGATGCACATCATTACAGGACACAGTGTTTATATGTAAAAAAAAAAAAAAAAAAAAAAAAAATCCATGATTATCTCCATGTTGTCTACTAGCATTTTTTAAAGCTTTTAGGGCTTCCATGATTTGAAGCTAGGACATGAAGCTTAGCAGACAGTAGTGTTAGGGTCAGAGAGGTACCGTTTACTGTTTCTTGAAAATCCATTCATACTGAAAACTGCTATCTCTCATCCGTGGTTCAGTAATAAAGTCCTTGTACGTTCCATAAGTGAATCTATTACAATGGCATCTTGCTTCCGCATACCACACGCAGCTGAACCTCCGACAAAATGGATTATCTTAGTCTTCCTGTTTAAAAATGTCGTTTGGCCTAAGGAAAAGTTCACTGGGCTGGAAGCCAGGGGCTCTCAACTCCTATGCACTTTTTCTTGATGGGTGTTCAGAAATTCTGTAGCCTTGGCAATGCTGGTATTTTGGTACCCAAAGACAGGTTTCATAGGCTAAAAGGCCAGAAGAGACCATTTTGCTAATCTAAACAAGTTGCAGAAATTCCCAGACTATTCTTATTTGGATTTCTTTTCTAAGGGGGAAAAATGCCCAATCTTGGTTTTAAAAATAATTAGTAATGGAGAATCTAGCAACCCTTTGTAAATCATTCTAATCACTGATTACCTTTGCTGTTAAACATGTGCATTTTATGTCCATTAGTAGTTCATGCCATATCAAAATAATCACATTAGCTTTTTACTGAAATCGGACATTTTTGGTTTCACTTACCATAGCCCAATCCATGTGTTACATTGCCCCTGTGCTATATTCAGGACTGCTGCTAAGAAAGGCCCTCCTGTACATGTGCACTTGGGCAGCTCAGGTCCCCACCGTCCACGTGAGGCCAGGAGCTTGGTGCAGGAGGCGCTGCACGGAGGGTGAGAGACCCTGGGAGCCACTTGAGGTGGCTCAGGTCTACAGCTGCTGGCACGGGGCAGCAGCTCAGTGCAGATGATGCTGCACAGAGGGCCCAGTGCTGTACAAGGCTGCCCAGGCCTCCAACCTGTAGCACAAGGCGAAGTGCCCACTGCACACAGCGGTGCATGTGGTCCTAAGTCAGGCCGGTGGCAGCAAATGGGTGGCAGGAAAGCCAGGCGGGGAACAACTCGACCTGAAAAACAGGAGACAGCCCTCTGGGACTGTAAAGTAGTAAGTTACCCTGGAAAGAGGGTCCCCACAGGGGAGGGACCCCCAGAGTTGTGAAGAGGTACCATGCAAGCTGCTCCTGGGTGATGGGGGGGCTTGGAAGACTGGGGTCTCCCTCTTCTTTTTCTTTCCCCTCACCTTTCCTGTAGTGGTACCTTGGGAGTGGGGCCCCTGCCCTGGAGGGCACCCAGGTAGTCTAAGAATTGCTTGTTATATTTGTAGACTGTGCCTTATAGTTTAAGTGAATAAGTTAAAGTAATAGTTTGTATATTTATACAGTTAAAAGGTTGCCCGATCAATATCCTTTGTTCTGGATTGTTTTATTGTTTGCTTGCATTTTTAAATAATAATTGGGTGTGATGTGAAAGATACATATAGTATAGGGTTTATTGTTTTGTAAATTTGTACATATATATAATCTATGTCCTTACCCTTTGATGGTTTTGTTGTAATAATAAGTTTGTATATAGTTAAGTAATTAATTGACTGGGCCTAACTCTATAGGGAATGAAGTAGGTCACGGGCTGCTGTGTCCCTCCATAGCACCCTGCCCTGCCAATAATTCCCCCAATTGGAGAGAGGAGTACAAACCCATGTACACCCAGGCTACACAAATAAAAGCCTTTCTGTGAATTCTGAACAGGGCATTGGAGTGAATACCTTATATGAAGACAGCTACTCTGGGGGACTATTGCCTAGCCAAAGTTCAGCCTGACACCAACAATCAAGTTACAGAAGAATCAGAAGAATGCACCTTTTGAGTGATACCCCAGAAAAAGGTTTCTTGTAAAAGATGCCAGTGCCTTTTACTAAATGAGCAGTGCTTTAAATAAAATACGGTTCAGACTTTTTTCTAGCAAACCTACTTACAGCACAACATTTTGCCATCTGACTGTAACCTTGGATGACCTTAGCAGATAAGGCAGGGGGTTGTTTTTTTGCCTGATACCCAGATGATACCCTAAGAATGGAAAAAAGTGACCTCCTTGTTATCAAAATAATCGTGCAGTTTTAAAATGCTTCCTCATAGCTACAGCCTGCTATTTTTAGAGCTAAATTCTCATATCTCCCAAACCAGTAGACACCAGGACAAAGTGATAGCGTCTATGTGGAGGCCAGATGCAACGAGAACTATGTGTGTGTCTTTCACCTGACCTATTTCATAATAAGGAAGATTCAGGGTGGTGCCAGCAATTCTGTAACAGAAAGAAACTGTTGTTTTGAGAAGCTGTTTTGAGCACCTTGGAACATAGGCTGCCTCAGTCTTGGAAGACAGACAGTGAACAAAGGCAGTGATGCAGTGAAGAGAGAAAAAAAATGAATGAAATGATCAGGCAAAGAGGAAAATGTATTGCATATCATGGAAACATGCCATAAAAATTAGCATGTTCTAGCTTTCATGGTGTTACTTCTCCACACATCCTCCTCCCACAGCTAGCATAAAAGAGAAATGTAACAAGTCTGTGCGCCTCTGGTGATAGAACAACGTTGACTCCATTTATAAAAAGAGGGATCAGTGTGAAGAAGCTGCCCCGACAGTGCAGAATTCAGTTTGTGAGAACTCCCTGGAAGGGGGCTTTCAAAGAGTGGCATGAAAAGAGCACAGATTAATTTAATTAGCCATCATGACATGCCTCCATAGACAGAGTGAAATATCACCTCTTCTTCAGCCCAGCAGGTGTCTGAGATATTCAAGCCATGCTCTGGACCACATCTGCCTTAAATGACCCATTCTTCCCTAAACCAAGTCCACGTAAGAAATTCCTGCCCAGAAAGCATTCCATCTTTTAACTCTTCTGTGAAATATGAAACATCATAACCAGAAGGAAAAATGACTACATCCTGCTTGCCATCAAACAACTTTGAGGTAAACAGACTATTCCAACTTTTCTCTGAGCCTAATCTGCATAAAATGAACTGTTCCAAACAGGAGATTTGACCATACCTTCAAGTCTCCTATGAAATATGGACTTTCATTTCTGCCTAGGAGAACTTTTACAATATTTTCTCCTATTGCTGAAGAAGGGTGTCTGTGCCCAAAACCTTGCAAATAAAGATTTTTTTTTTTTTTTTTTGCCCAAATCTAGTGGGTCTGATAAAAGCTATCACCCCTGCCAAGAGTTCTGATTCCTTTTGCCTCTAGACCAATACAGCTACAACTTGGATACCTAAACCAAGTTCAGGCACTTGATAAAGAAGTCAATGCTGCCATCAGCTGCTTATTGATATAAGAAACTTAATGGATGCATGAAAGTAAATAATGAAAACCAGTGATTCTCAAATGTTTAAAAGCAATTTTTTTCTAGGGTGGAGGTGGGGTCGGGAGGAAAGACTGCAAAGTCTTATAGGAATTCTTCAATCATATTTTTTTTAATTGCAATTTTTAGCCTGAACTTTTGTTTGCCAAATTATAGATGTGTGCTACAAAATCAGAGCGCCAAAATTATTAGAGCCCATCATGTACTCAAAGAGATCATCCTTCTAATAATCAAGAATAATTATTTGCCCTTTTTGCCCAACCAGATATATATGATCAAAAGCTATTCAGCAGATAATTATTACTATGTTCACTGTTTTAAAAAAATAATAATAATAATAATTTGTGGTGGGCTTGATCCAAAATCCATTGAAGTCAATGCGACTCTCTCTCTTGATTTCAGTGGACTTGGAATAATCAGTTATATTGACCAAACTATACTTATTGGTCATCAGCTCTGAAATTCACAAAAGACATCACCATGGAATTCTGGGACCTAATTTAGACTCCAAATTTTAATTCAGATTCCTTCACTTAATTTTAATCTGTAATAACTGGAGTAGAATATGGCTCATAGTGTTTTGAAGTTTTCAGTAAATTACAAGGCATATTCTTTTATAGGCTTATTTAACAGCTTAGTTTTAAGTAGAACAAACAGGATGTGGCACAGCTGGTTCTTATTTTAAATGTCAGCTACTATGACTATACTGCTGTAGGTGTGCACACCTCTCAAAAGATATAGTAATTAATCTACTGGAAAGTGCTGAACAAGTAAGGCAACACCTAGCCAATGTAGAAGTCAATAACAGAATTGTAGGTACCTGTAAACATTCAGAAGTCACTGTCATTAGCAAATCCTTTTCCAAAATGTTTGCTTTTCTTTTTTCACACAACTAAAATTAGCATCCAGGCTATCTCCTACTTCAATTACTGTAACAGTCTCCCATGTCTCTAATCTTTAAACCTACTCAGGACAAGATTTTTCAATGACAGCTTCTTTATCCCTTGTTCCAACCAGAGAATTGAATCTTCTTTGAATTCTTCCACCGGCTCACATTCACAACCACAAGTTCAAGGTTTTTGTCCTCACCTTTGGCTCTGACCCACTCTGCTGCCTATTTTATCTGTGTTTTTAACCTGTGTATACCAGCTCTTCCCTCTTACCATCAATAGTCACTCCACCCACCTGTTTGTAGCATCTAGCATTCCATCTTTTGGGCGTGTCCAGGCTAGCATGCACGTGTGTTTCCCCAGCGACAAATAGCAACAGCACATAATTGTGCCACTGCTACTTGTCCCCAGGGAATACCCATGCACACATGCTCTGCCACATGCCATGTTGCCCTGGGTAGTAGGGGAGTGAACACCCTTATATGAAGGGAGCTGGGACCAGCTGGGGTAAAGGAGGCTGCCAGTCTAGGCTGGTCCCAGCACCCTTACCTGGGGTTCTGAGGGTCAGTGGGATCTGATCAGTGGTGATGATCTGGGCACACGGAACCTGGCCAGCAGCCAGAGTATGGCTCCAGCAAGCCAGGCTCTGGTTCCTGCCATGTTTGTCACCCCACTTTTTTCCTATGTGGGTTTTTTTGACACCAGGATTTCCTGGTGTCAAACCCCCGCCCCCAAAAAACCAAAACCCACCAGGATCTCCCTGTGTCACAAAAACCCTGCTGCACTGCAAATTAGCAGTGCAGCAAATAGCTGCATGTGCAGTGCATGCAGTTTGTGGCACTACAGATGTGTCTGCAGCACAACAAACTGTGTGCGCTCATCTGGACGCACCTTCTATGTCTGAAATACTCTCACAGGACCAATTTAGATATTAAGAATTCCTACAAGCCCTCTACCAAAGTTATCAGCACTTGAAAATTTCCTGTAGTCATCACAGGTGAAGTGATTTAGAGGCACCTAAAGAAGGACAGGCTGTATACATTTCCTACAAGAAATGTTCATGTGTTGATAACGTAGGTAGAGGGCTTGTAGGAATTCTTAATATTTGTTTTATATACTTAAGTCTTAAAATTTAACTTGTCCCACTTAAGCCCCAATTTCCCCTCCAAAATAAATTCTTCCATGACCTGTAACCATTATACATGACTCATTTATCAACGTGATGTTTCAGTGTCACCTTCACCCTCTCCTGTGTTTACTCCTTTGGTTTGCAACATCTGCTTGAAAAGTTTACATAAATATAATAATAAAAATAACAAGCAGTGAAAGCTGCTTATAACAAGTACTGTAATAATCAATGTTGACTAGAGTGAAAGCCACAAATTGATTCCATGCATTTTAATGCAGACAAGGTTCTTTGGGTGAATCTGATCTCTTTTATTAAACCAACTTAAGTAGTTGGAAAAAACATTCTTAGCAAGCCTTTTCAGGTTTAAAAACCTTTTGTCAGGCTGAGGAAGCATCTGCAGTTAGTGTGTGCTCTTCCTGGATGGAATAGTAAATAAGCCAGAGGCTGGCATGCATGCAAGAAAGGTAGTCAGGGAGATGTAAATTAAGGAGTCAGTGAGTAAGAGACAAGTTGGAAGTGGGGGTGGTGGTGGTGAAGTGAAGTTCATAGGCTTGTCTGTGAAGAGTGTTTTGTAAATTCCCTTTGAGGATTAGAACTAAGAGATTGGAGAGAGAGTGGTTTTCTTGTGAGAAATGTGCCCCCACCGGTAATTGGGTATTCTTGTCTTTAATAGATTTCTGGTGTGCATTCATTCTAGTGCTCAGTTGTTGTTTGGTCTCTCCTACATATTTTCCATCATGGTATTTGGTGCATTGAATGAGATATATTACATTTCTGGAGGTGCAGATGTAGCATCCAGAAATGCTGATGGTTCTGTTGTGGGGTGTAGTAATTGTGGGGATGGTGGAGATGTGTTGGCAGGTTTTGCATTTCTTGTCCTGGCACGGTCTGGATCCTTTTGGTGTGTTCTGGGCCATAGGAATTTTGCTCCTCATGATGAGGTTAGCAAGGTTTGGAGCTTGTTTAAAGGCTAGCATGGGGGGTTCTGCGGAATTTTGCTCCTCATGATGAGGTTAGCAAGGTTTGGAGCTTGTTTAAAGGCTAGCATGGGTGGTTCTAGAAAGATCTCTTTAAGAATAGGGTCTCCTTCTAGTATGAGTTGCAATTGTTTGAGGATTTTCTGTATGGGTTTGAGGGAGGGGTGATATGTCATAAACAACAGTGCAATTCATGGGGGTTTTTCTTCTGTACTTCAGCAATTCTTCACGTGGTATCCAGGTGGCTCTTTCAAACGTGTGATCTATTTCTCTGGTGGAGTGTCCTTGTATAGTAAAAGTTTTTTTTTAAGACTAGTGAGGTGGCAATCCCGGGTGTTCTCAGTGCAAATTCGGTGATATCTGAGGGCTTGACTGTATATCACAGCTTCCCTGGTGCGTTCAGGGTGATTGCTGGTTCTGTGCATATATGTGTGTTGGTCTGTGAGTTTCTTGTATAACGTAGTCTGTATTTTACCATTCTGGATACTGATCATCATGTCGAAAAAGGAGATGTTGGTGCTGGATTATTCAAGAGATAGTCAGATGGAGGGATGATGATTCTTGAAATTCAATCAGAGATTGCAGGTTTTCAGTTCAAATGATATGTCATCAATATATCTTAAGTATAGCAAGGGTTTGATGGTGCGGTCCTTGAGGAATTCTTCTTCCAGGTGGCTTATAAAAAGGTTGGCATACTGGGGGGTCATTCTGGTGCCCATAGCTGTGCCCATGGTCTGGAGGAAGTGTTGGTTATTAGAAGTGAAATTGTTGTGTGTGAGGATGAAGTGTATAAAGTGAATAATATCTTTGGGTCTGTGTTCTGAGTTGTCATCTTGTTCTCGTAGGTATGTACGGCAGGCTTGGATGCCATCCTGGTGTGGGATGTTGGTACATGGTGGCTAGGAGGGTGTTGCTGGGAAGGTGGTCTATGTTTTTAAGTTTCCATAGAAATTCTGTAGTATCTTGGACAAAAGTCGTTCTTTGGGTGACAAGCAGTTTTAGGATTGATTCAATGAAACCTGATATTTCCTCAGTTAGAGTTTCATGGCTGGATATGATGAGTCTGCCAGGGTTCCCTTGTTTGTGGATTTTAGGGAGCATGTAAAAAGTCCCTGAATTAGGTAGCAGGGGGATCAAGGTCTGTAGTTTTTCTTGTAGTTCTGATGAAAATGATTTGATAGTATTTTTGAGTTTCAAGGTGAAAAGGAGAATAGGATCTTCTTGTAGTTCTTTGTAGTAGGTGGTTTCAGAGAGTTGTCTGCTGACTTCCTTTATGAAGCCTTCATGGTTAAGGATGACTATGGCTCCTCCTTTATCTGCTGGCTTTGTTACTATTTGGTGGTTGGATCTTAGAGATTCTATGGCCTTTCTCCCTGGTGGGGAGAAATTGTTATGGTGGCATGTGTTGTTGATTATTTCATTGTTCATTCTTTCCCTGAAGCAGTCATTGTAGCAGTCAAGGTTAGAATTTCATCCACTGTGAGGTGTCCAATCTAATTTTGGGGGGTTTTGCGCGGTTGATTTTTTCCTCAGTGTTGTCAGAGGATGAGTTGTTGTTGGAAGTGGATTAATTCTGGTTGTGGAAATATTCCTTGAGGCAGAGGCGTCAGACGAATTCTTCTAGTTCTCCACATTGACGTATTTTATTAGGGTATTTTTCTGGACAGAAATTTAGGCCTTTAGAAAGGACAGATTTTTCAGTTTTGGTAAGCGTGTGTGTGGAGAGATTGATGATATTTGAGGGTTGGTTGCTGCTTTCAGTTTCATCAAGTCTGAGATTGGAATGTTGTACGGTGTTGGTGTTGCTCCTCTGATGGTTGTTTTGTGGCTGGGAAAGGTGCTCCTGGAGTAATTTGTTCCATTTCTGCTTTTTATGTTGGATGACTGTTGTAGAAAAATTTCTGTAGTCTCTTTGTGTCCATTGTATAATATTAGGGAAGATATCTGGATTTTTCCCTTTTAAGTTGTAGCAGGTGGTGATTTCCTTTCTGAGCTGGTCTCTTTTGGAGTAGATTAGGTGAAGAAGATGATTTCTAATTTTCTCTGAAGTTTTCCTGCATAGCGGTGAAGCATACTTGGAGTTGTGTGCAGTAATCAGAGGATTGTGGATGTTTAATCCTCTGGGAACAAAGTTGTGTTTCTTGCATAGGCTTAGAAAATATATGTCTCTTGAGTTTAGCTTCTTTTTCATGTTGTACAGTTTCCATTTCAAGTGGCAGAATTTAATATCTTCCATGTTACAGGGTGTAGGTTGTAGCCGTGTCGGTCTAAGGACATAGGCAGACAAGGCTTTTTGGGTGAATCTGATATCTTTTATTAGACCAACTTAAATAGTTGGAAAACATGTTCTTAGCAAGCTTTCGGGTCTATTTTAACGGACATTTTCATTGTCAATAGTTTTCACTACACTAAGCCTTAAACTAGCTAGTCCAGTATTCCAAGGGGATTATTTCTTCCTTCTCTTTTCCTTATGAATAAAGAAAGGAAAAAGATAATTGATGTTGGCATTATTACCTGTGGGGAGGCCAATACCTAACCCCAAATTTTGCTGTATTTGCTATGAGAAGCCCAGCGAACATTCATGGACCCCTGGCATCTATAAGAAGAGGTAGATATATTCAATAAGTTAGTGATCCTCAGTTTATAGAGCCCCACCCCCCCCTTTTTTTTTTTAGGAGAAACCTACATATGGAATCATGAAAACTTCTCCCACTATGTCACAAAACACTTATGTGGTCTCTAGTACATGCAGAAGTTTCCTCAAACACACACAAATACTGGTTTTGGATCAGAGGCAGCTTCATTTTATGTAATTCAGAAGTCTGTTTACTAGTTACACAAAATAGTTCTTGCAAGTTCAAACAAGGACATTCTGGACTCGAACATAGTGTTGTTTTTTTAACCTTATAAGAAGACGTTTTGTTTCTCTAGCTCATAGATCTGTCTAAATATGGGGACGTTTCCAATAAAGGTTTTCAAAACACTGTTATGGGATTATCCTAGAATGCTCAGAATTTTACCCAAGAACAGAAGCAAAACATTTTTTACCAGCTCTAGTTTAATGTTGTGGACACCAGGAGCAAACATTTGGGAGATCTGCTGTCATTTGAAAGTTCAGAAACCCTCACCCAACTCCCAAGAAATCTTACTCAGGAAGCTGCTAGTGTTATTGCAAAAGGCAAATGGTAAAAGGAAAGCAAAAGGTATACGACTTGGTAGGAAAAATAAATGCAGCAAGATTCACTAGGCAAAACACTTTTAACAGATAAGTAAATGATACTGCACACTGAATAACTGTTTACCTCACTGGCATCATACTTGTTCTAGAGTAATCCCTGTCAGCTGTCTGCTTTCAGTCTAGCCACAGCGTCACTCAGTAATGCTAAGCAGTTTGCAAGGACAATACAGTGTCTAGAAAAGGCTTAATATTTGCAAATGCATGTTCTAGCAAATTTACCTGCTCCAGGTATGATCTTATTGATGACAGGGAAACTGTCAAAGCTTTGCTATGAACTGGTTTGATGTGGTGCACATTCTATAGAGCAGGATAATAAAGGCTATCCCCCTTAAAATATATATATTGAAAGTATGAGGAAACTTTGTGAACATACTTTGATCACAGGCCTGTTGAAATCAAAATAGAGAAAGTGTATCCTGAGATGGAAACCTAGCTGACTCTTAGTAGCTGCTGCAGTCACTTATTTCCCCACTCATATGACTTATGTAAAAAGAATTGATGACACTAGTTTGCTTACCATGTGTGGGTAGTGTGGGGGAGTCTCCCCCTGTGTTCCCAGGGAGGGTCAAATCTATCCACACTTGCATTACCTTCATATTCTTGACCTTTCCTCTAGTATTCACAGCTGACATTAGTTATTTCTAGCCGTTACCCACTACAAAAGGAAAGCAAGGGTAGGGAAACAGAATAGTTGCAATTATTCAAATATACAGCGTATAAGCAACTGGTCATAGACAAGAAGCCAAAATAAGCCCCACACTCGCTGGGCATGTCTACATGAGATGTTTATGTCACAACCCAGTGATTTTGGTGCCTCGGCACAATGGAATTTTCTTGCCACATGAGAGCCTCTTGCACAGCGAGGGTTTCTGTTGCAGCAGAAGAACCTCGGTGCAAGAGAGTTCCCGCCAATTTGCAGGGTGCATTTCTTCTTTGCAGCACAGAAATGCACGGTGCAAAGAGTTCCTGCTATTCGAATGCAAATTTGTGGCCCGCTATTGGCCAGTGCTAAATTATTCACACATGGCGGCTAGTAATTGGCTTGCTAACTGTTTAAAATCCCGTGCGACTTCCGCCCAAGTTGAAGAACTTTGAGCATGCTGCAGAGTGCCTCTAAAGAGATCTGACTTGCGGCTAGCTGATCGATAGACTGATCACCTATCGATCCTTCTTCCCGTCGCCGAGCGCAATCCCAGACATACCCTTTTCCCGCCGGCTTCGAATTGCAGACGGATTAACTGGCTTGGGCCTCGCCAGCTGGAACAACTCACATAGTTGTTCAGACGACCGGACCATCTGCGTCGCAACTACAGGCGGCGTAAGTAAACGTTTTTGCAACCATTAAACCTTGTCTGCCTCTCCATTCACCAGCCCGCCCAAACGAACGAGCAATTTCTTAATCACCTCAAGTCAGCTCTGGCCGGTCGAGACAGTTTACTGCAGAGCTAATTAGAGCCGCAGTAAAGTCACTGTGTCTACACATGTGGCCCTATTAGGTCGCAGTAAACTAATTAACTCTGCCATAGGTTAGTACTTGTAAATACAAGTCCTATCCTGCAAAAGCATTCTTTAGTGTGCAGCACCACATGTGTAGATGCTGACTGGGCTGGCTGGGGCACAAGGGTGCTTCATTGTAGAAGCTGCATGCTAGCTAGGTCTGCACTGGAGCACGCTTGTGTGCCAGCTAGCCCCTCCAGAGCGCACTGAGCCAGGTAGGAGCACTTCTGGGTTGGCAGGCTGACCACAAGGGCCCCTTGCCAGTTGGGGCTGCTCCGACTCAGTTCAATATGCTGTAGTCCTGGGTGCATCTGTAAATGCAGCGCCTGGGAGCTACACTCCAGTGCGATATGCACCACAGTTAATCAGTTTGCATTAATTGCATGTGTAGATGCACCCACTGTGTTACATTTTGCTTGTTTATGTGGATTATAACAAAGCTTTAATTCCTGAGTGTACATTGTTGTACTATATTATATTCTTAGATTATATATAGTCTTGGAAAAATTTGATTTTTTTTTCAGCAAACATTGATAAATGTCAATTTTACCTCATACTCACAGACTGATGAAAAAATATTGAAATTAATAGAAAAGGATGCAAGAAAAATAGTGGCTGATAGAGTGTCTGATGACAGGGGGTGCAGTCCTACAGAACAGTGCTGACTGTAGTTTGGACTGCAACTCCCAGAAACCCCAGGGGATTGGGAATAAAGAAAGAGGAAGTGACAAAGTGAACAAAGGAGCTACAGGTGAGTGTAACCAGAACTAATGGAAGCTCTGCTGCTCAGCTGGTGGCAATCCTACAGTAGTTAGGTTTGTCACAGCAGGCAGTTAAATTGCACAATCCTAAAAATTAAAATCAATAAACTAAATACTTAAAAATAAAACATTTATATTATCTGTCAACATTATTTTTAAAAAATTAAAATAAAATTACGCCAAGCCTAAATATATAACTAGACTTATTTTTTTCTTGGCAATATATTTAAATACATTGTTAAAAGGGAGAAGTATTTTGAAAGTCCCACTTAGGATGCTATCAGAGCTACATCAGATTTTTTTAATTGGGCTTTATTTACATGCTTAAGGGACTGATTGCTGCTTCTGCATCTGTTTAATGACCTGCTATCCCAGGTGGGCTAAATACACCCCATGGGCCAGATCTGGCCCACTGGGCCCCTACAAAATTCAGAAAATTGATATCATCTGCTCCTGGCTGCCTGTCAAAGATCACAGGAGCCAGGGGCAGTAGGACCCAGGGGGAGCTGGCAGAAGCCAGCAACAAAGCCAGCTTGGCCATTCCTTACCCCCAGCCCCCTCACCCAGAAGCCTCTGCCTGCCCCAGCTTTCACTGCTTCCCTGTATACCTGCTCCAGCACCACGTGGCCCCAGGCTGCATTGCTGGGTCGCAGGAGCATGGGGGCGCACCAGTACTCCAGGGCCAGGAGCAGGAGGGATGGGTATGGGTATGTGTGTGTGTGTGTGTGTGTGTGTGTGTGTGTGTGTGTGTGCGCGCGCGCGCGCACAGTGAGGGAAGGGGGAGAGAGAGAGTATTCATAGGGTGAGTCCCACAAGCACACCCTGCCAGACACGCATACCCCCACATCCCCTCACACATCCCAGCCACCCTTTCCCCCGACAAACCCCATACCCACCCACACCCCACACATCCACACATCCCCACATGCTTCCTCACCCCATCCCCCTCACAAACCCCCCACACACACCCGTACCCTCCCCCATGGACCCACAGCCCCCCACAAACCTATACCCACCCTCCATGCCCCCCAGTATACAAGAGTAAGACTTCATTTTAAGTTATTGTGCAATCACCTCTATGTACACTACACAAATGCATGTACATCAAGACAAAAATATTTTTAAATCAAATTAATGAATGTTGTAAATGACTGTAGAATATAATTTGGTAGTTTTCTGGCAAAACCCCTTGCCCGAAACTACTCCTGAGGGCAAGGGGAGGGACTTCTGGTGGCAAAGATTGGGGGGTAGGGGGCAGGACTTCTGGTCCCAAGATGGTGACCAGGAGACAGGGCACCTGTCGGGAGGCAGGGCTATCCATGTGGCCCTCAACAGCTTGCCAAAACTCAGTAAGTGGCCCCCCGCCTGAAACAATTGCCTGCCCCTATGCTATCCTATTAATCATGGGAAAAGATTTTTAGTTTCTTAACTCTTTTTTATTTCTATCAGAAGACAGCTGTAAAAGGAAAGGTTAACCATAAAGTCAGTATGAATATCAGGTCATATAACATTTCAATAAAAGACAGATCTGGGGGGAAAAAGTGTGATAAAAAAATGAATCCCGATCTGGTAGAAACAGCATGTGTTCTTCAATATCAACAACTAAGTGGTCACTGGCAAGTTGCCTAGATATTTTGAATTTTAAATTCCAGATGCAAAATCTGGCAGTTATGGCATTCCACTATTGTCTCTGTATCCATAAACTAATAAGCAGAATAAAATGAAGCATAAATATAGTGCTTTCATCTGTGTTAGATTATTTTCTGCTAATGTTACCTAACTCTATTATTAACTGAAAAAAATAACTGATATTTCCTTCAGTTCAACAAACTGAAGTTTCAAAATCATTTTTAAAAGGATGACCAGGGAGAGAAAGTCATTCCCTCTCTAATTGCATGGTCAATTATGTGATCGTTAACTTAGCATTGTCTTCCAAAATGTTGCCCTTCTAGGATGATAAGATATGGTATAGTTTTAATCGTTTTATAACTTTATATATCAATGAAAGCAATGGGATTGAAACCACTTATCCAAAACAGAGTGAAGTGTAGCATTGTGCAACATGAAGCATAACAGGTAAATAAGAGACATGCTATTTGTTATGAGTGACCTGGACCCTTGGCTGGCTAGCTCAAAATCTAGGTGAATAACCAAATCCCATATAGTGTATTGTCCCTCTTCATGGCACAAGCCTCAGAATATTGCACGCTAGACTACAGAATGTTGCAACTGTATAATATTATATTGCTTGGCTGTATAGTACAAAACTCAAAATAATTGCTGCAATTTAATTTCAACTGTAGTTGCTAATCACTTCATTTTCCATAACAAAGTAGGTCACAAGCACATGTATTAAAAATGAAAGACATTAAAGATTCTGCTTCAGACATCTCCCCAAACTGATGGTTAAACTGACAGGCAGTTTGGACTGCATTTTGAAGTTCTCACACTGCATCCTTGTAGATATTAGTCCATTTTTCATCTGCCACTAAAGCAGCTACCAACAAGCAACTATCAACTCACACATGGAATAGCACATTGCTTTGGTAGGATAGTGCTAAGAACAGCCATGTCTGGTGGAGCAAGTTTTTAACGAGAGGAATGTTGTGAATAACACTAAGCCATAGTGGAAAGAGGAAGCTCACTGTGCTTGCCATACTGGAAAGCCCACACTGGAAAGCCCATTGTGTTTGCCATACTAGAAAGCCCAAATTCCACCAAAGCTGCTTCTGTAGGGCCAGCAAGCTATTTGCTGCTGTGTAGCAATGGGCCTCTCCAAAGGAAGCTGCTATATGGGCAAGTAAAAGAAAGTGTACTGTACACCACATGTTTACATTGTGCTGTACAATTCAGTATGTTAAAAGCATCCTAATTATTTGACGTTAAAAGGGGGCACTACCTTATGGCCAGAAATTTGTGCAAGCTTCTTAAAGCTTAAGGCAATATTATTGTGTTTATAATAAATTACATGCTGCCATCCTATTACGAATCCATAGATAAATTTTACCCATATGTGAGAAGTACAAACACTAAGCAAATACAGCCTGAGGCTAAGGACAAAGGAACACTTGTAGCAGCTTCAAAAGAGAAGGGGCGGGGGCAGCTGCTGCTCTGGAGGGTGCAACAGCTGTTATATAGTAACCCTTATGTGTATATGAGCTGGCATATAAATTACACAAGTGAACTAAAGCACCCCAACTTTGACACTGGATGGAGCAGGGTTAAAGTTGTGTAGTGAAATTGCTCCTTGTATCCCTACTGGTTCACACACCTTTAACAGTGACAGCATAGCAGCCCCTGTGCTATCCCAACCAGCAACTCCCCGTCCCCTTTTGAGGCCGCTACAAGTGTATGTTTGTCCGTATCCAGAACAATACGCTGTAACATTCAAAATTTGGATTTGCAACTGTGTTTTTTCAACACAAATGTCTTCAGAGAAACCCTATTCCTAGCTTTGAGAAAGTTCAGTATAGGAACAAATGAGTAAATTACTCTGGAATCAGAACAAGATACTAGGGAACAGAGAAAGCACAGACTTGCATCTAAGTCCCAGTATGGTCCAAGTGTTGTACCTTTGCAGCACAGACCAATGAAAACCTCCTGTGGCCAGTTCTAAAAAGGTCAAGATCATTATCAAATACAAATTCTGCTGGCACACTAGGTCATACTGATCTGCCAGAATCTGGGCCTGGAGTGCTTTTTCATTCTGGGTAATTCAGCATCTAGTAGCATTTGATGCTTCCTGATCCAGAATGCATTCTCTTCACCATAAAAGTTCTAGTGCTTTTTAACTAGTAGTACTGGTTCAAGGGGACTTAATGTTTGAAAACTGTTTTAGTGATCTCATTTTACACTCTTTAAAATAACATATTAAGTTTTTGGAGGCTAGCTTACCACCTTCAAATACTTTTTCCATTATCATCTCAGTAAACCCTTTAGATTTTCAAACCTGTGTTGACTTATCAACTTAAAATAGGAATATATTCCACATAGTTTCCATCCACCACATCCTACAGTATGAATATAGAGTGTTAAGTGAAACCTCAGATAGTTTTGGATCTGAAAGAGGTTTCATGTGAGCAAATCATAAAACACAAGCAGTACTTCCTGCAAGGAGAAGTGGAGACATCCTTTGCCAAGAACTACCCAAACGATTCCTTTCATTATGGTTTTTCAATTCATGTGCTTCCTCTGAAGTAAAGGAAGACTGGACAATTGCTATAATCAACAGCACATTTCAGCAGTTCTACACTGGAAAACTACATCAGAGTAATTTAATATGAAAAAAGAGGGAAATTTATTTTTAATATTTCATGAAAGCATGGCATTTTTCAAACTAAAAAAGATAGAGTCAATTTACTTTTCATATTTTTAAAAATTGCTTAAGGAAAAAAAATCCATCCCTGATTGCCAAAAGGTTGCCAAAACTTTTTTTCCCCTTCACCATTCCACAGACAGATATACATTTTAAAACATGCACTGAAATTTTTCTTTCAAATGTAATTGCATGTCCAGACTGAGTAAACTACATGCACAATTTCCTAGTGCTTAATTTTAACTTTTTCACACAGTATTTTTTTATGTGTAGCTTAGACTGACTTTTTTTCTATTTAAAACTTAGCCTATATACCAGCCTCTTACTGGGGGGTTGCTCACATATTCTGGGCATCTGAAATGAGTTTCAAATTCTGTATGTTCTGTAGCATGTACAGCACTCTGGAATGTCTTGAACATGGGAAATGTAAGTTTAGAGGTAATACTGTTAGATTCAAATGTGCTTTTATTTTTATGATAAGCTTGACTGCAGTAGAACATGTACCGTATTTGATAAGCTTCCTACCATTAATCTCAAAGCAGACTGAATCAATTAACAACATTCGTTGCTGCTTTCCTCTCATAATTTTGAGCCATCCATTTTAAAAGCAGAATTAAAACACTGCATTTTTCTACAGATTCAATAATGAACTGTGTATCATAAATGTACAAGGCATCTTACAAAGGATTTATAGTCTACAGGCACTAACTGGTACATTGAAGAAACAGAGCGAGTGATGTGTACCTTTGGCTTCATGGAACATATGGGTTTAAAAAGTGATTTGAATGAAGAGACAGGAAGGTGGATTAGGCTGCATGCATAATGGAGCACTGCATGCTGAGTGGAAGAGGTTTACTGTTAAACCAAACGAAAGATTTAAAGAAGTCATAGTTATGATGTTCCTTGTTGGTTGCTCCTTCTTTATTATTTGATGTATGCTGCAATGAAGGCTTTTCCTAAAATCATAGAGATAACTTACAGGGAAATGCAAGCATTATTTGTACAAAAGTGAGTTTTCTTGGGAACAGCCTGTAATTTTAGAATGTAGTTAAGTGTAATCAAAATATAAGCGGCAGTAGTAGTTCAAACCTAAGCCTAGATACTGCAATCTTACTCAGGGAAAACTCCAATTTGGCCTTTAAGCTTTACATTTATATGGTATTGTTACCAATTTTTGCCCCAGTATATTGAGCTGTTGAGTGCAGTGAAAACAGGAAATAAGAACAGACAAGCAAGAAAAGAAGTGCAAAATACTGTTAAATGTGCTGTGTAATGATTTGACAAGACATGTTTAAAGGGAAGCTTATTTAACAGAAGCTGAGTCATGTCTACATGAACTGGTTTCTATTCCCTCTGAGTCATCTCAGTACTGACATATCCCTCTAGTTGCCAAGATAATTTAGAGCAGCTGTTTATAGCAATCATCCCAATAGCTTGCAAGACTGGGTTTCTCGCAACTTCTTAGTAATTCTAGCAGGAAACAGGGCTGGGGGGGGGATGGGGGCAGGGGGTGTGGAGCTCAATCTCCAAAGCTCAGATACTATCATTTTTCTTTAAGCAAGCACTTGGTTTACACAGGTTGCATCTTTCCCCCACTCTCCAGAGGCTGAATCTCCTGGACAATCTGTGTACAATCAAAGCTCTTAATAAACTTATCCATCCAAGAACACTTTAATGCACAGACTAATTTATCCTCCTCCCAGCTTTGCCCAGTAGATGACTCTAAGTGTAGTTATCCCCATTTGACATGGGGAGGGACCAAGGAAAGAGAAGAAGGTAACTCACCCAGGCTGCACAACAAATCTGTCAGAAACAAAACTACACCTCCTTACATCCTGGCTTCTAGCACTTGCAGCACGTTTCCAGACAAATACTTAGCCATTCCAGATATAGACGGGTGGCTTACTTTTGAAGGAACAGATTGATCCAGCTGTAGGCTGGACTTCGATGCTGAGAGTTGTTTACAGAAACACAGCAGGAAAAACAAGTTCAGTAAGGCTGAAAGCCAAAAGAAACAGATGTAATGAACTGAGGCAGATGCATATAATATGGTACAAGTATTAAAAAAAACAAAAAACAAAGGAAGCCCACACCAAACACAGTATGCAATTAAAAATATGTCATCATCAGATCCTGGCTCTCATAAACTTTGTCTTTTGTTTTGTGATTTCACTTATACTAGGCATACTGATGGTACGTGTAAGGAGGTTGCTCTCAGCTGACCTTAGGGATTGCAACAAGGAGAAGGCAGTCCCTTATGTGCATAGGGCCCAGAGTGCTTAGGGCCTTAGGTCAAAACCAGCATCTTGAACTATGCCCAAAGCCAGTACACACTCTGGAGCACTGGAGTTATGTGCTCCTGACAACCCACCCCCATCAGAGAACAGGCCACCGTGTTCTGCACCAGCTGCAGACACTTCTCAAGGGCAGCACCACACAGAGTGCATTCCAGTAGTCTCGCCTTACGGTTATGGAGGCACGGATGAGAGCAGCCAGACAAGACCCTGAAAAAGTGCTGCAGCCTTCTCACCAGACAAAGTTGGTGAAAAGTGCACCTACTCATGGGCACCACCTGAAGATCCAGGTGCAGCAGAGGATCCAGAAGTATCCCACAGCTGTGAACCCTAATGACAAGGGAAGGCTGAACCCAACAATTGAGAAAAACATGCAGTGCAATGTGGAGAAAAGTTTAAGAAGATGAACAACAGCATGTATATTAAAGGACATAAAACTAGGAGGCCAACCTCTCCCCCAACACTTCTCAAAAGCAAACCCTACAATTTTTTGGGGTCTGTTTCATGATTTCTTAATGCTTGGATTTGGCAATACTGAATATTTTATTTTGTCTATGGTCTTAGGTTCATATTTTTATTATGGCCAATGAATATATATGAGAAAAGTTATGTAATCATCTCAAGTAGAGATGAGAATGTCTCTTTAATAATAAAATACATAGAACTTATATATCAGGAACTGAGGGCCTGTTGGATCTTGCTTGAAATCATGAGTTTCTCAATATGTAAAATTATTTTAATTTCATTTTTTTAAATTGTGACAGCTTGGGGACTTTGTGGAGTTTTAGCCACATTCAGGTATGTTTGATACTTTAAAAACTTGGTAACAATACCTCTTTCCTTGTCTAAGGTGGGATCACTGGCTATCCCTTTCAGACATCAGACCCAAACTCTCTGACACTTCCATTTCTTTCCCTAGATAAAAAGCTTAACTTCCAATAACAAGATTTTTTTAACCTAGCATCTGTTGTGTGGTTCTTCTCATCCCTTCAAGATATAATCTGAACAGCAATGTGTCCTACTGTTTGGAGTATGACACTGAAAGAATGATTTTTGCTTCTGAAATTACTTGACAATTCTAGCAATTCTGCCTACTTTTAAAGACAGAAGCCATTTCGGTTTCACTATGTATCGTAATCCTCTTCAAAACCACAAGAAAAGAGCATATTTTCACTTTTCATATCATTGTCTCCTATCTGCAAATGGATCAAAACACTGCGAGTGTTGAGGAGAAAGGAAATACGTGGCATTATGCTACTTCTTTCCAGCAGGGGATCAAATCAATATCAGGACTTCCCTCACTTGTACTTGTGAGGGCATTGTCAGCCTTTCTTGTATTTTTAATCTGCCTCTCAGTATATTTGGTATTTCTCTTAAAATCCAAACTCATGGATTAGGGGATGAGACTCTCATGAATATGTCTACTTTTTATTCTAAAGTAAAAGCAAACAAGTTTCTAACCCTTATGTTTGTGGAGAGATGCCTGAAAATAAAACCTCAAAGACTCTACAAACACAAGGCCAAAAGGCAAAGAACCATGCAGCATTTAAAATCCCATGATTTTAAAGTACCTTGGCTGGCAATACTGCTCAAGAAACAGCTATGCTGGCAAGTGCTTTGTGCTCTGGTTCTCCCCCTGGTACGCCAGTATACATTCTTCTCTCTCTCCAGCCGATTGAGAAATGGCCCCACATACCCAGAAGGGCAGAAGAATAGACTGGAATAGTGAAGTAGCCCTTCCATGGACCTCATCATTAAGCCCAAATTACCTACCCTTAGATATTCAATTTTGTCAAAAGATAAATATATTCTTTTGTGTGTGTGTGTGTGTGTGTGTGTGTGTGTGTAGAAAGAGAGAGAGACCTGTATACATACATAGCGAGCGTGTGTGTGTGCATGTGTATAAAAATCACTATATATGTACACAAATGGACATACATACATACATATTCCATATTATATATATACAGAATATATATATATGGAATATGTATGTATGTCCATTTGTGTACACATATAGTGATTATATAGATCTATATATAGATAGATATAAATATAGATATTTGTTTCCTTCCAGCATATGAAAAGTATGCAGTCTATCAAATGACTGTCACAGCTCCAGATACCAATGACCTTGTACTACATATCTGAAGAGGAAGCTGGTAGACTCATCAGTTCAGCACACTTTAAAATTGCTATTTATGAATTTACCTCCTTGGACCTTTAAAGTAAATATTATATTTTCTTTCAGTCTTCTGTTTGTCCTTCCTAATGATATATATAACCTTAGAAGCAATAAAATACTGTATCTCTAATGTAAATAAAACATGGTCCATATTATAATCTTCACAGCAACATTTTTCTTTTAAAAGGAAACAAGCAGAAATAGACATTCATTTTTTTATTAAAAATCCCTGCAGGATTCACAATTTCATAACCCTCTTGTTGTGAAACAAGCCAACAAAAGCCAGGACATTTACTGTCAAACATTGTTCCTGATCTATATTTTCATTTTTGGGGGGATTGCATATAAGGAAAAAATATTTTTCACAAGCAACAGTTCAGAACTCCTTCAGTTCAGAACCAGGTTTATGGTTAAATTGTATATGTAAAAAATATACGAGTCACAGGTTAATTTGTTATGGAGGTGAATCACTAAAGTGAGGAAATCACTTTATTTGAGAGAGCAGTTTGTAAATTGGGTTGTGCCAGGTTTAGGCCAGGTACAGACATTAAACTTTTACTAGTAAAAGTGATCAGAACCTGGTCTATACCCGTACACAGAACAGAAGTTCAGCACACAAAACCAGTCTATACCTATAACGGAACAGAAGTTTGGCACACATAGACTGGTTTAAAAATGGCAGAACCAGGTCTAAAATATGCACCCCCCAACCCCACATCCCAAAGGGTGAATGTGTGTTCTGTACTGGTCTAAACTATGCTGCTTATGGAAAACTATGTAACTTGGATCAATTCCGCCTTGGGCTTTTTGAATATCTATACCTAGCCAATGTATAAGTCAAATTTGAGTAAGGATAGAGGACAATTACTGAAAAGAATCCTACTGAGACTTCACTTCCCATAGGACACCTCTCTCGGGCTAAAAACAGACAACTGGTTTATTTCTTTCACAGAGTTTTGGGCCGCATCAAATCCAGACCTTACAGACCACCACGTCACTGTCCAGCATTAGCATTAAGTCCCGGTGAATTATTCAGATTAATACTTTGCCTTACAACAATCACAGCTAATTCGACTTAATTGCCATTTAAGCCTAGGTTTTGGTGCAAGTCATATCCTGGCCTAATTAAGGCTGCATCAAACCAGTTATATGTTTATAATGAGAGGGGAAAATCTAGTCCCAGTTTTTCCTTCATCTCCCAATTCAGTCAAAACTCTCTGTTAAAACAGTGAAAATATTAAGGAACCATATAAAATATACAATCATAGAAAATTAGGGCTGGAAGGGACCTCAGGAGGTCATCTAGGCCAACTCTCTGCTCAAAGCAGGACCATCCCCAACTAGATCATCCCAGCCAAGACTTTGTCTAGCTGCATCTTAAAAATCTCCAAGGATGGAGACTACAACTTCCCTGGGTAACTTGTTCTAGTGTTTTACTACTCTCCTTGTGAGAAAGTTTTTCCTTATATCTAACCTAAACTTCCCTTGCTGCAACTTGAGACCATTGCTCCTTGTTCTGTCATCTGTCACCACTGAGAACAGTCTAGCTCCATCCTCTTTGGACGCCCCCTTCAGGTAGTTAAAGGCTGCTATTAAAGTACGAGGGAGACACGTTGCTGTGCTATGGTGGGAGAAATTTCAGGGAAATTCTTATTGCTAGAAATGAACAGCTGTCCATTAGGGATGTGCAAAACGGGCCCTATTTGATTCTGACCCTTCTGGGTCTGCCAGGGAGTGCACGGGTGGGGGGCAGTGCCCCCCTGGCTCAGCGATTGGCTGAAGAGGAACCCCAGATGCCCCCCCCCCCGACCCAGGAGGCACCAGTCACTGAGCTGGAGGGGCATGGGAGGCCCCCCCCGTGCGCTCCCCGGCAGACCTGGAAGTGGACTGGAAGTGCTTCTGGTCCGCTTCTTGGTCTGACACCGAGCATGCTGGGGAGCCGCCCGTGTTTCTGTGGGATGCTACATCTGCCCCGGCACTGCAGCGTTCAGAGCCCCTGGTACCTAGAAGTATGTAGAAAAAACATTTAAAGCTGTATCTACGTCTGAATCGCCAAATCTGTCCAAATCTCTCTGAATAGATTCAGAGAGATTATAGGGTCCTCTGTTTCATTTCGAATTCAGAGATTCAACCACCAAATCGGGCCGAATCTCTGCCAAATCAAATCAGGGACCAAAGCTTCGTACAGCCCTACTGTCTATGACCATAAATCACAGAAGCTTCCAGCTGCCTCAGAATGAAAATAAAAATGATATGAAATTAAAAACAGACAAACCGCATGATCGCAGAAATCATAAGTAAGGATGTTGGGATTTAGTCCTAGCTTTTGTAATGGTCACTTTAGTCCATGAGTCATTTTCATTCAATAAATGTGGAAGCATTATTCCAACCTTCAGTGTATATATTTAATTATCTTGACGCACAAACAAGGAAGTAAACAAATCACAACCTTGTTTTTTTCAACCTTATTCAGAAAACAGAGAAAACATTTTCGCCAAATGAAAAAGGAACAATTTTGCCAGGAAAGAGGCTATTGGAAACAACAGCAGAAAATCTGTATAAGAAAACTCCTGCAGGAAACATAATTGATGTTGTTATTTGTACTTTATAACTTAGCAAAAAAACTTCAAATATTCAAAATTACTAGACTGACCCTAGCTACCTGGAAAAGTCTCAAGCAATGCTAACAGCAGTAACATTTTAAAATTTATATAGGAAATAGTATCCCAGTAATAACTAAAGTTAGGATTTACAAATCACAGATATAAATTACAAGAAGTGTTTTCCATTTAGATTTTAAAAATGGTCAGTGAACTGGTTAACCCGAGTTCTCTGCAGAGAGGATTCCATCAGAAGGAAGCCAGGTGTTGAAAACTATGGCTACTACCAACTAGTACCAGGTCATGATCACATGAACTTACATTCTGAAAAATGCACAAATCAGTTCCCAGTGACGATGAGTTGACAACACTTTAAAAAAAAATCAGCAACAATATGCATTTCCTAAAAAGACAAAATGGAGTAGAACAAGAGAAGCCCTAAAAAAACACTGTTAAAATAGATTTGTATTATATGGTAACATATATACCAGAGTTAATAAAAAGGCTGTAAGTGTTTCAGTGGACTTTAACTAAAACTCCTCCAGAAATAAATCAACCCCTTTAAAAGTCCTTAGTCATAACCAAGTCTTTGTGCGGGCCGGGAGCGACCCAAGCCCTTTTCCGTGCTGCACGCGGGCTGTGGCCAGCAGCCCGGGCACGCTCGATCGGAGAGGGAGGGCGATGAGCTGGAATTAGGCACAAACGCTTAGCGGTAGTTTTAAAGATTGTTTACTTACACCGAGATGGCAGTGGTGTAGGCTAGAAAACTTGCTTGAGTTGCGGTTACAGACACAGACAACACGGACGGTCGCGTGGAGTTTGCTAGGCTCCATGGAACAGAGCTCCGGATGCTCTGGGTGAACGAGCCACCAAAATCGGAATCGGAGATACGTCTTATAAAATTTGCGATCGAAGACGGGAAGAGGTGGGCAATGGATCAGGTCGCCAAGCTCCTCTGAATCTCACACAGGGTCTCTATTACCCTGCCGTGTATCCAGAGTCCCCACGAGATGGATGTGGAGTCCTCTTTGGCTTGGGCAGAAACTGCTCAAGCCTCTTATACGGCTAACAGGCCAATCGTCAGCCGCCACGTGGGAATAATTTAGAACTAGCCAATAGCGGGGAACGAATTTGCATACCGGTGGCGGGAACTCTTTTGCACCATGCATTCCTCTTGCAACTCGAGCAATGCACCCTGCAAAAGAAGCTGCAGAAAGGCGGGAAACTCATCCCTGCACCGGGGTTTTCCTCTGCAACAGGAAACTCTTCCGTGCAATGAAGCTGCAACTTGGCGGGGATAATTCTGGTGCCGAAGCACACACAAAATCATGCCTTTGGGTCATGACAGCCTTCACATGAAAAGTGATGGTATCCAGCAATCACCACACTATTCTTCCTAATTCACTGTTTCCCCACTATTTATTTTGCCCCTATATTCTATGAGCCAAAAAGAACATTAAGAATAACATTTTAATAAGTCAATCACAGAGAAATATTTCAGTCCTTAGAATTTTAAAATTCCCTTTCTTATTTGTCCAAACTTCTAGGACTTCTAGTTCGCAAAGAGAAGTGGCACAGGAAATATCAAATATATTGATCTTTTCCAGTAATATGTAGAGAGAGGGTTTTTTTAAAAAAAAAGCTTGTTTTACGTGGTTTAACCATATACATGGATCAGCAGTTTCTGTAGGAAGAGTAGCACATGGCAGGCAACTACTTCTAGGCTGTGCTATGGTAAACATTTCAATTCCACCTGAGGCCTTATTAAGCACATGTGGGCAGGAAGGAAAGAGTACCTAACAGAATCACTATAGACAGGAATTTTTAATAGAAGAAATTGGCCAACATTTTAAGGGCAGATGAATCTACCATAGTTAATACACAGCTTAGAATTTTAAACGACAATTAGTCTTTTTTCTTCTCTAACTTCTACTATGATTCAATTGTTACTCAGAAGCAAGAATGATATAGTAGCAAATGAATCACCACATTATATCCTGTAGCAATTTTGCTCTCTCTGGTAGCCTCCCATATAAGCAGCAAGGAATCCCAGCCTTTTTTAACCTTGTGAGAGATCCAGCTACAGTGACAGGTGAATGAATGTACATTATACTAGTGTATATTTTATCCTAAACTCTGATCTTGCAAAAATGTAACCTGTAGGCTTGTGCGAATAGGGAAGTATTCAATTCAGATTTGGATTCGGCTGATTCAAAGAACCATGATTCAATTCAGTGATTTGAATCACTGTCCACATTCGATCTGGCTGAATCAGAATCGGAGATCAGGCGCCAATTCAGAGATTTGAATCGTCTGAGGAGAGGCAGGCACAGCTGGGCGGCTGCAGATTCTCCCACGGCTCTTCTGGCTGTGCCTGCCTCTCCCTGGGTGGGGGGAGCTGTGGGAGAAGCCCCCATGGCTGCTCTGCCTGACCCCATCCCTAGACTAGTCTGAGCACTTAAAGAAGCAAAAACAAAAAACAAAAGCCCCACATTCACCAGCTGCAGCAGCGGCGACTGGGGCCTCTGGGCACTCATGGCAGAGCACCTCCATGTAGCAAGGGGCAGTGGGGGGCAGCAGGGATCACCCCCCACCTGTGCCCACGCAGCAGCTGCCCCATGGCATGGGTGCAACATGGCTCAGCAGGGCACCATGCGCTGTCTGGAAGCTGGGGCCATTGGGGCTGAGCACTGCTGGGCTCTGGCCGACACGTGGAGCTGCCCCAGCTCCCAGACAGTGCACGGCACCCTGCTGAGACATGCTGCACCCACAAGATGAGACAGCTGCCGCACGGGTACCAGGTGGAGGTGGCAATCCCCGCTGCCCCTGACTGTCCCACACTGCACAGCGGTGCTCTGCCATGTGCCCTCAGAGGCCTTGATCACCACTGCCAGATCTGGTGTGTGGGGGGCTTTATTTTTTTTTAAACTGCTTGGAGGAGACTGGGGCCAGGTGGAAGGGGCACATCAGGGGCAGGGCTGGAGATTGGGGAGCAGGAGCTGTGTAAGGTGGGCTCTGTCATGTGGCCCCAGAGCCCCCACAGCCCCTGCTACAGCCTGTGAATGCAGGGCTTTTGTTGTGCGTGTGTGCTGGGGCCAGGCGGGGCAGCCATGGGAGCTTCTCCCATGGCTCATCCGGCTGTGCCAGCCTCTGCAGCTTGCTCCGGATGGCAGCAGGGCATACCCCCCGCTCCCAGCGCTACCTCACCTGCATCAGCGCTGGGAGCGGGGGCTCTGCCCTGCTGCTGCTTACCCCCTTCTGCCCAGAGTGAGCCTGCATCCCACCCACCCCAGCTGGGCAAGCAGCAGCAGAGCACAGCCCCCACACCCAGTGCTGCCACACCTGCATCCCCATCTCACCTCCCTGAGTAACGCGCCCCCACACACAGCTTGTCCCAGTCCCAACCCCAATCCCTCCCTCCCCCATGCCCCTTCCTTCTCCCCTCCCCCAACCCACAACAGACTTACCAGCTGGAGCCACCTGTGTCTGCTTCCTGTTTAGTCTATGGCTGAATCTCCAAAGCAGCCGAATCTTTTCCAAAGCTTTTCTAAATCAATTCAGATGCTTTGAAATGATTTGGAGCTTTTAATTGGTCTCCTGATTCGATTCTGATTCGGAGATTCAGTCCCCGAATTGGGCCAAATCTCCTCCAAATCGAATCAGCTACCGAAGCTTTTTACAACCCTAGTAAACTGCATAACCCATGTATATAGCCAGTGTGGTCAGTCCTATTACTCACTTGCATGGACTTATGCATGTGTTTATGTATGCAAAATGGAAAATCTTGTAAAGTGCGTCTTCCTTTAAAAACATAACACATGCTTTTGCTCATCAGATGAATCAATGAACACTCCTGGGTATTTATAAGTCATTTCTCCAAGCAAAAAATTGCTGTACAGCCTTCAACCTTGGCTAAACAACTGTTGTTATAAAACAGATATTTCTGTATAAATGGATTGGAACCTTGCTTCAGTTATGCAGGTTTGTTTGCCAAGATCCGCATAACTCATAATGCATGGGAACTGTCCTTAGCATAAGAATCCTTCATACTGTTAATGAAAATGTATTTCTAAAAGCTGATAAAGGATAAGGTTTTGAGGGTGTCAAACAGTTTGTCTTTTAACACATTCCCTCTCCTTTTTTTCCCCACCCAAAACACTTAACACCTGACAAATCTACTTTAACTCCTATTCTGCACTGACCTCTGTCACAACCCAAGGGTGTGACTTTTGTTTGTGTGTGCTTTGGCACCGCTGAATTATTTTCCCGCCGTTTGAAGCTTTCTTTGCAGGGTGCATTTCTTCTTTGCAGCATAGAAATGCACGTTGCAAGGAGTTCCCGCCATTTGTATTTAAATTCGTGCCCCACTATTGGTCAGTTCTAAATTATTCCCACGTGGCGGCTAGCGATTGGCTTGCTGGCCGTATAAGAGGCTTGGGTGGTTTCCGCCCAAGTTGGAGAACTTCGAGCACGCTGCAGAGTGCCTCTACGGAGATTTGACCTGCGGCTGGCTGATCGATAGACTGATCACCTATCAATTCTTCTCCCCGTCGCCGAGCACAATCCTCGACGTATCCTTCCCTGCGCGCAAAAAGTTCCACAGAGCCTCAACAACTTCGTGTGAGTCAGAGTTTTGTCCGAGTCCTTAACATAGGGATTTAAGCGGAGCTTTACCTGGGAAACTGCCCAGCCTACACCACGACCATCTACGGTGTAAGTAAACAATCTTGAATCAACCACTAAGCGTCCGTGCCTAATTCTAGCGTGTCGCCTGCTTTCTCCGACCCAGCGTGTCCGGGCTGCTGGCCACAGCCCGCGGTGTGCAAAAGGGCCCCGGATCACTCCCAGCCTGCACAACCTCAATGGAAATGGAACTGGGTTCCTCAATATAAAGCTCCAGCATCGTTATAAAAGCTGTTCTCATTGTTTCACCCACTTATTTGTGATCAATACAATTGTAGTACTACTTGCACCTCTTTCGCCTCTCTGATCATCCCTTGAGGCAGCAGGCTTATGCCTTTATCTTTCTTGGAGTGGAATAATGACATTTCTTCTACTGGCCCCTAACTACTTTATGTATTGACTGTGCTTATCCAGATCTGACTAGAATTGGAGGCGTGCTGTGACCCGTGATGTATATAGGGACCTGACAACTTTCTTAACATCATAGCACCTCATTTCATTTTAACAGCGGAAAATATTAGAGCACAAAAGAATGAAACCTCCTCCCACAAAAAAAAATAAAATAAAATAAAACAAAACAACAGCCTACTGACATGCCTAATCTTTCCTATTGCTGAACATTCACTTATGGTGGCCTACACAGGCCTAAGTTCTTCATATACCCCACCAGATATTGGGTGTCAGTTTACTATTACCAAACAGCTCCCCAATAAGAGCACCTCTTCTATTTAGAGGAAGTCCCTTCTTAAAGGCATTACTGCACTCAGTCTCACAAACCTTTTCTGGTCCTGGCTTTCTTTCATGACAGCACTCAGGTGGTTGCTAAGGAGTGGCACATCTTCAGATAACTTTTTCCATTTTCTCCCCCCCCCCCCGGCCCTCCTTTACAGTTCTTATGTTAAAATAACCCCAAAATATTTGTAAGGTAAATGTGCCAATAACTAGACCAACATACAGTTTTAACAAAATATTACAGAGTGAATGAGGCAAGGTTTAGACCATAGACAAGATATCCTTAAGAAGAATGCATTGCATTCAAAATCTTGTTTAAGTCTATCCCAACCATGCAGTAGGTCCAATAAAAGATATCATCCACAAAAAATTCTTGCCCCTCATGTATTTCCTGACCCATTACATTACTCCAACACTACCATTACAGAATGAATTTACTTCCATCACACTGACTGTAACACCACACTGAATCATAGAAACATAGAATGGCTGCAAGAGACCTCAGGCAGGGATGGGGACAGAAATTCCACATAAACTAGTATAAGTGATCTCCTAGAAGAAGGTTTCAGACTGGATAGAAGGAAAAACTTCTTCACAGTTCATCTGACCAGACTCTGGATTAGACTCCCAGTGGGGGTGGTACAGGCATCTACCCTGGAGATCCTCAAAAGGAGACTGGACACACACCTTGCTGGGGTTATTTGACCCCAGCAGTCTTTCCTACGCAGAGCAAGGGAGCTGGACCTGATGATCTCACAAGGTCCCTTCCAGCCCTAAACTTCTGTGAATCTGTGAAACTGTTCAAATAATTTTTAAAGCATGTACAAACAACATATTTTCCCCTGGCCTCAATATGAGAGATCTCAATCTGAACCATTTCCTTTGAATTTTTCTTACACTTCCCCCCCCCAACCCCTCCACACAGGAGTTCATCCAGAGGAAGACAGATAAAATGGAAACTTTCAGCCCAGATGGTTAAAACATTGGCAAAACTATAAATGAAAATGCAGGTTACAATAGGAAGCCCTGAGTAACCATAATAATAGGTAGCTCTACTAGTTTCACCCATAATGACTATAATTTTTAATTATTTCTACTGCTGTATATAATTTACCAAGTGTTTTGACTTCTCTGGCCAATCAGGCACTGCTGTCCCCTTGCGGTTGGCAGCTTGCCCTCTATTGTGAGTCTTTAAGGTCCCCAGGGGCTCTCGCCTGCCATAACTTGGTTGTAATGATTATCAAAGGAAGTTCTTAAGTCTTGCCTTTCTTTGTTCCCTCTATGATCTGATGCACAGGTCTTCAGTCTCAGGGCTCTGCCTCCCCTACACTCTGCCTACAGTCAGCCAAATATGAAGTTAGGTCTCAGCTGAGGTTAAGTTTCAGTCAGTCAACCACAGCTGGGCATTAGGCCCTGTTTATTCTCAGTCCCAGTTTGGATGGTTTACTGTCCTTGTAAATGGACAGTCCTTGTAAATGGACGTTGGCCTGACTCATCTCCGTGTGTAATCTGAGGCACTTTACTTCAGGGCTCAATCCCCCAGGGGTTACTCATGGCTTTTAACACTTTTCTGCTTCTCCTCTTTCTGTAGGCTTGCTGCTGTCCCAGTCTCTATCGGCATCATTTGGGATCCACAGCTTCTGGAGAGGTGACTATCCTAGCTCCTCCAAGCCAGCTTTAGCTGGGCACCCCAACTCTTGGGGTTGCTACCACTCACCCTTGCTGAGGCATCTGGTCACTTCCTGTTGCTCCAGAAGCTTGGGAGGCTCCACTTCGGGTCCTTCCTGGATATCAGCTAGAGAGGATTTTATCCCTCTTCCAGAATGCCGGCCAGTGAATCGTCAGCGGCATGCATCCACAAAGCACACCCACACCAGCGCGGGGGGGGCACCTTTGATCTTCAGTGGTGTTCTGCGGCTGCCACTTTTCCTGCTGCTCCTGCACTGGCTGTAAGTTTCTTCTCATGGTGGCATCCATGCCACACCGTAGCACTTATAAGCCCCATTTCATGGATTGTTGTACAAGTCCTCAAAACACAGGATTTCCTCTGCATGACTCAAAATAGAGAGGGTTTTTTCATGGCCTCCATTTAAAATTCCAGTGTAAAGAGAGGTTCAAGCAAACTAAAGGGAACCCAGATAATCAAGTTTCAAAGGGATTTACTGGTGATTCTGGGGTACAAGTCTCATTTTCAAATTTAGTCCCAGAAATTAATAATACCAGGAATCCATTTCTCTTGGCTTTTAAATACTATAAGACACTTATTTTTGAAGTTAGGAGGGCTTTAGATTTCAAAGGGAACAGAACAAATAATAAGTGACTAAAATGTACAGATATGAAAGAGTAATTAACTATGGAAAACGTACCACTAGAAAAATTTATCTCAACTTACATTATTCATTTTATATCAGAAACATAGCATTTAGTCTACAAAGTCAATCAATAACCTACTGAGCCTAGTATTCTGCTCCAAGTAATTACCCATATAAAATATGTTGTCAATAGTTATAATACCAAATGTTATATAGAGATCAAGGAACAGATACTCAGTCTTTATCCTGAGCATTGGGTGAGTGTGGGTTTCTTCACAAACTCAGTGAGAGCCTAGATAATAACCCTGAATCACAACAGCACATTCACTTTGTTTTTATTGGAACAGAAGTTCTTGTGGGCACTGACAGATGTGCAGCTCCCCGCTCGAACTCATGGTGCTTCACAGAAAGTGCCATGAGTTACAGTAACTGCCTGATGCAACAGAAGTTCACTGGGGAGGAAAATCAAGCTTCACTTTGGAAAATCAAACACCACTGCCTGCCTGCAGCCTCTCTCCCCTAGCCCTGCTCTGGTGCTATCTGAAGGAGGGGAGGGCAGAGAAGAGAGGGGAGGGAGCTCTGGGTTGGGGTTTTCCTAGCCTGAGATGGAGGGAGACGGAGTGGGGGGGTGGTACTGCAAAGTAGTGGGGCTCCAATCCACCCAGCCCTGGTCCAGCTCATACTGGGCAAACCCTAGCCCCAGCTTCCTCCTCTCCCTTCTCCCCCCTCACATCCTGCAGACAGCACCAGGGGCATGGCTAAGTTGATGCAGCACAGCCCCTATCACATGCAGGGACTTACAGAAGTTAATGAAAGTACTCCATTTTGGAGTGCCTTTGTCTGAACCCTCATTAGATGAGGGTTAATTTGTCACATGATCAGGCACTTTTAAAGTGCTTTGCAGCCATGCACTTCCGATAGGACACAGCTGTAGAGTGCTGTCGGGGGCCTGATCGCATGACGTGTCACTTTTGTCAGTTCCCTGCATGCCACATGCATCCTTGGTGTGATAACCAGGGATCCTGGTTTTCTCTGATTTAAAAAAATCCCCAATTTTCAATTTTAAAAAAGGAACCCCAAATCCACGTTTTTGTGATTAAAATGAAGCACCACTACTATATATGAGCAGTTTTTCATTTACAACCCAGAAAAATGTGGATTTGGGGTTACTTTTTTAAACTGAAATTTGGGATTTTTTTTTAACTCAGAGAAAACCGGAATCCCTGGTGATAACTGTTTTTTTTTAATTTAGCTTTTTTATCAACAGGTCATTTTACATCCTTATTATTTATGGGTTAACAATGTAGTTTTTCCATTCTTAGTCTCTATTTTAAATGTCAACTTTCTCACACTGAAGATGATGATGTCTTCAGATGTTATGAAACCTCTTGAGGCTGAGAGGAAAGCCAATGATGCAACTTTCCTCTGCCAAGTGAAATTTCACAATTTGTTCTATGTTTTTGACTTCAGAAAATACACTACACATCTCAACATGCATATTAAATGGAGCTTAACGTACTGGGAACCAAGTTACAATGTCTAAGAAAATATTCTCTAAAGGGATGGGGTGGAGGAGGTTGTTGAGTAGCTGCCAGTTGCTCTCCATTTTCTTCCGACAACTGTAACTTTATCTTTGGCAAAGATATTAACATGCAAACAGCAAACACCATCAAAACAGCATTATCCATTTTTAACCATTCTTAAAACTAGAGTCACTGCAGCTCTAAGTCCTCTAAATGCTTCCCTCTGATCCTTATGCACATCCTATTTATTGTTGAGGAAGCCAAATCTATCTAACAAATAGAAATAAAACTGAAAGATGTCACTTAGTTCAAGGCTTCTATTTCAGAAAGCAGCCGTTCCCTTTCTCCCACCTCCATCTTTACACATGTACGTTCTAATGTTAAATGACAAAAAAGATAATTGCAGCTTTAAGATCTTTAATCATCATCATTGCCTCCCATTTCCTTTTTTTCTCTGCAGGCCTCTTCTGCTTTGTCTGACACCCTTCTGTAAGCTGCTTTCCTGACTACTTCCTCCCTTAGTATGTAAAGGTAAAAAGGATGAAAGCTGCACTATTTTACTCTCTTACAGTGGTCCTAGAAATAGGCTGAACTTTATCTGGGTGTTATGTTACAGTTAAAACATCAAACTACCTGGACAGCCAGCTATATTTTTGGTCCTACTTGGCTGATCCGGGTTACAGTGACTAAGGACAATACCCTGTCATATCATCATATAACAGTCAGTTATCCACTGATTGCTGCCTGTAATGGTCACTAATATACGCAACATACTGTTTTATGTTTCTCACTACATTTGGGCCAGTGGGAAGTTTTTCATGACCATTTCTCCCATTACCTCAGGCCTAGCATATGGCCTTCTCTGTATAATATTTACTCCCCACCCTCTGCCCCCACCATGATACTCCACATAAACAGCAAAATAGTATAAACTGCAAAACTAGAAGCAACTGGAGACTGATTGAAAATAGGCCTATGAATGAATATCTGCTCTCCACGTTACAATTAACAAAACATTTTCTTTTAACTGCAGAGACTCCCAGGAAAAGCGGGAGGAGTGATGGGCCTTTATTCATAATCCCAGTCACATGCCATAGGCCAGGATTATGCGCCAGGTGATAAATTTGACAGACTCCAGTGACTTTTGGACTCCGCTAAAGGCTAAGATTCTCAAAAGTGGATGTCTAAAGTAAAAGCTCCTTATTTATTTAGCCACTTAAATAAAATCAGTTCCTGATATGTTTAGCCCTCAGGAGCTCCTACTAAAATAAATATGGATTGCAGTTTTAGGGATCCCTTTTTATGCCAGTTATACCTTATGGTACATCTACAAGCTTCAATGAAACTTTAACTTCCCATGAAACAGCATACCCTTATGTCAGTCCAGCAGAAGGTGTGGCTCCATAAATGGAACAGGATCATAGGAAAGTAGAGGTGGCAGGGACCCCACAAGTTCACCCAGTCCAACCAGGGATCAAGGATGGAGATTCCACAACTTTTCTAGGTAGCCTGTTTCAATGCTTGACTGCTCTCATAGTCAGGAAGTTCTGCCTAAGCTCCAACCCAAATTTTCACTGCTACATCTTTAGGATGTTGCTCCTAAATCCTGCCCCTTATGGCCACAGAGAAAAGTCCATCACCATCATCTGTATAAATCGCCCTGCAGGGATTTGTGTTTCAGGAAAGGGATATTTGTTTGAGGAAGCTGTCCTCACTTCCTACTGGTTAGTTCCCAGAGAACAGGGAACCTTTTTTCCCCCCAGTGAGTCAAGCCTTCTTAGCTCACCATACTGGAGATGGACTCTCAAAACTGCACAACCTTTTCAATCAAAGTATAAAGATGTGGCAGCCCTTGGATTTATTGAATCTGAACCAGTGACCTAAGAATTAACTCCACCAACTCAAACAGGGCTGGTCTGAACAGAAACATGTTTCTTTTCTATACCATTCACTGTCACCCAGGCCTAAAATTATGAATTAAATGGAAAATTAGAAAGGTTGGTCAGACCCCCATTATTGACTGAACATGATCACATAGGGGGGACCCGTCTCGTATAACCTGTAAATATCTTACTAAAACACAAGTTCTGTATGGAAACTACTTCTGGCTTTCTTACCCCTTACAAAATGCAGCCTTTTACCTTTCACAGCTACTCTACAGATGAAAAGTCTCTTCCATCCCACAGTGCGCGCATCAGCAAAATACCTATAAGACTTCTGTGAAAGTGGGAATACACTGCAAAAGCCCTGTTGATCTATCTATCTGTGACATGCTTATTATTGTAGCAACTCAGCAAAGTGCTGTAACACCATTTTTACTCTGACATTCACATAATGTCAACATATGAAGTATGTTTCTCTGACTAGAAGCTCAGGCTGGAAAAAGCAATCCCTGTGTCTTGTGATATAACAATTCCTTTGATAAACATTCTTTTAAAAGTACCCAATTAAACCAAAGTAAATTAGAAGTGCCTGGTAGCTACTTGCTAGACAAGAGACTTTGTGATTCTGCATTCCTACTGTGATCAAATTTATGTCCGACTTCTCCAGAGTGAAAATTTTGACATCTGGTTTAGGGTTGGGGTGATTTTTCTGTTTTGGTTTGGTTTCCATTCCTTTTTAATACAAAGAACTTGGTCTAAAATTAGACTGGTGAGAGCTGCAGTAGATTTTGTATCTGTGGTACAAGTTATACAGTAAAAAAATAATATTGAAGTGTATTAAAAACATGTAATCCTCATGTCATAACGTATGGTTTATTAACTCAAGGTTTATTATAGATCATCCACCCACAAACATATAGCAGTCCCATAATTTTAACTATCCTGCAGATCAAAGACAACTTTCTACTTTACTTTTAGTATGACTGGTCTCTCTAAGGCATTTGTACACGCCATGGGGGTTTGCTTCAGTTTAATTCTTCCTAAAGTGAAGCGGTGGGCCTTTAAAAACACCGCTTCAATTTAGGGTGAAGTAAACTCCCTGGTGTGTCCACAAAGGTCAGGCCCAACCCTAACCTGCCTCTCCAGCAGCGGGGAGGGGAGGGCAAGCTGCCAGCAGGCCGAGCGGTCCCTGAGCTGTGGGTGGGGCAGGGGAGGAGGGCTGGTGCTTCCCTCTGCAGCAGTAGTAGCGCACCCCAGGCAGTACCCGCCGGCAAGCACCCGGTCCGAGTGGTCCCTGAGGGCACCGCAGCTGCGGAGGGAAGCACCAGGCCCCCGCACAGCTCAGGCAGGCAGGCAGGCTCAGGGGAGAAAGAAAAAAAAAGATCAGGCTCACCACTTTTTTTTCCCCCCCTTCAGTGAAGCCTGCCTGCACAGGCTGCCTATGCAGCCCCTGAGATGCATGGGGTCCGGTGCTTCTCTCCACGGCAAACCAAACCACCTCAGAGATGTTTTATTTTGCTGCATCCCAAAGTCATTTAACGTGCATTATGCCAATGACACGTGCAAACAGCTGCACCACTAAAGCAGTGCAACAGGGCATTAAGCTGGTTTAAAGGCCAATTTTGTGGCATGTCCAAATGGCCCTACTCTTTAGCTCCCTCTCTCTCAGCATTCCTTGTTTTCTTCCTTCAATTTCCAAAAGCCATCCAAAGGACTAAGAAAAATAATTTAATTTACACTGACAGCGATTGGTTTCACACTAGCTCACTTCATGTTGCCCATCAAAAAGTCAGACAGTACCAACTTTCAGTTCTTGCTGACATAAAATGGATATCAGCAAGATGTGAAAGGCTTAACAGGGGTAAATGGTAGCATGGTACAGGCCACCTGTCCATCTAATGGTGTTACTTTTTATTCCTCCAGCTGCTTTGTGGATGCCGGAAGTAATCTTTTCTATTATGTTCAGGATGCTGTACCATACTTTGCAACGTAGTACTCAAGCACCTCCACAGTCATTTGTTAAGCAGTGCAACTACACATGTGTGAGCTCTCATCTCCTCTCATGGGAGAAAGCGGGTGCTATATGTCTTGTTTAAGGAGGGTGTTAGATTTTTTTTAATACACTACATGCATTTAAGTATAAGCATTTATATGAGAAAAAGCGATATCGAAGTATTGTCTTGCATTTGGATTGGGAGGGTACAAGGTTGTGATGGTTTTTAGTGTTTGGGGAAGTTCATTCAGCAGCTTCAGACCAGCCCAAGAAAGTTCTGTTCTGCACAAATAAGCTTTACCCTCATTCCAGACAGTTCCACTTGCAAGGGAGTGAGATTGTTGATGACTGTCTTCAGCCTGCGTCTCTGAGCAGTGTTTTAGATAGCCTGAGTGCAGGGCATGGACCACTTTGAAAATAAAGACAAAGATCCCAGGCTTAATTCAAAATTCTATCAACTACTCAATGGTATGGAAGAAGTCAGTGTGCCTTTGTAAAGAAGGCTAACAGCATACTGGGCTGCATTAGTGGGAATGTTGCTAGCCGATCAAGGGAAGGGATTGTTCCCCTCTATTCGGCACTGGTGAGGACACATCTGGAGTACTTTGTCCAGTTTTGGGCCCCCGAATAAAGAAAGAATGTGGACAAATTGGAGAGGGTCCAGTGAGGGTAATGAAAATGGTTAGGGAGCTAGGGAACATGACTTTGAAGAGAGCCTAAAGGAACTGGGTTTATTTAGTCTGGAGAAGAGAAGACTGAGGGGGATTTTAGTAATAGCCTTCAACTACCTGAAGGGTGGTTCCAAAGAGGATGGAGCTGGACTGTTGTCAGTGGTGACAGACGACAGAGCAAGGAGCTATGGTCTCAAGTTGCAGCAAGGGAAGTTTAGGTTAGATATTAGGAAAAACTCTCTCACTAGGAGAGTAGTAAAGCACTGGAATGGGCTACCCAGAGAGGTTGAATTTCCATCCTTAGGTTTTTAAGACCTGGGACTTCCTGATGTCCCTTCCACTCCTGATTTTCTAAGATTCTAATAAAGATCTGATGTGCTTGCAATAGTCTGTTGTGCTGAAGAGCTATAGTGCTGTGTTCTGTAATGTTTTTGGTGTTCTTTGGAAACCCCAAACTTAACCATCAAGTCTACTGGATTTGTTGTAGACAACAGAAGAGGTAAAAATAACCCGTGTATAATTAAATCCAGGTAAATTTCTACTAGGATGAAGTATCTTAACAAAGATGATGGCAGACATTACTTGTGGATGCTGGTGTGTGAGAACTTAGCATCAGTGAGGAAGTCGGGTGCTTATTTCTTTAATGCAGTCTTGTTTATTTGCAAAGGTTTTATAAAATCCTGTGTCCCTGAACACAGTGGAATCAAACAGGAGACAGATTTTTGCTCACAGTTCCAAGTCTCTTTCCAACCAACACTTTCCCCAAAAACGCTCTAAGCCTTTTGGTAAGCATCACATGACCAGAGCTTCTCTTGAAGTTTCAGGGGCTTATAATATTCTTGTACGTGTTCTTCTATACATTCTTGCTGCTTCTCATATGCAGGTAGATCTACCAATTGATTCTAGCCCAGTCCCTCCATATATTGTAGCAGTCTCCAGGGAAATCCCTTGGGTCACACAGTTTAGCTTTTACTCATGATTTGCTATGTACCTCTGTTTTGGTTAGTAGTTCATGTCATTTCAGCTTGTGGGTTCATAATGGAGCTTGCTTGCTTCTTATATTTACCTAAATGAAGTGCAATAATTAAGCCAATGAGTTTCAGTGAAGTTTTGCCCAACCCTCCAGAACAATACATTTATTTATACTGTTAGAGTAGTTTGAAACCAGTAACTGCTTAAGCACTGAATGTTAACAAGCCATTTGCTATGAAACCTGAACATAGATGGTGCTGGATATTGTTATGCACAGCCCAAGTTTGTCAAAACTGTCATTGAAACTGTCAGTATATCAGCAACTCAAGTGAACTGCTTCTGATTTGAGAACAAGTGTTTGTCTCCCATTGAGATTTTCAGTCAGGATCACTACCTAAATGTGAAACTTCTATCACAGGATAAACACAGTGCCAAATCCTCAACCCATATAAATCAGTGCAGTTCCAATGAGTATAGGGAGTCAATATAGCTTCACATCGGTTGAGAATCTGGCCCTCAAATTAAAAATCTTTCAAGATTCTGATAAGCCAAAGAATAGGGATAAACACTTTGGTCATTATAATGCAATAGAAGGCTTGCAGTGAAATGAATATAATAGCTAATTGCATTAGAGGGGTGTGGTGATACTATGTACCACAAAAGCAAAATTTGCTTAACACAATTGTAGCATTTTACCATGTTTGGATCAGAGGTTGTGCCATAAACTTCAAAATTTTAATAACAAAACACTAATTAGTGAAATACCAATTTATTCAAGTGCTAGTGAGAAAAATGATCAGAGTAATTATGGAGTTATGAAGAAAGACACTAAGGAAGTGGGGCCCTGCCTACACAAAGCCCTACTTCAAATGTAACTTTTCTTGAGTCACCATTACTCCACTACCAAGATGAGTGATTAAGCTATTAGAAAAGTGTCAACCATGATTTCTTACAATGGGTTTACAACATTTCATCCCTCCCTACTCTGTTTTCAACGCTTACTGGGGAAAAGGCAAGATGTCCTGCATGACATCCAAAGGCAAACTGCAATTTTAAAGCAAAGACACAGCCACAGACAATTGATGTAAAACTTCCCAACTGCTTACATAACTGACAGGACTGCTTATATGTATGTTGAATTAAATCATCATAATCCAAGTTGATGTCGGATCAGTGAATTTTAACTAGCAGATCCATTCTGGGGGGCAGGGGGACGGGGACGTTGTCCATCCACATTGCTGGACTACGATGAGCAAGGATGGTTGAGCCCCGCGGCGCTGGCCCGGCGCACGGGCCTGACCATAGGGCGTGCAACTTGCTCGCGCTTAGTCCGGGAGGTGAAAGCTGCGCTGCCCGCAGACGCCCTGGCCTACATCGAGCGAGTCCTGTGAGAGGGTGGTCCCCGCCCTCCCGAGTCCCCCAGCCCGGTGGAGTTTGTGGTGGGGCCCGCGCCGCGGCGGGCCCCGATGCACTCTGCCCCTCACCACTTCTGCAGGCTGGGGGACACGCCACCGGTCCGCTTCTCGTCGGCCCACCGGCGCCAGCTCTACACGCTCGTCCGCAGGACTCTCCATCACGTCGCCCTCGCGTCCTGCCAGGACACCAAATGGCGGGACTACTTTGGCGAGGGCGTAGCTGACAGTCCCCGGTGGCCCAGCATCTACTCGGAGCTCGTCCCGAGGGCCACCGGGGACCTAGGCTGGCGGGCG
>NW_005842209.1:224794-235941 GCF_000455745.1 Alligator sinensis | reverse complement strand
TAGAGTGGCGGCCCCTGAAGAATTTTTTAGTATCTTAAGTGTTCCAGGAAAAGACCTGTCCGGTCACCAGCCGGATGCCAGCAACACTATCGGCCACCTGACGGGGGTGGCCCAAAGATCCCTATGGACTTTTTTTGAATGATTCGACAATAGTGTCCATCCACATGTGAGGGAGGGGGGTCAGAAGGCTAAAAACAGCCCAGTCAGGGTGGGATGAATAGGTAGGACAAGTGCAGCCCTGGGGCTCAGGTGAGTAGCTGGGCTTTTCCAGCCCTGGGGCTGTGCTCCCAATGCATACACGTTCAATAGATTGAGCTGTCCCGTGCCCCTTGTAACTTAGTGCCTGTCCTCAGGTGAATAAAGTTAGATTGGGCTGACCATTGCTTGCCTGATCAAGACTCCCTGAACATATGTACAGCTCATGACTTACATGAACCTTACCTTAGTTAGGTCAATCCAAGTGTAAGGTCTGCATGTATCCTAGATCTCTGGACTTAGAGTTAGGCAGACAAGATAGTTTGAAATGGCCTGAATGCCTGGAGCAGCCTTTGCACTGTGCTTATGCTGTCTGTCTTGGGAAATCCTGACAATTGCATTGATGGGTGGGAAATTTGCGCAGGTTAGCTGTGAGCTTTTTAAGATCACTCAGAGCCTGTCTTCTCTTCCTAACTGCCAGTCTTTGGTGCACTTAGCTGGGAGTGAGCTGGCAGGGTTTATTTCCTGACGAGGGTAGCATTCCTGGGTTCAGGAGGAGAACCATACAGACGGGCTCTGGCTAAGCTTACAAAACCTGTGCTTACCTGAGAGGCATTTCTCATTTTGATGTCATAATAATAACTTACAAATGATGCACCTGAACAACCACAAAAACCCAGCAAAGAGCATAACCCTGTTGTTTTAGGTGGAATTTAGAAAACCTGAGCATGGAAAATGGAGGATACACAGTCCTTGATATCTATTGGTTGATGACAGCTAGTAACACGATTCAACATAAAGCTATAAAACTGCATGACATACAAAGAGCTTGTTGAGGAAGATACAGGAGTGCAAGGACCAGTCACTGACCTTCAATTAAGTATGCCAATTAGTAGTATAAGTGTGCAAAGTAGTATTTGCTATATACTACTTTGCACTTTAAACACATTTTAATATGTATAATATCCTGTCACAGAAACCCACCATAGAATCAATGTAACCTGCTTTAAAAGTAAAAAAGCAAACCAAAACAAACAAAAAAGAACAGCTGGACTTTGATATGTATTTCTGATAAACAATAACAACTTCAGCAACAGGAGACCAATTTCTTCTGATCTCTTTGTAGTCTCCTGGTGTTTTCTTTTAATCACTCAGAATGAAACTGGTATCAGCCAACCAGTCTGTTCTAGCCACTGGAAATCACACTCCCCAATCTTGATTAGAGCCCCCAACTTTGATAGACAGTCTAGATACTGGGGAAAGGATTGCTTTCTCAAGGCCACAAAATTAACCTTGGAGCCTGCCTGCAAACTCTACTCTAATCTGGAGTAGCCTCTTTGAAACTGATACCCTCGTTCCATATTGAGCAACTTGCTTTGGATATATGCAGTACTGGTTCCACCAGACTTGGGGCTCAATCTGCTATTTAAATTTCCTGAACCACACCCAGGCCTGTTATGTGACTGTACGCAAGGTATCTCCACAGAGATACATTTGTAGAGTGCACCTCTGACAAGTTTAAATGAAATCCTTCTACACCCTACAGCAAAACATTACAGCTAGTCTGTGGGCTCTGCCTCTCTCACATAGCATCTGGGAAGGCAGACTTTGCCTCTGATTTTCAAACAGCACTTAGAAGCTTACTAATTCACCATATTTAGCAATACAAAAATCTCTCCTTTTGAGGCAAACAGTTTGATTGTTTGGAAGAACACAGCAAAATTTACCCTTTGATCAGTCTGGAACACAATCTTTCTAATGTGATACAGTAAGGTAATGTACTACATTTGTTAACGTACATAATATGCTGCTTTTGTAAGGTGCTGACAATCTCTACAAGAGTGAAGCTTCCTCCAGTCCCATTAAACAAGATTTGAAGTTACCACCTCATTAGAAGTACGCGAGTGTGAGCTCTAAACTGCTGATTGAATCTCTCCTTATTTTATTTTCCTGGCTCCATTTAATCATACATACCTTGAAAACTCAGATTCACTAGCAGATAATATATATACATCGTAAAAGAAATAGGCCAATCCAAAGGCAAGATTAAAAGAGGGCAATATTAAACACATCATACATAATAAGGACACCATGCTATCTAGAGCCCTCAGGCCTATCAGATTACATAAAAGCAACTCTTTCTTTTAGGGTAATTGAGGAGGAACAACCCCTTTCCCCCACCATATGAACTGGCCATCATCTCTTACTGCTGATTTGTAAAGTACAAGAGAATCATTTATATTTATTTTTGTCAGGCAAGGCAGTAAGTCTGACACCCAACTGCCGATATGAATTTTGTTTAATACAAATCGGTGCTGACATCAGTTGTGGATACATCAATAAAATTCAAAGCGTCCACAGGTAGAAGAGATTTACTCATGATTAGTTTTAAAATCAGTTTAGGAGTCACATTCATTTATAGTTACAACATAATCAAGTTGTATTTACCTCTTCTAAAAAAAACTGTGAGAGCACATTACCTGTTACAAAAAAATGTTAACCCACCAATGCAGGGCAGCATATCCCCAAATTCCAACAAGCTGATTCAATCCATTGACATGAGTGTGCGCCTCTGATCGTGAGGATGGTTTGTTCTTTTTCTGCCTTTTTTTTTAAACTCCTTTTGATATCTGCCAACAAGAAATTGCAGAATTTGGCCCCTTGTAATTACAGGATAACTCTATGGAGCTAAAATTCAAGCAATTGCTGACTTAAAACAAAAAAGCAAAACAAAACAAAAACTAGCCTTCCATTGTATGGTTCTTGAAGAATTGTACAATAGTCCTTTTACAGACCAGCATAGGCACTGATTTTGGGTTTTGCTGGTGGGGGGATTTTTTTTATTTTTTGCATATCTGCACGGAGCCCCATGCACGCCCAGAAGAGGCAGTGTGTTACTTTAGCCTGGCTCGCCCTATGTAGCTTGTGGGTACTGAGCACCTGCTAATCTTTTTTTCGGTGGGTGCTTGACACCCAGAGCACCCACGGAGTCAGTGCCTTTGCTGACCAGGATTATCAGTTTTGAAAATGGATATTCTTTGAAATCTCTATCTTGAAAAGGTAATAAACTGACTTGCCTGGAAACAAGTGAAGCATGGCATCAGATTATTAGGCTATCTATCAAGGTAGGGCTTTTGGTTTGATAGTCTCATTTATTGGGCCACGGTCCATTTTCAGTTGTATTGTAAATGACCCTATTTGCTTCAGTGGGGACACTCTTGATGTACCTTTATACAACGGAGTTTTCAGATTAGGCCACTGTTTTTTGGCTCTCTCTAAATTAGCCCAAGACACAAGGTTTTTTGTGATACTTTTTTGAACGAGTTGTATTTCAGGATTTTTTTTTAATATGAAAATTATAGTCACCTCTTTTTCTTTGCCTACTTATATTCTTTATTTATTTCCTTTTATTTAATGGTATTGTTCGTAAGGGTGCTCATGGAAAAAGCATTACCTTCCCACTACACAGATTGCATCCTTTTGTTGATACTCCTTTTGGCTTTTGTTGGTACTGGACAGACAGTTATAGCTGCATTATGGAAAAGTTATAGCTGCACCTTGCAACAGAATACTTAGCTAAATTTCCAGAATTTGCATTATTACTTGTACATGAGGAAAAAAAGAAACCAAGTAGATTATTAGGTCCTAGATTAATTTGCAGAGCTGGCAGTTAGGAAAAAAGTTTAAATTTACAAATAAAGTAGTTTTCAACTGGAAGTCACTGATAGCAAGTATAGCGGAGTGCCCCCCCAGTTATTACAAAGTTATTTTCAGAGCATTTTAAACACTTTTGTTCCTATAATGTCCTTATCAATGAAGAAATGACGAGGAAACTTGTGCTGTACTTGCAGAAGAGCTAGCCATCTAAACACCATTTTCTGCCAATTAACAAACTTTCAGAGGAAACTCCGGGGTGCCCACAGCTAATCTTAATGAAAATTACTTAACAAAAATCCTTGGAATAATAATAAAGGTACGAATAAGGGAGGAAAAATACCAGGTAAGCTTTGCATGTAATTTTCCTTAAAGTAATGATGTTTAGAATTAATTGTTGGCCCCTTGGAGTTTCAACCAGTTGTTAGTCATTCTTAGATAATTTGACAAGCAGTTTGTAAGTCATTGTTATTCTAGATACTTATATAACTTCATTTATACTGTTTTCTAATTTTGATCCAGCTAGAAATATTGCAAAAACAACCTATTTTCTGGTCCTTGCTGCTGCCAAAAAAATCTAGCAAACATTTTATCTAATTTCAGAATAAGTGGGGTTTGCGGTGAGTTACTATCAGAGCCTTACAATCTATGCTTTATGGACCACTAATTAGTCCTTGGGGAGCTTCCTGATGATCCATGCAGAGAGCATGACAGTGTGCTGGTTCTTTGGTTTCCAGATGCCAAATCAGACTAAAAGCCATCACACAAAATTTCATATTTTCCTAATAATAGTCTTCTACCCCATGTTCTGTGACTCTGCAAACGAGGTTAAGCGATTTCTGTGGTTGGAACTTGATAAGGCTTGTATACAAAACACACTGTTAGTAAGACCTGCTCCACAGGAAGGGTGTCAAAGATATGGCCCACGGGCTGGATCCAGCCTTTTCAGCCACATCATCCAGCCTCTGGTGCTGGGTCCCACACACAACAGATCTAATGCCCACTCTGGCTGATTTGGGGTGGGGGCTGCATGCTGTGCAAGTCCTGGAGTGAGTGTTGCATGCAGCATAATCTCAGACTGGGCAGAGCAGGCACTGGATCCAGCATGTGAGGATGGGGCTGGAGCTCCTTGGATCCTCTACATGCCTAATCCAGCACCCTCTCTGTTCAGTTCAGGACTGTGCCACTCACAGCACCCACTCTACCTGATCTGGGACCCATGCTGCATGCGTGCGCCACTGATTTCCCAATCTGGCCAGAGCAGGCACTGCATGAAGTGCAGTCCTGAACCAGCCAGGGTAACACCCCAAGTGCTGTATCTGGCATATGGGGGAAGGAAGAAAAGGAAAAGGAAATGGGGAAAGAGAAGGTTAGTGGGCCTGATCTGCCCCCCATGGCTGCCTCCTGCACTGTTCATTCAGCCAAAGACCAGTCCCATGGGGCCAAAAGAGTCTGACACCCCTGCTCCACAGCATGAAAAGATCTTGAGAATTTTGAACCACTTTGATCATCTCTAATCAATACCCAAATGTGGGGGTCATGTAATCCTTTGGCTTTTCCTCCTATTTAGACTTCTCTGACTCTCTCCCTTCTCTCTACACCCATCCTTCCTTCTTACAATTATCCATCAGCAACTCAACATTAAGTTCCATTTAATTGGGAAAAAGGTCTTTTTCTGTTTTGGTTTAACCCACACAGAACTATTTTTGAGGTATTTTCAAGTAAACAAACAACCCCCCCCCCAATCATTAGTCATTCTGTTGTCTTTGCAATAAGACCAAGAATTCCAAAAGTGACTAGTAATTTTAGACATTCCCAACTGGTAAAAAGGATATATGTTAAAGGAGCCTCATTTCAGAAAGTGCTGCTCTACTGCCCTCATAATATTGCGGTCTTCCATTGTTCCAAATTGAGAATTTAAGAACTAAGAAGCCTAACATAACTAGTTATTTAACACAAAAACCTGTTTTAGTATGAAAATATCGAACTCTGGTAACATAACTAAAATAAATCAACAGTGCGCCTATTTTTTACAAATATTTTTGCAGAAGTTTTGTCCATAGCCACAGGTGAGAAGTTGATCTGAAGATGTACAAATACTGGAAGCTAGGGATAATATACAACTGAAATATATGACAGGTAGCTGGTTACAGCCTCTCAGTTATTAGACAAGTAAAAGAGGTGTTGAATATTTGAGAGCAGAATTTGGTCTTTAGCATGAAGGACTTCAAATAGCATTTACCAATTACTTTCCATGATGCTTGGAAGTTAGCTGTATCTAGTATTACATACATACCAAAAAAAAAGTTTGATGGAAAACCATAAATTGCCACAAATCAATTCCAAACTTAAATGAGGTTTTAAGTGTTATTTAATTTTCAATTTATACCAAAATCCTAACCAAGCGAGTTGTGTATAGCTCTATTATACACATTAAGGGATGGGATTTTAACAGGTTTTCTATTTGTAAATTAACACATTTTGCATCTTCAGTATCAAGATGCAGAATTATAACTTTTTATCACTAAAATGGTGACTCTTTCAAGAATACTATTCAATTTGAGCTTGGTTTACTTCTTTTTTTTTTTTGGATAATTCACTGTAAAAATGAAAATGATTAAAATTCTCAGAGTAAACCCAGTAGCAGTAGGTGAGGTGCAAATAAATAGAGTCCTTGTTGCAGAGGAAGTTCATGGATTCAGAGTATCCACTAAACATACACTTGTGGGAATTTAGCACTAGAAATGACTACATTTCGATTTCACAACGTTTTTAATCACATGCTTCCTTTTTCAAGTGCTGTTACGTGAGTAGCCAGACAAGACTGCCCTTTCTTCAGAGAAAGACATGGGGGGAGACTTCTAACTGGAAGTTTCTAAGTACTTCTTTACATAGCCATCAACGGCTGCTGTGTGCGCTTTCTCCTGTCACGTAGAGCAGAAAGTGACTCAGTGCTGACTCACCGAATTCCCTGCCAATGGATTTCCCAGTCCATCAGCTGTTCTTCATCAGCCTATCCCAGACAGTCTTAAAAGACACTCCTTAACTGCAGTCTAAATCCGCTCTGAGCCAGTTTGCCCAGAGTCTGTGCGCAGAGTAACATAACTTTCACAGCACACAATTCAGTACTTCGACCAGCAGTTGCATTAGCAGTAAAATACTGAATTGATTTGCTTTCCTGTTTATAAAAAAAAAAGTTGATTCATGAAAGATCTAAAGCTTTTCAGTTACTTGAATTCTTCAATGAAAAAAAGTGATGTTTTATTAAAAATGATATTAACAAAAAGCTTTTTAAAACAATAAAAACACTGCAATCATCTCTGTAATGAGCAACCTGTATGAAATGAAAATGCACAGTGAGTTGCTTCACTATTCTGTCACCTCATTATAAGCTTCTGAGTTATAAGGTCATCTTTGCTAGATATCTGAAAATTAGCTTTGGCACTAATCAGCATTAGCAGTGATGTATATTTGGTCTTCAGTCATAGGCGACATGTGGGGGGGGGGGCATGTGCCCCCCCTGAGATTGGCCCTCACCGGCCAGGGAGTGGAGGGTGCCAGCCCGTGCCCCACCTGAGAATGTGGGGGTGCTGAGAGAAGTACTTCTGGTTTGCCGCTGGCACTTCTGGCAATGATCAGCCACTGGGGGACCTCCCTCCACAGTTGGGGATCGGCCACTGGTGCCCCCCCAGGATCAGTTGTCATAATATGCTGGTACTAAGTGGGAAAGTAAAACACTAAAGAACATTTTCAGCTGATGAATTATGAAATGTACTTATTCTCTTGATATTGCCATCTAATTAGCTGACTTCTGATATACCCCTACTATTACTACCTCATCTAGGTCAAAACCAGTCCTATTTTATGCAATTCACTTTGAGATGTTTCTAATCCTCTATTCCATAGCCCACTATTTTAAATTCTGAAACCAGCTGTATAAAGAAGCAGAACATGAGGAGTTTCTAGAATGACAGAGACTTTAGGTGCTGTAGAAGTCCTGCAATTAAAAGCTGTTTACATCAGCATGTAAAATCCACATCAATAATTTTATAGTAAGAGTAATACATCATAATCCTATTACAATATAATTTAGTTGTCTGCCAATTGGTTTGTTAAGAGATTTTTTTCTTAATTTAAAACTATGGAGTTAAGCTCCTTGGAAAATCCCAAGTTATGAAAGTTAGGTCTTAACTCCTGAGTCTCATTGAAACTCAATGGGATTTGGGTGCATGACAAATCCCAGCTTTAAAGTTTTACAATGCATGTGGCCCACTGACTAAAGCACTGCACTGAGTGGCAGGAGAGCTAGATCCTAATTCTAGCTTTACCACTTATATCTTGAGTAACCTTGGCAGAATCACTTCATTTCTGTATTTTTGTAAACTGAAGATAATGATACCAATGTCTACTGAATTCTATGGGTGAAGAGAGCTATGTAAGAGCTAGGGTTTTGTTATTAATATCTTTCTTGAATGACTATAGTGACAATCAATTTAAAGCTTTGGAGTTACACAAATAAGTAATAAAATTCATTTTGCATCTGTCTTTCAAATAAACTGAGGAGAAACACTAGTTCTGTATAGGGCAAAAACCAGAATATGAGTATATATTTTCCTCACATACAGCGGGGAACAAGCTCTTGTCATGCCTCTAAAATTGGTGTCCAGATTTTTTCCCCCCTCTTGGGATAAGTACAGACATTCAGGGAGGTTACATTTTGTTAAAAATCACCACCCGATCTAACTTAGTTTGCCCTGGTGCAAACCTTACATTTAGATTGACTTAATTGGGGATCTAAGTGCAAACTGTACAGAAGTTCAGGAAGCTTAGATCAGTCTAAAAATGGCCAACCAGAACTAAGTTAATCCTGCTTCAGAGGTAGCCTAACTTAGATTGTATCCAGTGCAACCAAGCTAACTGAACTTCTGCACAGTTCTCAGCCCAGCTCCAGGGCTGGGAAGGCCCCTCCCAGACCCCAACAACCGCCCATGGACCCTGCTAGCACCTCCGCACCCTCCAAGCCCCCCACCACAGACCCCATCTTCACCCCCACAATCATACCAAACCCTCCTGGTCCCCATCAACACCTCCACATATCCTTCTAGCCTCCTTGACCCACACCCCATGCAGATGCCACCTTCCCCCCACCCAATCCCTCCAACCCCACTTTGGACCCCACTAGGCCCCCCAGTCCTCCCTGCAGGCCCACCTACTCCTGATCTCCCTTTGGACCCCACTTGCCTCCAAATCCTCCCTGCAGACCCTGCCTGCCCCTTTACAAAGGCTATGGCACTGGGAAGATATGTGAATCTAAAAATCTGCACTGTATAGAGATCAAAAAAGCAGGAATAGAAGAGAGAAGCACTGTTCTCCAGCTGGCCCAATGGAGATTTAAAGGAAAAGCCAGGCCTCTGTTATTTATTCAGGACCCAATCTCCACATACCATAAATGCAGCCTTTGCTATGAGGGTGGGTTGTGGCTGCAGGAGGGACAGATCAGCTGCAGAAGCAAAAATGCTTCCTGCATGCTGCAGTGACACATGCTTACTCAAAGTGCATGAGGCTACAGTCCCTCTATTACCTCCTCAGGAACCTTCTCCTGCTGTTCTGGTTACACTTCTTCCTGCACCTTGTCTTTATGCACTCCCCATCCACAGTGCCTAGGATTGCCAACCCTCCAGGTCTGGCCTAGAATCTCCATGAATTAGCTATAAATCTCTAGGAGCCTGCTGTGAGTCACCCAGGAGATACACGATACGGCATTCATTAAAATAGATATTAAATGTTGAATCCAATTTATACAGTAGTCCAGTGAGTTTTAAAAATGTAATAGTAATATGCATTTCCCTTCCTGGTGTAAACTCTACGCACCGTAGTCTATAACTGATATAAGCAGGTGCCTGGGCACATTCACATTGTGCGTTGCGGACACATTGGTGTTCTGGAAATCTCCCGGAATAGTTTCAAACAGTTGGCTACCCTAATGGTGCCACCAAGTCCAAAGACCTCCTGGGCAACCTTGTCCTGTCTCTGGCCAAGCTCACCACCCATCAGTGAATCCCAGGTGACTGCAGGGCTAACTTCCTCTTACTCCTTTGCTCGTGTATATGGGCAGAGTTTCACTAGGTGGCATCCACTGGCTCTTTAGATACATCTAAGGGGCAGTGGGCCCTGGCTGGCATGCTGTGCTGTCTTGAAATCCTCATTATTAACTTTTGACCCACAATCCTGCCCTGTTTTCAGATTTGTTGTCCCCCAGAATCACTTGTTAATGGCCTCTTTCAAACAACAGAGGGAAGCTTAATAGATGCTGTGTGGATCTAGGCCCACAGATTTCCTTGCATAATAAATATGCCCAGGGGCTGTAATCTGTGTGGATTCAGTCTGTAGTTGCACCTTCACTCCTTTCTGTAGCCAAATCCCATCTCTCAATACAAGGAAACTTCACAAGGGGCATCTGTGTTTCCTCCTCTATAAATGGGAATCTCTTCATAGAGACATGATGTGGGAGCTACAGTTTTAAAACACTGAAAAAAATGTACTTGGTGACTGACATTTTCTGAATTTACTAACTTGTTCCAATTTTCACAGTAGGTTCCCATGTGAAAAGCAATCTCTGCTCACTGAAATCATTGAATGGGCACCTAAAATCCAGATAAGACTGGTTGGATATTGTTTACTTTCTGGTACTTTGCATCAGCAACTGACTCGCCCTGTTTTCCTGCATGGCCTTTGTTTCAAATTAGACATGTTATACTCACTTTGCCAGAAGTCACCGAAACTGGGAAACGGTGTGCTTTATTGTTCCACTTTACACTCGCATGACCCCGACAATAGAACAGCAATTAAAAACAAAGCAAAACAATGCTGTTTGTAAAAGGTGCCAGACCAAAACCCTATTTAGTCACAGGACAAGTACAAGAGACAACAGTTGCAAAAATGTTCCTAATGTTGCCTCACTGGAACACTCTGAATAAGTTACCAGTGTAAGAATAGGACTCTGTGCACAGGCTAATATGGAAGGCATAAATCATTTCCTTATAACTATGTAATACAGCTAGAAGAATGAGGCAGCCATATAGCAGCCCAACCCCCACCCTGTTGAAATGCAACTGCAACCAGGAAGCTAAGGACTAGGAAATGAGTTATCTTGTGTACCACCAATAATCTGATCTCTCTCACTCTAGTTGAGAATTTCTGACAGTCACTTTGTACAACTATAATTGTTATCCTAATATATAGTTCCAGCCCATCTTAGATAATGGAAGCAGTATAACTTCACAAACACTGCATTGTGT
>NW_005842209.1:174566-224763 GCF_000455745.1 Alligator sinensis | reverse complement strand
TGCTGATAAGCAGGGTTATATGAGCCTGGGCAGAGCTAACATGGCTATGCCTCTTCTGGTATCTGAGGTCACTTGTTTAGAGCTAGCTTGGGTATCTTCACGATGCTACATTGTGCCATGTAGACAGACCCAGGTGCTGAAGCTACTGAGCAGAGCTAATTAATTTGAGGCTACATGAATTTTCTGTTTCCTTGAAGTACTGAAAAATAAATTAAAGTAAAGGTGGTGCAGGGGGTTCATTCCACTTCAGTGTTTTGTTGGCTTTTTGTTAAACATACAAAAAAAGGTGAATTGGAAACAAGAAGTGATTGTGTCTGGGAAATTTAAACTCTCATTATTGAACTATTTCAATTTTTCAGAATATTTGTATTGGTTTGGCAAATGACCATCCATCATAAATCCAGTGAATATTTTGCCTGATCCAAGACTGCATGCTGCCTGAAAAAATACTCTACACATGAGTTTATTTAACTCAACACTAAGATTTTATTTAACTCAACACTAACCAAGATTTTAACTAATGAACTAATAATACAAGGTTTTTTGGATCTATTAGACCTTTCTGGATATTTTTAGAGAAACCTACCAAACCCTGGGTCTCTCTGTCAACATCAACAGACTAAAGTGCTCTATCAGCCTCCCCAGAATACCAGCAAGGGAAAGACCCTAGAGGTAGTTGAGTACTTCCTTTACCTCAGTAGCTGCCTCTCTCAGACAGCGAACATTGATAAGGAAATCTAGCACAGTAGCCAGTGCGCATGTGCCTCCTATGAGAAATTGCTTCCGCATGTCTTTATTCACTGTGATCTTTAGAAAGGCACCAAGATACAGGTCTACAATGCAGCCATCATCATCCCCACTGTCCTCTATGAATGTGAAATGTAGGTGACCTACTGTCATCCTCTCAAGAGCCTGGAGAAGGATCGCCAAGGACGCCTCTGGAAAATCCTCCACATCAAATGGGAAGATGGCTGCAAATGCCAGCATCCTTGCTGAAGCCAACGTTACCAGCACTGAGTCAGTGATGCTCAAGCACAAACTTCACTGGGCTGGATATTGTGTGTAGATGCCTGACTCTCGACTCCCTCCCAAAACAAGTGCTCTACCTTAGTAATGACCAAAGATCATGTGGCAGCCAGAGGAAATGCTGCAAGGACACACTGAATGCATACCTCAAGAAAATGGATGCTCACATCAAGACTTGGGAGGAGCTGGCTGCTGACTAGTGGCACTGCAACCTTAACCAAGCATCTTGCCCCTGAAGCAGAGAAGAGAGGGTGGAGGAAGGAAAGAGAGAATCCTGGCATGTGGCCTACCCTCCCCTATAGAAAGATCTGCAACTTTTGTGGATGGGTGTGTGGCTCAAGGATTGGACTCTAAAGTCACCTCAAGACCCATCAATGAGCCACGGTAGAGATCATCCTCAGACTGAGGGATTGCTGATGACAACACATCCCTGGGCCATCCAGTTTCTCATTGTGTACAACTTCTATTATATTGTTCCATTCCTATTTTATCCATCAATAGTATATAGGAAAAAAAATCTTAATTATATGTAACCCTTCTGCTGGGCATTGGCCAGCAGCAAGAAGGGCTGGGTTCACATTTCGGGGTACCCCATAAATTATACCCGTGGCTCAAACCCCCACCCAGAAAACTGGGAACACTAAATTTGCTGGAGCATCCCGTATAAACAAAGCTCCCTCCTCGCAATCAGTGTAAATACAAAACCCCAAATTTATTAAAGAGAATAAAAACAAAAAAGCCAAGTAAATATAATTTTAAAACACTATTAACTATAAAGCAAAGTCTACAGGTGGCAGGGGCTCCCCAATAGGTAGCTCTGGGGGCCTGTACCCCTATCCTATGCCTGCCTTTCAATAATGGGCTGGAGAGGGCGGCCCATACCAGAAAGTCCTTTGAGCTGCTCCTTGCGTGCACTATGCCACTGGAAGCTGCTCGAGAGTGTGGGTCCTTCTGCATTGCAAGGGGCTCTGTTGCTCCTGGAGAGTGGTAGAGTGCCAATCTTTGCTCCCACTGAGAGGTTCTGTGTGTGTGTGGGGGGGGGGAGCTAAGGGGTTACTGCGGCTCCTGCCAGCATGCATGCAACCCAAAACTTCTGGACTGGATTATATGGCCTGCTGAAATGAAAACTTTAGGACAAACTCAAATGGGAGCCAGATTGATTACAGGCTACACTTAGCCCAACCACACAGCTTGACTGGATCAAAGGACCAGCAAAAGAAACAAAGGGGAAAAGCTAGGCCAACCCTCTAGGCCTGGGCTACAGGTAGTTTGGGTCCCACAGCTCAACAGGGAACAGAAGGTTGCAAACCTCAACCCTGGCCCAAAGCTAGCCAGCAAACCTGAGGAACCAATGCCCTCCTCTCTGGTATTAACCCCTTAAAACCTCAGAAAAGTGGGAAGAAATGGAGGAGAGAGGAGTTCCAAGACACTGGAACAATTCTTCCTCTCTCTCTTCTCTACCTGAGTTTCCCCTTCCACTATCTGTAAATTCCTTCTCCCTTGGAGAAGACTTCACTCTTCAGCAGCTCCTAGAAGCTTCTTCTTCACCACGAACCAACCTAGCTCACCTTCTGTCCCTCTACATGACACCACCCTGGCTTTGTCCAGTCAGGGAGTGCCACACTCTAGTCTCTCTCTCAACCAATCTGCCTAAAAAGACTTTTTTCCCCCTGGCCAATCAGGCCAGAGGATTTTGCATATTTTGCCCAGATACACGGCCCCAGCTTTCCATGTGCAGACCACATGGCCAGAACAACAGGGGCCATCTTGCCCACATAACACATACATACAACAACAACCAAAAGCACACACTTTGCCATACACAACCAAAGTGTGTGTAGGTGTTACATATATTTCAGGGGTATTCCCTATTGGGGGGCAGATTGTTGCTCCAGATGTTTGGGATGTCCAATTCTGAATGTTTTCCATTCAACTTAAGCTACAGCAGATGGATAGACACATGTTGAGACCTTTGACTTTTGCTGTCCCTTTATCATATAGATGGCTTGTTTTGCCTTCTTCATTTCCCTACTGAGTTTTCAACAGGACTGCTAATCCCTGTTTCATGTCCTCTTACTTCCTATGCCTTATTTATTTTATGCCCTAAATATCCATGCTTTCTTAAAGCGTTATGAGTGCCACTTCCTGCTACAGAGGAAGTGCTCTGGAACAATCATTTTGAAACAAAGGTGTTACTGGTTACCTCGCATACAGTTTCATACATGTGCTGCCTTTACGTCATGAGCTTTTAGGGCAAGGGACTAGAGAACCTACCACAAAGTGATCTGACCTGTTTGATCATTGCACTACACTGTCACATAGATACTAGCCAATTGCCCATCAAGAATGATGGGGGGCAGGGCAGGGGGAGGAGGATGGGATGGAGCACTGCCACCTAATGCCCCATGCCGCTGCTGTTCTGCTTCTTGCAGGGAGCGGGGAGGGAGAGCCGAGGAGCTCCCCCACCCTCTGTCCGGTCCTCAGCCCGGCTTCAGAATCAGGGTGGCACTCCCACACACTTGGGCACTCTGATTGGCTGTTTCTATCAGCCAATCAGAGTGTGATTATAGCGTTATGGACAGACTTAGGCTTTTATAATATTAGAATTAAATAATATCTGGGGGTACAACTTTAATCAAACTGCAGTGCTCTAAAGTTCCCACAAGCGAGAGGTAAGTAAGTGCAGTTTACATCTCCTAATATTATTTATTAGACCAGATCGGGCCAACCTTTTTGGCAGAAATAACACAACATTAGCCCCACACCCTTCCCCCAGTGCCGCTCTGATCCCCTTCCCTTGCCCAATCTGTTGCTTTGTTTTCTGCTCCCTGACCTATATGTCACTGTGTTTCCTGCTTCTCCATGACTTACCATGTGCCACACACAGAAGCTCCCCACAGCACTTGTGCCACATATGCTACAGTTTGGCCGTGCCCATATTGGATGATTAATAAAGTGCACACGCATCTAATCCATTACAACCACTACAATAAATAATCCACATAGTACTTCCTAGATAACAATTAATTTATCTGCAGTACATATGAGCATAACTTCATTCTTTTCCATATTTTTCATTACTTAGGTCCTTGATTACATGCAGCTTAAACAAATCATAAATTCACCAGAGAAAATCATTCTTTCCTCTGCCAAAAAACAAATTTCTTTTGACAATCTCTATAATAACTATGGGTCTACACTTCAAAGGAATTGCTTCCCAATATTAGTGTCTCATATTCTTGGATTTTTCCTTATTATCTTTATATGGAAAGTGACTCATATTTGCACACTTAAAGAGTATAACATGGATTCTTAGCTTGACAATAACTGCACATACCATTCAAACCTTAGTTCCAGGGTTTAACACCAAGAGAGCTTGTTGCAGTACAGAGACAGCCACTTAAAAACTTTTAATTGAGCTTGCATTTATTTTTAGTCCCCAAGGGATTAAATATAATTATTTTAAAGGCCTTCATATAAATTTTAAAAGGACTAAATATAAAATATAGGTTTTATTTTATAGACCTAAATACAAATATAGGCCTTATTTTCCTTTTAGGAAAAGGGAAAATAAGGCCCGACTCCCCTCCTGTTTAGGGGGTTTAATGCAGATTCTCTAAACCTCTTACCAGTTTTGTCAGTAATGATGAGAGGGAATTTTTTAGACAAAAAACGTCAATAATGTCAGTGCTGTTGTGTGTCAGATGCAAACCAAACCAACCTGTACTGGCAAGATCATTGATAGGCTTGGCTCTCTGTTATAAAAAATGAAAATAAAACTTCAGCAATATATTCTACTTTTGATTTTGAGCTGGTTTGGTTTACAGCAAATATTAGATGCACTATGTTGTCTGGAACACATTGAAAAGGTCAATAGAGTGCATCTCTATCTCAAAAATGTCAATGCAACCTTACCTATGGAGTTGCAACTTTGTCTTCACTCAAGACTAAAACCCTCTGTTTCATGCTTCAGCAATTTAATGAAGCCTCTAAGTTTGTGGCCCAATAAAATTTTCAAGGAACAATCAACCTTGCTATGTCATTCTTGTCACATTTACTATTTTTTTTCCAAAGGAAATATTTAGAAAAGCCCTTTAAAATTGGTCCCATTTTCTGCATATTTCGAGGTGTTCCTCCAACTAAAACTCTCACTGTCCCCAAAAACTAACGTTATGTTGGATATTGGCCACTATTAGAAATATTTATTCCAAATAACTTGTTGGAGCTACACGAAGATAGTCGACTGATTTGTAATGCCTCCATTCTTCCTCAGCAACTCAAACCATACCTTTTACGAGCCGCGTGAGGGGAGCTCAGTGGGTTTATGAGCAGCTAGTGAAGATTTTGAGGGCATTAAAAAAAAATAGAGTAAGCCTTTTAGAGACCATAAGGAGTTGAAAAGGGCTTCAAGGAGACATAGAGGAGCCATGGGATTTTCTGGTTCCTGGAGATAAGTGCAGGCTTGGAATAGAAAAGTCCAGCTTCACCTTGCCAAGACATGACTGGATTAAGTTCTAACGGAGCACCTGATGTATAGCACCATCCATCAAGGAGCAGTTTCTAAACACTCGGTATGATATATTGGCCAGTTAGCATATACACATTTATATCATTTTCCTTTTTGCATACAAATCCTGTGCTCCTTCCAGTTTGGGTTATCCAAATATTTAGACTGCTTTTTCTGTTTCTAGTCTAGTGCCCAAATGAAAAAGATTACCCAGGTGAACAGAAATTCCCGGAGACGACCACTGTCATTTTCTTGGAATCCAGAGTCCTGAATGAGGCACCTAGTCTTCTATACCAGCGGTAGGGTTAGGTACCTCATAGCAGATGAACTCCCATGGGCCACAGAACATGCCATGTGCGCCCTCTCTCCCCTGGAGTGCAAAGCATTGCCTCTCCTCACTGCACTATTGCATTGTGCTGCATACATCCCCCACACTGGACTGCACTGTCCCCCATCCCATACTGCACATCTCTCATGTCCCATTGCACTGCACTGCATCACATTTTATAGGTACTGCCCCCTCCACCATGCTGTATCCCACCCACACTGCTCTACAGGGTCCAAGGGTTTCCCCCAAGCCATTCTCAGACTCCCTTAGCAGGAGGATGAAGGGGGAAGTTGGAGACTTTAATAGTAGCAGCTGCCTGAGGGAGAGTGACAGAGGAAACTGTGCCTACACTGGGAGCTCAGGGGCTCCAGTTTAACCCATTGGAGGCTGCATGCAGCCCTCAAGCCATCAGAGGGACAGCCCCATTTTAAAAGAAAAAAAGGTAGCCACAATTGCATTTTATAAATAGCCAAAACCATCCTGGTGTGTACTGACTGTGCTCTGAGAATGCCTACTGGACTAGATGACCTCCTGAGGTCCCATCCAACCCTAATCTTCTATGATTCTGCTTCTGGGGGATGCTTCTAGGAAGAGGGATGTCTAGTTTCTGGATCCCAGCTGGATTTAGGCATGAGCTAAGTTCAAACAGCTTGGCCCCATCAAAACTGCATGCTTTTGTATTTGCCCAGAAGTAGAATGTTCAGATTCTGAAGGCATTTTAGTGTTAAATAATAAGTTTAGACACTTCTATGGGTAGGTAGCAGCTGAGCAAGGGAGTTACAATCCCAATCTTGGACTTGCACGCAATTTAGATGTTTTTTGGAATATGGCCTTTCAGAATCTGGTCTGAAGGGTAGCTCTTATTCAAGAATGTATGGTCACTGAATTGATCCCCTTGCACCTTCAAGAACACGAATATTCAGGACACATCACTATGTTTGTATAGCACTAAATGCATCCGAGACACTTATTCACATAAATTAGCAAAATTTCAGTGAATATAAGCAGCATCCAGGGTATTGCACACTATTTTAATCCAGTGTCATTTATTCTTTCTTCATAATTTTCTGGTCAAAATTGTACTTAAAATACCAGTTTACTAACTGATAGTCATTGAGGCAGATGATCACGGAGTTCCCAGTCTTTGTAATAGCTCCCATTTCTTCTAATAAACATGATATTGCCTTATGCGGCCATCTGATTAACACATTTCTAGTGACCAGCTGAGTTACTCACTCACATAGAAGGCATTCAGAGCGGCCTGCTGTCACAGTTAAGAATGGAAGTGAAGTGATTTGCAATGCAAATGATCACAATCCAAGGTCTGAAAACAGCTTCTAAACACACTGTCATTGTAACCTCTAAACTAACGGTGAGTTAAGAACACAGACACTGGGAAGATGGTTCTTACTACTGTGGCTCGGTGCCAATGGAAAAGAACGACCTGAAGTAGATCTCATCAGCCCCGCAGTGATGAAAGTAATGCAGCAGCTGTTTTTCTGGGAACACTCACTCATCACACTTTAATTTCATAGTTCTGAATTAATCTTTTCTAAATAGATCACTGGAGGGTAGAGAGCTAACCATAGCTGTCCTGCAAGAGAACTAGACTGAGAGTTGGGTGGATTTCTCTTCCCCTTTTTGTTCTAATTGTGGAGATTGTTGTACCACTTTAAGCACATTCCTCAAAGAAGTAAGTGAAAGATGCTGAGGACAGGGAGGGGAGGGATACATTTAGCCTCAGAGAATTGTGCAGAACTGCAGTTTTATATGACCCTCACTTTGAGGCTTAGGCCTGAACATACCAACAACGAAAACAAGTTTTTTGTTATCACTTTAATACTTATTTACATAGTGAGCAACTAACCTTTGGAATTCTGGTTAGTGGGAATTAAAGATTTGATGGTTTCATATTTAGTGGGAACTTCCATAGCTACTTGAGGGGGGAAAGGGTTTTTCTCTTAATAGCTTGTTGTGTAAATGTGAATAAATCAGTAAAAACTGATACAATTACATTAATACAGGGGTTTTTTTAGTTAACCTACACTACTTACATGACCACCTACAATTTTCTTGTAATGTTTAGTTCATTTTTATTTGCAAGTCCCCAGCACCTGGAATGAAGTGGTGATCTCTTAAAATAAATGGGTTTCTATCCCCACTAAAATGTAGAGAAAAGCTTGGAAAAATTGATGTGAGGACGTTCAAATATCCAGAAGTGAAAGTGGGACTAAATAAATGCCAACAAATAGAACCCTATTTTTATTACTATTCTACTTCCCATGATTTTAACGATTATTTCATGGTCTGACTCATGATTTTTGAATGCATGTAGGTTGGCAGCATATTAGTTAGCTGGCACATTCAGATTAGCTTAATATAAGGTAGCAAATAAAAAGTTACCAGGAAATTAACCTGAATTAAAAGCTCTAGTGTAGAGAAATCCAAGCGTGTGGCAGAAGAAAATCTAGGCCAGCATTCTTTCAGATTTTTGGAAGCGTTCATCAGACAGTTAGCAGAGCTTCACCATCCTTCTTTCACAAGTGAAATGCTAAGAGAGGTTGTTCCCCAGCTTAATCTGATGGAACAAATTGTAGGAAAGTCATAGCAAAGTTAATATCCTCAAATGCAAAAACCCAGTTTTGGTAAAATTCACTCCCTCCTAATTGTTTTCCACTAAAATATGCTACAGGAATTTTGAAATGGAAGCAATAGGTGTTCTTTTCCATAGTCCACATTCATAAAAAAAATTTTTATGAGGTTTTATGTACTTATGAAACCTTAAATTGTGTATCCCTTATGAGAAGGGGATAGTACAGTGATTTTGGATTGTATAAAATATGCATTCTTAGAAATCCCTTTTCAATAATTTCTTGTGTCTTGTTTGCTGTCTTGACCTCATGGCATTAAACTAAAAATCTGTTTCTAGTTACTGCTCAAAGCTCTCAAAAATAACACACAGCAAAACGGGTATTTTGAGTCATCTCAAAGGCTTGGCAAAGTACATCTTCCGTTAATGTTTCCATGTTAAGAGAGACTGACAAAGTTTTACTGTATCTGACATCCGACCTATCATTCTACTTAGCAGAGGGAGGCAAAATCATATTTTCTAGGTGTAACTTGACTCATGTGAATAGTTCTATTGAGCTCATTGGACTAGTCATCTACACAAATATTACCGAAATGAAGCTCTGTAACTTTAAAAATCAAGACTTCTCATTACTCCTGGATGAAAGAAGAGCCAGAATTTTGTTTTATTCCCACTATTCCATGGTTTAATCATTTTCCTCATCTCCCTCTGGGTATTTGCTTGTGATTTCTTTCATATGCCAAGCTTTTTGCATCAGCATCCTTCCAGAAAATATAACTTTTGTTCTCAGTGATGACCCTCAGTTTTGCAAGAAACCAAATGGAGGCCCCTTCATCTCCTTCCTCCTTAATAAGAAAAAGCTTTCATGAGTATAATAAATTCCTATGGCCTGACCTGGGCAGCCAGGCTAAGGTCAAGAAAAAATAGCATGTTCTTGCAGTCCCAACCTTGTATGTTTGACATTCCAGTTAGGTTTATTTGCCTCATCTACACTAGTTTCCTTTGCGTAACTCAGCCTCAACATGCAGCATTCTAGATATCCCTTTTGTCTCTGAGTAACCTGTCAAAGGAGAAATATATATAGAAATGTGTGTGGAGGTCAATCATTTGCCAGGTAGTGTAAATTAATTGCACTTCAAATAAGCAAATGAATTATTTCTTCACTTGCGTAATTAGCCAATCAGACATCCAGAGATATCATGAGAATGAGTGTTGCAGCTTGGCCTTAATATCTGAACATTACATATTTACAGCTGAAACAAGCTTCCCATTATGAGCCCTATTTTCAACCCCCCTCATTAATTTCCCTCAACACAACTGACTAAGCCTCAAAACCAATTAAAACTTGACCATGTAAGATACTGGGGTAACTAACTGATTGAATCACTGGCATGTGGATGACTGCTCTCTCTAAACTAAACAGCCATTATGAATTAAGAGTTGTGTCCCCTCCTCATTAAAACAAGGCATCCTTTATTTGCTGTTTTGCTAAGATTTATTTTCCACACAGACTGAAGAAAATGCAGATCCTGATTTCCCATACTTCAGGCCAGGACAGTGAAGCATTCTGCTTATAGTTGTAGATGCCCAAGTGTCACAATGGAATATTTTTAGCATTGTTTTCATTTCCTTTCCCGTTAGCCACTGAACTGTGACACAGAATGAACTGCATCTTTGGCCCCTTAATTCAGAATATGGACATACAGACAAGTTACTGAGAAGTTAGCAAAGGTGCAAACTTACCTTAGAGTAAGTGATGTGCTATTAACTGTTGGCATAGAAACCCTCTTGCCACAGTAATTGCAAGGTAGCTTACTTCCCAGAGAAAGCATTCATCTCAGGGTAAAGGCATGCACGTAGGCAGTTACTACAGTTTAGTTGATATGCTACAATTTGATACCTTATTTTAGCTTATAGGATCTTGTATATCCATTCCCTCAGAAAGATTGCCAGTGGAGAGTCACAATGGCACATCCGCACATGCATTCAAGAGGGAAGAATTCTTGTGGGAGATATCTTTTATTGAACAAATACCTGGTTGGGATAGACACATTGGCCATGTCCAGATGAACGTGGCCATGTGGTACATGTCACTGAAGATATGTCTGTGGTACCACATACCGCACATTCAGCTGTTCTCTGTGCTGCAAAGAAGCAGCATTGTGGGTTTTTTGGGTATTTTGACCCTTGGATATCTCCACCACTACTGCAGCCCCAGGAAGCCCCCAGGACCCCAGGTAAGGCAGCTGGGACCAGCCTAGTGCTGACTCCAGCCTCCCCTACCCAACCTGGGGTAACCTGCTGCACACCAGAGGGACCATGGCACAGGCATTCCCTGGGGACAGCTAGTGGCGGCACAACGTATCCCACTATTAGCTGTCCCCAGGGAACTAAGCGTTCATGCTCATGTGGATGCAGCCATAGACATAGGGGCTGCATCCAGATGAGCAGGAGCATGCACTTGCAGTGGCACAAATTGCCTTAGCACACACCCTTGCACACGTGCTTCATTGTGGGACAAATTGTCCCTCAATGGGCAAACTACCTTTGCCCAGCTCCTTCCAGCCAGGGACAGCTGGAGGCTGGGGCCAGTCCCTGTGCTGGCTCCAGCAGTCTTACCTGGTGGCCTGGTAGCTTTCTGGAGCAGCAGGGGCACAGAAGCTTGGCTGCCAGCCAAAGTGTTGCTCTGGATGGCCTGACCTCTGTTTGTGCTGGCAAATGTTTATTTTGCATGCTTTACACTGCTTTTTTCTCCGGGGAGTTCTCCCTCCCACGGTAGCAAATTTTGCCAATGTGCTGCAAATTTGCAATGCAGCACACATTTTAATGTTCACTATGTGCAGTTTGTGGCCCCACAAACTGTATGCCCCTGCACATCTGGACAGTCAGGCTTTTGGGTATCACAATACCCTTCCTTAGGCCTCTGGTAGAGAGCAGACACAGCAGAGCCAAATAACAGATGGAACACCAGCTTGTATAAAAACTCCATGTGTAAATAAAAAGAGGATGCAAGAGAAATCAGGTAGCAAACAGACAGCAGAGATGCAGTAAAAACCTGATAAAGGAAGACCAAGATTGTTCAGGAGGATTGTTATCTCCTGTGAAGTGCAAAGGTTAGTGTGTAGCAGGTAAGTTATAATGGATCATGAAATCATTGTTCATGTTAAGTCCCTTGTATTTAGTGTACAGTAATTTTATGAACATGCTCATTCAGTAAAGGGTAGATTTCCTTTGAGCACATGAACTGTGAAGTCAGACAGTGAGTGATTTTTCTGTGAAAAACGCTCTCTTACCTGTGCTCTACTGCCTCTGTCCTTTGTCTTTTCATGGAAATTTTGATGCATAGTTTTTGTCTGGGTTCACCCTCATAATTTCCATGTGGACATTTGGTGTGCTGGATGAAGTATAACACGTCTATTGCCATTGCCATTGATCTCACTTTTGGACTGGATGTCTATAGCATAATACCACTGCCATCCATGAGTCCTCAGAAGATTCAGCTAGGTTTTTGGCCCTATTAAAGACTTCCTTTGGGGAAGAAAACAACAGCTAGAAACCGCCCCCAGACAATAATGAGAGGCCCAGAGGCACACTACTTCCCTGTATCTTAGCTTTTCTTTACAAATTTAGGTAGGTCTTACTTGTCCCACCTGCCCATAACCCACATTTTACTAAACAAAATTGTGTATAAAAAGTCATCCAGGATTAAATTAACCCCTTGTCCTGATATAGCATACAACACAATAGTACTCAGACAGACAGAGGGACCTACAATATTCAGAACAAATATTAATCTCTCTTATGTTCTTGTGTGGCATGAAGAGTATCGACTATCTTTCCAGTGCCGCTTGTTGCCTCCAGATAGCTGCGCATCACATGGATGCTGCAGCACTCTGGCTACACCCTTTCCATTATCAGTTCCTTCCAGTGCTGCAAAGGCACATGGGGCTGAACTAAGTAACCCTAGGTACCCCCAAAAACAAACAACAAAAATCGGCAAGACAACAGCTGAATTGATGACAGTTAAATTTGCTTTAAAGCTGTTTTGTGCCACCAGAGTTGTTGAGAGCAGGATCCAGAATCTGCTGCAAGTATGACTCTATGGGGAAGGAAAGAAGGAAAGAAACCCTTAATGTATATAATATAGTCTGGTAAGTAGAGGAAATGCTTCAACCAGTAAGAAGCCTCTCCCCTCCCAACTCCTCATGGAAGGAGCTCTTCAAACTCTATTAATTTCTGAGAAAACTAGATTGGACAGAGAAAATGGCATTCCCTTCTCTCACTGCTACTAATGCTTTTTTCTCATCTCTCTTCTACCCTGTACACTATACTCACAGAAGACTAGACAAAGACAGATGCAAGGGAAAATGGGAAAAATGAAACAAACATCCATCCCCTTCATGTGGAAAGGAAGAAATGAACACAGAGACTGTTGCCTACATTAAAAGACCCTGAGAGTATGATCTGTTCCTCTTCAAACTCATTCCAGCAGACTTCACTCTAAATACAGAATCCTTGAACATGGGAGGAATGTGTCCCACAGAAGTTTTCTAATACAAACCAACTAAAATAAATCACAGAAGAAATCAAGTCATTTTTTCCTGACTTCAGTCCCTCTTCCCTATAATGACTGTTTTCCAGCTGTTTTCATATTGACTGTCTCCACAGATTTTCCACATGGGTGTGTCCAAATTTCCACAAGGACTTTAAAAGGGCTGGTTTGGCCAAGAAGAAAACCAGCTTTCAATATAAAAATAGTGCACAGAACTAAATCAGAAAGGCAGCACTCTTCCCCTGCTGCTGAATTAGCCAAACATGATCTACGTACATGTAAGCTAACCAGTACCAGCAGAGAGTATATTGAAGGGAACAGACTCATGGATGGGGGAGTGGGGAGGAGCAGGAAGAAGACACACTATCACACACACAAGTAAAAGATTTAATAAATCTGGTGTTCAAAGTTCTCTCCAAAAAAGAACCTGAGCTAGTCATTTATACAATTATTGATAAAAGAATCAATACCCCCACCCCACCCCCAAAAAAGACCCAACCAACTTCAAACAAATAATGTTAATCCAGGTGTGTGTGCATGTGTGCATGCTGTCCCCCCCTCCTGGGTAACATGGAAAGAAAGTTGAGTAGAGCATATACTTTTATCATGCCACTCAATTTTATTTATATTTAATGGAGCTATTACTCAACTTTTTTTGTTTTTAAATATGGTATCAACAAAATTTCATGGATTCAGTAAAGTACCTCAACCAGCTCAAATAATTAGTGCATGCCACAGCTGGAGACTGGCAATTAGCTCCATGTCATGCTCTACTTTTAGAAGTCAGACAGGCCATCACGCTTTCATAGTTGTCATCATCTAAGATCTTCATTGTGCTGATTTTGTTGAGCTATCTGATATGTTTGAAACAGCCAGGATTATCCATAATAAATGTGAATTTGAGTATTTTCTAAGACAGTCACAAGACATTCACCCATTTAACATTTCACGGTTAAATTCTGCTGATTTTAATACCATGAACTTTCCTTACATATAGGGGTTTCCTTTTCTCTGTTGGTGGAAAGAATCCCAAAACTCCCATTACCAAAAGATCAACTGTTTCTGATGGCAATTGACCATTTGGAGTCACAGAGGTCTGCTGCCCCCGGTGACCCATGCAACCTCTGGCATTGTACGTGGCCCTGTTTTGTTTGCTCAAAAAAAACACTGGTGTAAAAAGTGTCTGCGAATTTTTGTACAATGCTTCCTTGTGTACGAGGATGACTAATGTCCCTGAGTGCAGGGGCTTCTCTATCCCTTGTGTAAGCCTCTGAAGTTGGTCCCCCTACCTGTTTTAGGGCCAGAAACAAATGGGCCTTCAGGTCACTGACTTGCAAGAGGAGTAGGATTCCAGGTTCCTCTCTTTTTTTTTTTTAATTCAATTTAATTTAATTCTCTCCCTTCATTTCTTTGGAAATGAAACAACATGTTGGCAGAGATTTTGAGATTTGGGGTTTTCATTTTGTTTGTGGCAGAATTTTATCGTATCCCTTTATGATCCATCCACTGCTTTTAGTAAGAGTAAGCTGCACATGTATGTGTGCTGGCGCGCACACTCTCTTTCTTCCACAGGCCTGGGTGCCAAGTTAACTCTTCCAAGAAAAATCCCTGGCTGTGAATTGCAGGAATAGAACTCACAGGATTTGTAAACAAGCTAAGGAAGTAAAGGATCTGCGCTGACCTCAGAAATGAGGTCAGCTGCACTTAATGGAACATAAGAAAGGGGCAGCATTGGGATTCTGCTGACCGGCAGTTAGCAAAGTTAGGCTTTCTGGGGAGGACCCCCCTTTCTGCTGGGTTGTTCTCACCTCTTACAAGGCTAAGGTAAGCAGGAACTGTCCCAGAAACCACTACCGTGGGCATCTACGTATATCTCAAAGCTTTTATTAGCGTGGACAGAACCCAAGTCTCACTGGCAAGCGCTGTCAGTGAGAGCATTATTACATAAGCCCTCCAGGAACTTGACTTCATAATTTATAAACAGTCTCCTCTGCCCCTCCCTTCACTTAGTCTGATTTAAAGGCATCTCCATCTCCTAGGGTAGTGGTTGATTTCTGCATGTACAGGCTTTTCTGGACCCTGAAATCTGTATTAATTAGGATTGCAGTACTTTTATGCATCTGGGCCTGTGTGTTAAGGCTATTCCTTGAACTTGTCCCTATTGTCCCAGACTTAGTCATGGCCTAAATCCCCTTGCAGACAAATCTCTAAATTGAGTCCAGAGACCCATTGAAAGGTCCAAATTGAATCAGAAGCCTCCGAATCGATTTGGAAATTCAAGCAGTCCCTGCTTGCCGCTGCATGGAGCTGGACCTGGGCTCCGTGCCAGTAAGTAAGGGGTGGGCAGGCTGGATGATGGGGGGTGGGACCATGGGGGGCACCCCCACTTGACTCCATCCCCCACTGGCCCCCCCAGCTGCTTCTGAGCAGCCCCCCCACCCCCTGCCTGCTCCCCTAGCCCACCCATGGCTGCCCTGCCCAGCCCCAGCATCCCAGTGCTTAAAAAAAAAAGCCCCGCAATCACCAGCTGCAGCCGTGGCAATTGTGGCCTCTGGGGGTTCGTGGCAGAGCCCTCCTGCACAGCACGGGGCAGCAGGGATCAGCCTCCCCCCAACCTGGCACCTGCTTAGCAGCTGTCGCATCACGTGGATGCAGCACAGCTCAGCAGGGCGCTGTGCACTGTCCTGGAGCTGGGGCAGCTCCAGCATTCACCCAGAGCCTGGCAGTGCTCAGCCTGAGTGGCCCTGGCTCCTGGCCAGCACACGGAGCCCTGCAGCACCCTGCTGAGCCATGCTGCACCCACGCAATGTGACAGATGCCATGCAGGTGCCAGATGGGGGTAGGGGCTGACCCCTGCTACTCCACTTTGCATTGGGGGGGGGAGGTTCTGCCACAAGGCCCTGATCGCCCCTGCTGCAGCTGGTTAGTACTGGGCTTTTTAAGTGTCGGGACCAGGTGAGGCAGCCATGGGAGAGGCCTGGGGGAGCAGGCGGGGGGTGGGGCCCCACTCGCTGCCACCCCCCCGCCACCAACACTGCAGCTGCCGCCTGTTTGATTCAGAGGAGATTCACGGCCAAATCTCCGAATCCAAATCGGGCAAATCAAATTAGGACAGTGATTTGAATCACCGAATCGAATCACTGTCCCTCTGAATCGGCCGAATCTGAAGCCAAATTGAATACTTGCTGCTTCATACAGTCCTACTATACATCTTTTTGTCTATCTGATCTTCTAATCAGAGGAGGGCTAATGGTAAGAAATGGCAATGAAATATCTTGCCATCTCTCTAGCTGGCCAGGCTTTGTCAGGTAGAGGTGCCATTATTTTCAGCTTCTCACTATTCAAAGTTTGAGGGACAGAGTCAGCCCATGCAGTACTGCAGCATCAGGCTCCACAGTTGTTAATGACTGAGAAAATAAATTAGGGAATGAACACTTTGGGCTATAGCATGGGGAATAGAAGTTGTAGTGATTATGGTGAGTATTGTCATTTGAATTGTCCTTAGAAAAAACCTAATACTTTTTGTTGCTATCACCGGGCACCAATTCAAGTAGCCAAATAAAACTGATAGAGTAGATATCTGAATGAAATGTTGGTAACAGTGCTTCTCTAAATCTGATTATCCTCACATGCATAAAACATTGCTGAAGCTAGAGCAACTGAACAAAACAATTAAATTATGCACTTTGTTGCGAGAACTCCGAAAATGTTTGCCTTTCAGTTTTGAGCTTAGGCCTTTCCATCTCTGTGGTTGTTCAGTTGAATAAACTGGATCTTTTGCCCAACCTAGCTGATAAAAGCAGAAAAGTAACATGAGGTTATGGCAATTTGAGTGCCACACATCTCTGTCTGCTTGAGGTTTGTTTAATGTTGTGCTATTGCAAAAGATCTGTAGACTTAGCTTTAAAATGTATTGATTTTTCTCGTTAAGCCTTGGTCTTCGAAGTCAGCAAGACCTCATTAAAAAAACACCAATGGCCTATTTCACAGGTTTAAGAGAACTCACAGACCCCCACTGACTTCACAAGAGCACTCAGATATTATATGTTGGGGAAGGGGTGAGGTTCTTTTAGTGTTTAAATCAGAGGTGGGCAATTATTTTGGGCAGAGGGCCGCTTACTGAGTTTCAGCAAGCCATTGAGGGCCACATGACAGGCAGCCCAGGGCAAATTAATATTAATTTTCTAAATTTTTTAGGGGCCCCGCACGCCGGATAGAACAGCCTGGTGGGCCACATCTGGCCCCTGGGCCGCATTTTGCCTACCCCTGGTTTAAATCATCTACTAAAACTATAAAATACATTACCATAGAGTTCTCATTTCTAAAAGTGAGTGTTGTCAGAATATTGTTCTGCTGATTTGATCTCTACAGTTCCCATGAAAAAAATGCACTGGCTCATTTCTAGTTAAAACTGGAGATTTTCTGGACTGATTTCCAGCTAATGGAGTGAGCCTGCAAATGATCTGCTAATTATGAGAATTCATGGGTAGTGACCCTGGCTACTGAGAGGGGGTTGGTTTTTGTTGGGGGTTTTTTTTGTGGGGCGGGGAGGGGGAGGGCAGGGGAGAAGGTTACGGATATTGGCTCTCTTATTATTTCATGACAATATTAGAAAAGTCACTTCTTATTATACTATTAATCATGTAAAATATATTGTATAAATAATCTAATACAATAGTAAACTTACTTTTCCTGCCATCCCAGCATCTGCACAAAATAAATTTCATATAACTTTTGAAATTAGAATTATTCTAAATCTCTCAATATACATTGCTGATGTTATTTAATACCCTTGCAACTTAAAAGTCTCAAATTACATTGTTTAGGTCCAAACTTACAGCTCAGTAACAGTGTTTATGATAAAGAATTGCAGACTGGGTTTGATCCAAAACACAGTGACGTCATTGAGAGTTCTCAGCTATTTTTAAGAACTTATCAGGGGATCTTTTGTACCCAACACAAGTATGATTTTGTTTTGTACGATATTGGAAGTTTGACAGACAACTATTATACAACAACCAGAACAAGAGACCTTTGATATAGCTTCAAGTACTCTCTCTATCTTGTTTAGCTATGCTAATGTTTAGAAAATAATACAGGCACTGTACCTTGTTGCTCTGATAAGATACTGTAGTTCCAATGTCCCTTGACAGTTTTGATTAGTCTTTGTCCATTTGGTACTGTGAAAACAATATATCCTTTCTTTGTCCCTTCCCTTACTTATTGGTGTCCTGAACCTCTACTCAACACATGGTGCATCAAAGCCTCCTTAATATTATAGGTCAAAACCATAGGCAACATGTTCAAATTAATAAATCAGCCAGTAAATGTGTAAACTGCCCCATGTACACAAACTGATAGTTTTAGCATATCAATATTTTTCACTGTAACAGCTTTCCCAGGCTTCTAAAGAAGACATGAGAGATCTTTTCCTGAGGCCCATCATTTGTTAAAAAAATTGACGTGAGGGGTTAGAGGTAGTGATGGCTCTGCTGAAGTCTTTTGGCTTTCAAGGATCCTATCATGACCAAATTTTGAAGATACCTCTACAATTACCATTCCAATTGGCATATTCAAATTAGGCCTGCGTGCTGTAATTAGGGGAGCATATTTCCACATGCAGTTTTAGAGATCATTTTGAAAGCATGGCTACAGGTATATAGTCTCCTAATGCTGTGTTGTGTCATATCAAAGTACAGAACCTTACTGTTAAGATTAGTAACTTGATAATAATTGTGCACTTCAGCACAAAGGTCTATTTACCTTTAAATACCCAATTATTCACTGATATCTATATGTTCGGGTACCTTACAAAATTGAGCACTTTTGTGCTTACCATCTTACAGGTTTCTAAATTAAATTCCCCAGATTTAAAATATTAGCTTACCCACCCTGAACCACTAACCCCCCCTCCCCTAGCCTAGCTCTACCTCCACTTCCACCTCCCCACCAACCCTCCCCACAACTCTTCAATGTTAGGAACATGGGTTTAATCACTTTTCCTAAGTGATCTCCTACATCTGTGTCAAAGGCAAGAACAAAATCCAGAAAACAAGTCTCTAGTCCCATTCTAAATATGTCCCATTTTACATGCAGTCCTCTGTATTAAATGCTGCTTTATAGCTAGTGTTGCTGTGAGACAACGCAAAATGGTTCTACTTCCCAGAAAGATCAAATATTTGAGATACGAAAACTAAAAAAGTCACCATTTAAAGTAAATTTCTCTCCCTTTCTTATATCCTTCTTACAGGCAATCTATCAAAATATATAATCCTGATTATTTTTAGAGTGAATCGGAGATAAAAAAAGAGTGGAACAAAACAAAACGTGGCAGCCAGTCTTGTAGATTCTTCCCCTCCTGTGTCCTACCACCCTTTCCATTTCCAGCTTGAACAACAAGACTTGAATTTTTTAGTAACACATAGAAATCTCTCTTTACCTTTATCTTATTAATCAATGATACACTGATTTCCAGTAATCATCCCCAGATTAAATTTTATAGTACTTTATTGATGAACCAGTTTCCACTTGTTAGGTTACACTCTCTAACCCATAAACTTTGACCAGGGTACTGCTGACCTTTGCCTTAGATTTCACATTAAAGGTTTAATAACCTTTGTGGCTTGATCATGCTGGTCACAGGACTTCTAGGGACAGTTCCATGCTGCTGGATGCCAACAATTGAAGGCCATTAATCAAGAACTGGGAGGGAAGGGGAAAAAAAGAAAAAAAGTCAGACCACAATTTTAGCTCCAGTTGGGATGGTGGCCTCAATTAATAGTTTGGCAAGATGTGAGAAGAGAAGAGACTCTCTCCCTACCCCCCCCCTTTTTTTTTAAGAAACATTTTACACTTGCCATCTATTAAAACTATCCAAATATAGACTGGTCAGGTTTGGTCAGGCTACATTTTTTATTAGCAGTTCCAATTCTTTTGCCCCCTTAAACCTACCTTAGCAAACTGTTAGCAAGTCTGAAAATTACATTACATATTTTGCAAGCTTCTGGGCACTGGTTCTACACTTAGTTAAGCTGGGATACATATAGGGCGACTCTGTTAGGCTACAGCACAGTTATTTCAGGTTTTCACCCTTTAAACTGTGAGGAGTTTGCCCTGCTACTTTGTCTGGCAGAAAGGAGACTGTCTGGTTGATTTGTTTGTTTCTTATCAGGTTTCAAGGAAACTGAAGTCTGTTTCTAAAAAGTTATTTAGAGACCTTCACCCTTCTGAACTCAGATATGTACATGCTACTCCCACTGAAAACAGCTGAATCCATGGGTAACTAGTGGGAGAATTTGACCTTGAATCACAGCATCACCTTGATTAACCAGTATGCTGACCTATTTTGAGATCACTGGCACTAAAAATAGACAAAGCCAAAGTTAAAGGGTTTGCCACATTTAGTAATTACTTTACAAATGAGGGTAGCTCACTCCAACCCAGTGAAACACAGTGAACTTGCTCATGCAAAAGACCATTTCACTTACTGGTATACCTATGATTACACTAGAGCTTTTACCAGTATAACTACAAGGACAAAGAAAACCCGTTCTCATCTATTATAGATAGAGGTACACCAGTAAAGCTTGATAAATTCAGACCAAGTCCATAATGCACAACCCTGTGAAGCCTTATACAAATGGTTCCAAGATTTCTTCCTGTTGACATGATTAAAGTGACTGTAAAGCAAGTTCGTTATTGGATAAAAGGTGGAGAATATGCGAGGGTACATAGATCTACTACAATCTGGGTACCTTGTTTATGTTTTGGGGCAAGGAATTCTGTCCCCCTTAGATTGACTCTACCTGCACAATCAGTCTTAGGTAATATGAAATCAAGCCATTAGAGCAGGAGATTTGATGGTAAAGTTGTTTTAATACAAGAGAGTTGAGAAAACTTGTATCACAAATATAGGGAATTGATCTCATGTTCTACTTTTCCACATGCCTCCTAAAGACTCACTTGGTCCACAATGCCATTAAACATCGCGTCCACCCCCAGCTTTGCACTAGGAAATACAGCAAGCTGTACAACATAAAAAGAAGGCAAGGCAGAGGCGCACTTTAGCTTAATCAGAGATGCCTAACTTAATTGGAGATGCATGAGCTCCCATGAGCCACAGCTCACTTAATCACATGTTCTTAACACACTGAAAAAACAACCTCTCACACTTCCCTGGAGTTAAGAGCACATCTTGCATTATACACAACTCTCTTTTTCATAGTAAGGGAAACGTTTTTAATATTGGATGCCTAAACTTAATCCCTTAAATAGACTTAGATGTCTAAATAGAACAACCTATTTTTCTAAGATACTGAACTCCTGCAGCTCTCCTTGACTTAGAGAGAGTGAAAAGGCTGGGCTCATGCTTTGGCCAATTCATTTTGCCAATCTCTAAATCACATGCAGGGGGTTGGACTCGATGATCTATTGAGGTCCCTTCCGACCCCTAACATCTATGAATCTATGCTTATAATTCATTTACAGCTTCAGAAGCTCAGTTATTTACTATTCATTATTAATAAACAAACTGTGTTCAATGTTGTTCAGAATAGAAATGTAAAGACAATATTTTCCCTAAAAGAGAAGTGCAGCACAGAAAATACAGATCTTGGCAAAATCCCACTGACATCTGGATATCATAGACTAACAAATACCTTTACCTGGTACATATATGTAGTAAGAAACTGCCACTCAAAGGTCAGGAAGGAGGTTTACCTATGGCTTTGCCTGCTCTTTCACAATAGTACCCAGAAGCAATTGATACAATGAAATAGGGGGGTGGGATTGTGCGATTAAGAGTTCATCAGAAAGTCACCGACTGTAGGTAGCTTTTACAAACACTTGCTCAGTTGATGTCACCAAGCACACGAAGAGAGATCAAACCAAAGTTTACCTAGGAAATTTTGCAAGTGAGGATTGCATTAATAGAAGGATTTTTTTCCATAAAAGGATTGATTAGACTAGGTATTTTGATTAGACTGTCACAGTGTTTTGACTAAGAACTCAGGATACAAAGTATATGCAGAGCATTTTAAAGTGTTATATGTCTTGAGAAGCACAGTACAAAAACCTAGCCATATAAGACAGCAATGGCCATCCTATATCTGTGGTTTCTGTACAAATACAACTTAAGGTAAAGACTGCAACAGATGCGCTGTAAGTCATTGCAATGTTGCATGCCACCATTACATTGTACTGCCAACCAGCAGAGCCCTGCACTGTTAAATATCGAACAGCTACAGGCTGCTTCCCTGTAGCTGACCTGGAACTCTTTGGACCACAAATGGCTGGAAAGGGTCTGTTTCCTTAGAGCAAGCAGTCCAGGTTACTTTCTCTACACCTGGCCACGCTTCAAAGAACAAATGTCAGCAAAGTCTGGCCCAGTTTCATGGAAGACAATGAAGCAGTGCTCACTTACGATGAGGGAGTTTAGCCATAACAGACCAAATAAGTCTGTTACTAGCTCATAAGATCTCCGAGTTCAGGGAATGCAGGTTTCTTGAAAAGGTTGTTTGCTTCCCAGCATCCTGCTCAGAGAGAGCCCGTGATCCAGTCAAGGAAAGGTCAACTATTCTTCTGTGACTGACCCAGACAAATACAAGCTATAGGATGCTGCCTCCAGCACGCTGGCAGATATGTTCAGCCAAGAACCACCATGCCATCTGACCAGCCACCTCTGGAGCACAAGAGGGAGAAGTGAGCCAGCAGAAAAAGAGCAGTCAGCCCTAGAGAACAAGCAAGAGGAGTTCAGGTTCAATCCTGCCAAATTATGTCATCAAAAGCAGAATCCAAACTTCTCCAAGTCTACTCTTCCATGCTAAAAAGACAGAAAAAGCTGTAATAAGCATTTAATGGCTTGTGTTACAGCTAGAGACCACCATTCAAGACAAGCACACTTTAACAGGACCTTGAAACTAATGACTTGCCAAAGGATGTTCGACTGCCCAGCAGGCTTCTATATGACAATATGGTTGTATTTGCTATGGGATAGCTTCCTCCAAGATCATAAAGGAGGAAGTAGCCCACAAAGTTCTTGAGTGTTGCTGTATGGCCACAGATCAATGAAGCGATAAATATCCCATAAAACCTAATGATCTGTCATGTGAGAAAATCTATTTTTTGTGGACTGTACTGCAGTACAGCAATTAGTTTGTGTCTGTGATACTGCCAGGGAAGTTGTGTCATGGGCAGTTTCTAATCTCAGACACGCACTGCAAAAAGCACTCGGCTGCAGCACCTGAGCACTGATGTCCAGTAGCAGTTACACAATTTATTTCTCTCTCTTACACACACACACACACACACACACACACACACACACACACACACACACAATACCACATCACAGCAAATTATAGGTATCACAGTCTAGGTAGGTCTTTGGGAAGGTTTTGAATGAATTAAAGATAGTGGCTGTGTGTATAAACCAGGAAGGGCATTATATACATAGAAGATTTCTTGAAAGAACTAGCCAGGGCATCATTGGTATTGGGGATACCCAAAGGGGTCAGACAGACAGACATTGATATATCCAAGTATTTTATCTGTAAAAATAGAAAAGAAACAAAAATCAAGAAGAAGCGACAACATTAAGAAGGGACAGGAGGTCAGTAATTTGAGAAGTCTCCACTTTTGAAGCTGTGGGAAAGCAGAGGGGAAGATGCAAAAAGGATGGAGACCTAATTCGCATCTCAGTATTTTTTTCTTTGACCAACTTGGCTGGAGATGAAGGAAAAAATATCAGTCTTGTAAAGGAGGAAGTCTGAGTGGATCTTCATGAACTGTGTTTAAACCAATTGATATCTGTAAGGAAAGAACTATACATGTAAAGTATGGTCACAGAATGTTAACCTTACAAACCCTTTATTTGAAAGTTTAGTGAACAACAGGAAGAACCTGGGAAATACTATTATACATGCCAGAGAACTAAGTTACAATCCACTTCATCTTGAGACATGTTAATTAGAAAGCCATGCAGAGCTGCTGTGCATATATATATATATATATATATATATATATATTGTATCTAGATCTTCAGAATATGCTTTCTGCGTATATGTACCCAACCCAATGGGCAGCTGACACTGGAACGCATGCAGAAGAGTCAGTATTTTGGTGGGTAGAAGATACCACTGAGGGGTATACATTTTCTTCCCAAAAGGATGTCAGAAGGTGTGGGTGGAGGCCAGAAAACTAGATTCCTCTGCTTTGCACATGGAGAACTACAAGGCAAGAAATACTATCCCAGAAATTAGCTTGCAGGGTGCATCCATTTCTGCTTGTTCCTGTACATGTGCTCAGGCTGGTTGCTGGCTCAGAATTTGCCCCTCATTACATGTCTAACTAGTTCTTAAACCAGAGCCACTTGAGTCTGTGGCTAAGCACAAATAATTTGCACTGCCTTAAAACATTTTACCTTTCCATTACAGACACCTCCTCAGTTTTCCCTTGATAGTTCTTCCAACCAAGATAAATCCCGTGCTTTCCAGTACCACAAGGTTCTACGAACAACGAACCTTATATCAGTTTCAACCCTAGTTGGAATTTCCGCTTCTCAATCCAAAAACACACCACATAGAGATTTTCCAAAAAAGTGCTAGAATTCCTTACTCTTCTCTCATTCTCATAGTGTCCTCTCCGGTCATCCAACACTTCTTCTTAGGCCCCTTTTTCAACTTATTCTCCCACTCCACTCCAAACTAGGCTTGTGTAACTTCAGGGAGAGGTTCTTTCACTCCTGCTTCCTTTCCCAGAATGTCATACTATCTGGCCTACATTCCCACAAGCCTAGGGAACTACATATCCCAGAATGCCATAGGAGATAGACATTTTCCCCCCACTATTTTTACTGAATTCTTTCTTGGTGATAAATGCAGTAAGTTCCTGGCCAGTTGAATCCATCTCTGCTATTTAGGAAGTTTATAAGACAGTAAGTGGCTTGTTATAAAACATTTGTCATATTATAATATTGTTTTCTGCCGAAGGATAAAGTTGGCAGAATTTGTCATTGACAATATAGACTTTGTTATCTCAAAGTGACTGGTTTGCTAACTAATCCTCCTTCCTACACATATGGCTATTATCATTACTCCACTACAACTGCAGCTAGCATCTGGATTTGCTGCTTCTGAGAGGTACTAACAGGGTTCATGATAAGAACATTGAATTTAATCAAATAAGCCCTCTTAAAGCATATCTACACTGCCTCAAGACTGTCAGTCACCACACCCAATTTGTGCATGCTGTCTCAGAATAACAGCATGGGCCTGCCGTAGTGCAATGCTAAGTATTTCTCTCCAAAAAGCACACTTATTGGCACATGTTGAGTGCCTCATTAAGGCAACTACATCAGTTTCAGGACATAGCACATGTGGAGCAGGCATTGAATGGTTTACTGCAGAGCTCCCAAGTGCAGTTTTAAGGCAGTATATACATACCCTCAGAGAACTGAAAGCAAACATGGTCTCCTAAATAAACGTACGGTCTCAACTAGCAGAGCTAAGGCTGAGCAGATAAGCACTAGTCTTCTCCTTCTCAGTCTGAGAATACCACACTCCTATATGACTACATTTCTTCCATACGGTTTGGATTTGAGTAATTAGTTAGCGAGACCAACACACATCAAGTGGCTACCAGTCCGCTTTCATATGGTATCCCATTGCATTAGGTAGGTACCATATCACAGCAAAGAGCCTCCTCGATACAAGTCAGAAGATGTCACAATTCCTACCTTTCAAACGATAAGGGCAGGTTCCTCACAACTGACTCATCAGCAGAAGACCAGTCTGGATTGTGTGACTGAATCTCCATAGCAGATGCTGTCAAAGTGCAGCAAGCAGCATGGTAACAAGCTGCTCCCTCAATCAGAAACGCCTTCCTCGTCAACTTGACAAGAGGCTGCCTGGCTTTACACTGCCAAGTGCTGCTTAGCAATCTGTAGTGCAAACTCAGTCATTTCTGATGTGGGCTGGTGAGGTGTGCTATAAACAACCTGGGAAGTCAGTAGCAGTCCTCTGTATAGCTGTAGTGTGATTGAGGATTGTGTACATCGACTTCATAGTTGCTCATCCTGAGCTGTTCTACTAAGAGAACTTCCTAGACACCAGTTTGCTGGTGACCATGAATCTAATGAACAGCTAAAATGTATGTGATGCTTAAGCACCTATTAGTATTTTGACATCTGTTTCATCCCCCTACTTTATATTTAGTAATTTAAATATTTTCTCCATCTTTATTATGCCACTTGTATATTCGCTAAACAAGTCATCATCAAATAATTGATGCAACTAGATTTCAACCTAGGGATTCTGCCCCAAATCTTTTCACTTTTTACCAAGTGATTTCTCTGTACAGGATTTATCTGCCACTTGATTGAATGACTGAACATTTTAAACTTAAGAAGAACAAACAATTCACTATCAGGAATAATTCTTATTCAAGTAAGCAAGCTATTATATTTTACAAATATGAACATTTAGGTATGATCTGAACACATATGAACAATTAAAATACCCCCAATATAAACAACAGCAAACTTAAACTCATCTGTTCACCAAAGTACTAATGAATCACATTTAGAATTATTTGACGTTTGTTATGGCATTTTTCTGCTTTCCTACAAGACCTACTAAAAGCTTCATACTTACATATTTAATTTACTGAGTATACTGTACCTTTATGCGCTGCCTTCTGAATATAGTTAAGTGCTGGTCTGTTGCCTCAAGATCTCTTACCAAACATGCAGGAATTAAATACATGTGCATAGTTAACCTTGCAAATGTATTTACTTGATGTAGCCAAGAGTTATATAGCTGGCATGCCAAAAACAATAATAACATGTGACTTATAGGTAGTTTATTCAAATGTCCTTGTTACTGGGCCTGTGATGGGTATAATCAATATAGCCATAATAGACTGTAGACTAGCATGTTACTAGGAATGATTAAAGACTTAGGAGAGATTAGATTAGATTTTCATTTCTTAATACCAATGAAGTGAAATAAAACACTAATATTTTACAAGAACTACCCATTGATAGTAGCAAAGTCAAGCACCTAATACTTATCCCAGTGCCTCAGTTTAAAGAAATAATTAATGGAAATGTTGCATTTCCTTAAAAGAAATGCCTAAGTAGCTGCCACATATATAGGGCTGAACAAAGTATGTCACAATGTCTGAGATGCTGGCAGAGGGAGAGATGAGGAAGAACAGCCTTTTGATATCCACACATGCCATCATTTTTGTTCTATAACAGATATTCCAGGATCATCATTCAGTTAATATAATCTATCCATAGATTTAATACTTTTATATCATAATCAGAATTGGCAATATGGTTTAGCAATTCTAACCCAAATATCTCCCTACAATAAGGTTTCTCTTAATAGAATACAATTGTTGTTACTGAAAATATAGGCCTTACTCTTCACTGCCCCGTACCAGGTAAAAAAGCATAAAGTGGCTGTAAAATGCTATTAAAGAAGGAATGTATCAATTTACACTCACTTTGCATCAGGCTGGGCGATGAAAAAAAAATCAGACCCAGTTTCAAACAGCTGTCTTCACTATAAAAAACAGCTCCTAAATGACTGATTAAATGAAAGGTCTTCAGTGCTTCAGTGCTAGGTTTGCTGCTTTTGCAAGAAAATGGCAGAACACTAATTTTTTGCTTTCATATACAATTAAATTTAAAAAAATAAATAAATAAAAAGAGTTCCAGGGAAATAGGTGTTGTTAAGAAAGAAATAACTGGTTTCTAGACGTTCCAGATTAAGTGAGGGGTGAACCAAACAAGAACACTCAGAACACTGCCAATATTTATCACATCTCTAAAATTCACACAATTCCCTCAGGCCAAACCAACCTCAGGACATGTCCAGAGTCCAAAATAAATGAAAAGGCAATGAACTTAAAATGGAAGGCAGCAATCATACAAAGCAAGGTCAATGAGGGGTAGGTTCATTCTAGCAGCACCCTTTGATGTCAAGATCATGCTATCTTACACTGTAAAAACAGCAGTATGAAGTTTCAATCAGTCTTAACACTGATATTATCATATTAAGAATCATATTAAGAATAGCTTATAGTCAACTATTGGACTCCTTTTGGAGGATTATCATTTGTATTGAACTCAGGTAGAGACAGCAGGTTTCAAAGCTAGATTGAAAGAGCATGGGCAACCTTTTTAAAATGAATTAAATAGATGGTTCAAACTTAATAATGTAGAGCCAGGTTCCTGTTTCCAGCTCTACAAAAATTAATTTTGGCCTCCTGAGCACCTTTCCAGTTGATTTTACCCCACTTGGAAGTACTGGACATCCTTTAAATTATTAACCCACCAACAGGCTTGTCCATGCATGAGGTACCATTAGCAGATGACACACTACTATTTGGGGCAGTGGGGGCCATCCTTTTGGCAGGCATGCCACAAACCTGCTACCCTGCAGCCTCTGAATGCCATTGTGAGCTCCTTCCTGATCTGCTTCTTATCCTGTGCTCCCTGCTTGCTCTCAGTTCTCACCATCAATCTAAAGATCACTTGCAAACTAGTGGCCTAATGTATAGTAGCTCTCTCTTGATGATAGCTCTCTCTACCTTTCCCAGGCACTGTCTGCAGTTTAGCAAAGCTGGCAGTAACTGATCCTGCTCTATCCACCACCATCCCAGGCACTCAGAATTGAATGACACCAAGCTCCACGGGCAGTGCTCCAAATCTGCTGGATAACCTCTTTCAGCTCTTGCTACCTCCTTGAGTTTTGGGCTCCATACCCAGAAGGTCGCACTCTGCCCTCAAGACAATCGAGTTTCCTCAGGCTATTACCAATCTCAGTCCCACCCACTTTACAGAACACACATAAACACACACAATATATTATAATTTCCAGAAGCCAAATACAAGCAAATGCCAAGCAAGATAACATTAGACAAAGTGCAAAAATGCACTGGGCCAAGATTATAGCATGTAAATTAAGCTTAGTTTTTCCATTTTCTCCCATAGAAAGAAGTAGAGAGTTCCATCCCTTTACGCTTTCTAGCTCTAGAGCTTGCATATATTTTAAAATTGAAAATAACTCATCATTTGTAAACTACTAGTAAACAGTGGTGCATATGGTGATGGCAATTAAAATGTAAATATTTACTAAGTGTATACTATACTTGCCATATGTACAGTGCAGATACAAATTTCTGCTCCTAGTGAATGTTCGGGCAGTAATCTCCAGCACTCACCTCCCCCCACAAACCTTCATGGTCTTTCTGTCTGAATAGTATTGCTAATACTAAATTTTGGAGCTTCCTACATATTTATTTAAATCCCAAATTCAAATAAAATCCACAAGGAGATCATGCTGGTTCTTCAAGTCCCAGAAACACCAAACAGGGGACAGAATGAAATAAGGGTTTTTTTTTAAAACCCCTTTTTAACACTCCCCTATTTTGTTCCTAAAATCCTTTTGGGGACACAACGCACACACAAAAAAAAAAGCTTCAGGCTCCATCCTACACTGGAACCATGCTCTCAGATTCAGCCTCACTGAAACCTGTTTGGCAACGTGTTTAAGCAAGGCTTCAGTGCAGGATGGAGACTGAAATCTTTCTACACCCCCGCTCCTTTCAAATGACCAGGAAAAAAAGTCTACAACACTATCAGCATTTTAGAAACTTCTTCTAATAGGTGTTTACACAAGACTCATTTTTGGCACTCCCTAGGTAAACTATACTTTTGTTCTCTCATGCGTTTTTCAAGAGCTTTATTGCATAGTGCCAGTTTGTTCAATCCCCTTAACTGCAGCATTACACAGTTCAGGATGTGCTAGTGAACTCATAATCGCACAATCCTTCATCATTTGCATTGTACCACTCAATGAGATTTTTTTCAGTACCTTTGTAAGCATGTTATATATGTAGATCCTGAATGACCGCTATAATAGAAGGTTTCTAACTTCAGGTATGTGTGTAGGTGTTGCTTGTAGTTTCTAGATGTCAGGAACTTAAACAGTAGTCAATAACTGTTTGACTTAATAAGCATCTGAGAGCTGACTTTTTCCAAATTTTTTTTTCCCTAGAAGCAAAATGAAATCTTTATTGATAGAAATTCTAACCAGAAATGCAGAACATTTCCTGCTGCTATTAGTGGAAATTGAAAACCTTGATTTAAAATAAAACAACACAAACTACTCTTGTCTTAGTGATTCAACAGAGAAAGGAAGGAATAAACATTATTATTACATTCAACTTTTACATGTCAAATAATAACCAATCCAGCAAATGGGTTTATCTTCCATGGATCTTCTATCCCAGTAGATTATAATTTTATCCTGTTTAACTGTGGATTTAATCTGTATTGTGTACAATATATCATGGGCAACTGGCGCTTCCTGAGTCGGGGGGGGGGGGGGGGGGGGCACCTCCAGAAGCCAGCAGATATTTATGTAAAGAACCTTGTCCACTGATGAATAGAGCTGCTAGGGTTGCACATAGGCAGACCCCGACACAGGCATGGGCATAGGCAACTGGTAAGGGGGCATTGGAGGGGGGGGGAATGTGCCCCCCCTGACAGGGCCCCCCCCCCAACAGTGCTGTGCTGCCACCATCTGCAGGAGTTTGCCCCTGGGGGGCAGGGAGGGCACAGCAAGCTCCCACAAGTTGTGGCAGCGCTGCTGGCAGTGAGATCGTGGCAGCAGCTAGCAGTGAGCTCCCACAGGTGGCTGCGGCACTGTCAGTGACAGGGGCGGGGGGGGGCAAATGGTCAGAGACCACCTGCAGACACCACCGGCAGCATTGGCACCAGCCAGCAGTGATCAGGGACTGCCCACTGATGCCATCAGCGGTGTTGGCAGCGAGTGGCAACCACCCACACGTGCTGCCCACTTTTTGCAGAGGGTGCACCGGCAAGCTCAGTGGGGTGCACATGCAGCCATGTGCACCCCCTACACATCGCCAATGCAATACATTACAAAACAACAAACCCATTCTGGTAATGAAAATAGTAATAAACTTATTCTGCTGAATAACCTGAAGTAGCTTTTTCCAGGCATGCTGTTATCAGCCTTCCATTTTGTCCACATCTCTTTGTTGATGAGTTTCTAAACAATACAAATGTTTATGAGCAACCCTGGATACTGATACCCCGTGCCTGGGTAGTAGGAATAAAGCTGCATGGCAAGAGGCAGAGTAACCATGGTTATGCTATGTACTTCAGTCTTGACCTTTGGCATCTGACAGGGGCTACCATGTTTGGGGTAGCTCAGGCTGTGTCTTCTCTTTACCTAGACCTAAAGAAGGGCAATTCATGCTAGAGAAGCTTGTCTAACATCTCTCCCAACTATACAGTTAGCCCAATAAAATATATCACTAAATATATATATATATGTATCTTGCCTTTGGTATGACATGGTAATTCAGTCTCCATACTCATTTCACTCAGTTCAAATGTTGAACTGATGCCACATGTCTACCAACAAATGGATTTGGCCTACGCAGGTCACAAGACAGCCATCTGACGACAGTAACTTTTAGTTTTTACTATACAGGACAATATTTGAGTCAGCAGTCTAGCTGTAGAAATAATAAATCCTGTTAGCAATCCTTGGATCATCCCATCTCTTATCCTTGGGGACATAACTCAGAAGGAACATCCCACATATTGTGTTTCCTACTGCCAGACAATTTTAATTTTTAAGTTAGTGTCTTCAACATATACGTGAAACATTTTGAAATTGAAAAATTGTAATGTTTCTGTGGTATCAGAATTAGAAGGTATGGTTTTGTAAGCCATACAAGTACACCAAACCATCTGGGTTTGAGACTCTTGTGTCAAATCCAGATTTTCTGTGATCAGGTTAAGTTGCAACAGGAAGCAGAAGTACTGTTTGTGACCATAGGTGCACTCAAAGAATGCCTCTCTGCCAATGCTTTGAAGTAAGTAAAATTTATAGCCAGCCAAGGACTTCTATTTTAGTGCTGGCAGAGGGACATTAGGGAAGGGAAATATTTTAGCTAATATTGTGTAACAAGACAGTGAATGATTCTGCAAGCAAGTTTCCTGAGCAACACACTGTATCATGGGGAAAATATATATGTATTTTTGCATGGGTCTGATGAACACCACATAAGTTGTAGCAGTTAGGCCAGTAAAGAAGTTAACACTGGCTGGGACAGAATCAAGTATAGTGCAAGTGATCAGATGCTTCCTTCTACTAGGAACATTGCAAGGACACAGAACAGAATGAAATAGGTTACAAAGGCCCTCTAGATTATGGAAGCAGCCAAGGGAGCACAGATGGAACGTCATGTTGCCCTGGCTCATTATCAGAATCAGTGGGCTGAATTTATCCTTACTGTGATGCCACTGGAAAAAAAAAGTCTTTAAATCCCTGTGAAACTGCAGATTGATTATTAAATTAGGACTTATTTGCATGAATTAATAACTGTTTGAAGTTTAGGTGGTTCTCTTCAGTGCCATGGTAATTTGCTGGAAGAGGTCAAGGTACAGAATACAGCTATGATTTATTGATTTACATTGGAGAAGAGTAACAATCTTGGCAATATTTCTGTTCTCTACTGCCTTAAAAAGGCCATTATATGGTGACTAGTCATTTAATTCTCTTAAAGCAAAGCTATAAAATGATTGTATTGTGCTTAGTGGTGACTGGTAGACTTTGTGAGACTCAAAGAAACAGTTCAATTACTACTTTTTTTTTTTTTTACTTGAGCTTATGACTATTGTATACCCAGAATGTTAAAATTATACTTTGAGGCAAAAATTTGTGTGGGCAATATATTTTATTGGACCAACTATATGGCTGGGATAGACATAGGCAAGCTTTCAGGTATCACAGTATCCTTCCACAGGCCATTCACTGCACATTACCTCAACACTACCAAGATTATGCTTTCTAATTTCAGTCAAGATGTTTTTAGAGACAGCTTCTATGTTCCCTTTACTTGGTCAAGGAAACTTCTGTAGATCCCATGTTAACTAGCTCTAGCTGAACCAGCCTATCCCTGTTCTACACTGTGAAGAGCTACACTGCCATAGCAGAGAGGGACTGCCTGGGAAGCTGTGCCAAGGCTCTGGGTTACTATACTGATAGCCTTGCTCACCTTGAGTATCCAGAGACCTTTTTAAGGATTTTTAACTCTCCTGCTGGCCCTGGCACATCTTCATATTTGGTTGCCAGTGTCCAGAATGTTACAAAGTTTAAAGTGAAGGGTTTGCTATTCATATGGGAACTGAAGAGGACTCCTTAGCAACCAAATACCCGGTGAGTTAACTTTATACTTACTTTAACTCTGACTAATCCCACTAGATACACAGGCAAGGTTCAAGCCTAGTCTTGAGGCTTTTTTTTTTTGGTTGTTTATTTTATAAATACACGATAAGATACACAAGCTACTTCCCATGGAAAAAAAATGTGTACTTTCAAACTAGTGTTTGTACATGGGATGCCCTTCTCTCAGCCACTTACTGGGGAATGTGAAGTATTATGTTATAGTCTCCGGTCACCATGTCACATTTTCCCCTCAGATGATGCGAAGTTCTAGACAATTGCTTATAAGGAAATACAGTGTTGTCACCTTTTTAACTGTCACAGAATATGTTGGGGAGAAAATAAAACAAAAACTACCAAACTGAATGAGGAACCTTGTATATTATCTGGTAGAGTATAGGCCAAAAAGGTTGAGCACCACTGAGCAGTTGACCAGATGGGCAGTGCCCAAACCCTCCGCAGACTGGATCCAGCAGGGCCCCATCCTGTGTTGTTCTCAAAAGACCAAGGAGTTCAGCTTATAAAACAATAAAGCTTATTTATTCAGAGAGCAGTGCCCTCCTGCAATCCCTGGCGAAATGTAACAACTTATACATAAAGGTATGCACACACCCTCCCCCTTTATAACATATCCCCATATAATACTTACACTGACAGTTTAGCTCAATTCACGGTTAAAGCACATTTTAACAGGTCTCTCTTAGTCTTTGTGTTGGCTTCTTAGCTAAGTGATCTTCTTGGTTTCTCTGCATTCTCAGTCCTTACCGGTTCAGTTCTTGTTTGGTTTCCTTGTTCAAGAGTCTCTATTTCTGTATCGTTTTCAATCTCTTCTGTCATATCTTGTTGCTTTGATGTTAGCTCTGTTTCCTTTGATGAATCTCCTGATTCTGCTTCTTTTCTCTACTTTATGAGCTGCAAGTGTAATCTGTTCCTTCTTAACACCTGTCCTTCTGGTGCACCTACTTCATAGGATCTGGGAGCTACTTGGTAGGAAAAGAGTGCTTTTTGTTTCCATGTTCATCCATCTGAAATATGTACCATATCTTTGTTGTGCAGTTGTGGTAACTCCCTGGAACCCCTGTCATTGTACCATTTTTGTTTGAGTTTGCTGGATTTTTTTAAAATGTTTTCGTGTCTTGATTTTCATTCTGGTGAGCATCATCCACAAGATTTGGCAGCCTGGTTTTGAGTTTCCGGTTACCAGCCCATGTTTTGTAGGTGTTGCCCTGTAATTTAAGAGTGACAGGTGGTGAATGTATAGCTTTCTTCAACAATTTCTTCACTATTTGTACTCCATTTTCCACCAAACCATTGGCTTTCGGGTATTTAGGACTTGAAGTGCTGTGATGGAATCCATATTTGTTTGCAAAACTCTTTAAAATCAAAACAGGTGAACTGAGGTCCGTTGTCTCGTCTCACAATTCACAGAATCCCATGTTTAGCAAAAATCAATTTGATGCGAGTTACAACATAGTTTGCTGTTGTCCTTTTGAGCAATGCAATTTTAAGATAGTGAGAATAATTATCCAATGCTAATACATATATTTTCCTGTATGTATGAATATGTCAATGCCCACTTGATACCACGGAGCTATGGGCTCTCCATGACCATCATGGGCTCTTTTCTTTGTGCTGATCTGTAATTTAGGCATGTTGTACAAGCCTTTACAGCACCTTCTATATCATTATTTATGTTGGATCAATATAGGGCACCCCTAGCTCTCCTTTTGCATTTTTCAATGCCTAGATGCCCCTCATGTTTTCTGTTTACATGTCTTTCTTTAGCACTGCTGGAACAACAAGTCGTGAGCCTTTGAACAAATGCTATCCAGTACTGACAGCTCTACCTTGAACTGAGAGTATGGGCTAAGTATATGTTTTCCAAGCCAACTAGCACGAATAGCTGTTACCACTTTTTGCAATGTGGTATCCTGAGCAATAACTTCTGCAATTAGTGCCCACATTTTATCTGTGACAGGAATCTTTAATTAGACTAACATGTACTATGTCCGAGTCTGGAATTGTGTAATTTGCCATTATGTCATAGGCTCTGGACAATGTATCTACAATAAGTAGATGTTTTCCTGGTGTGTACTATATATCTAGATCATACATTTGCAGTTGAAAGAAAAGTCACTGTAATCTGGGTGGCATGTCTGATAACCCTTTCTTTGCTATAGTTACCAAAGGTTTATGATCAGTTTCAGCTCTCAAAGGCATCCCATAGATGAATATATGACATTTCTTATAGCCACCAGAGCTAAAAACATTCTCTCTCTCAATTTCTGCATATAGACACTCTAGCTTAAAGAGTGCCCTGGATACATATGCCACTTTCTTTCCAGCTATCTCCCAGGCATTTTTATATGCGCTCCGAATGCAGTGCTAGGCACTTTTAAGTAGTGAGCCATGCTAATTAAAAGCACCTGGCACTGCATCAGGAACAGGTGCATCAGTGGCGCAGAGTGCATCAGTGCTGAGAAAATTGTGGTGGTGCGCTTTGAACTAAAGCACATCAAACACATTTTAGTTCGAAGTGCACTGCTGCCATTTTCTCAATACTATTTGGTCTCTGATCATGGACTCTTTTAGGTCTCCAAAGTTGCATGCCTAGCTCAGCAGTCTGAGGTCTTTGTCAGACTCCTCTATTGTCTCACATTCTTTCTGCTGTCTAATGTGGAAATTATGCCATTCAAAGGTTTCATTTTCTTTTGGTATACAATATTCCTTAAACTTTCAAACTTATTTTATTTATTTATTTATTTATTTTTTAACTGTGCCATAGCTTTTCTGTTGTGCTTCTGACAGTTGTAGGCTATTATAAGGAGACAGAGGTTCTGGGCTTGCTATATTTAAAAAGATAGCTAGCTTAATTTAATCTTCCTTCCCGGTAGTTCCACTGGCTGTCATGCAGGTATACAATATTCCTTAAACTTTCAAACTTATTTTATTTATTTATTTATTTATTTTTTAACTGTGCCATAGCTTTTCTGTTGTGCTTCTGACAGTTGTAGGCTATTATAAGGAGACAGAGGTTCTGGGCTTGCTATATTTAAAAAGATAGCTAGCTTAATTTAATCTTCCTTCCCGGTAGTTCCACTGGCTGTCATGCATATACGGTGAAGCTCTGCTTAAATTTCTTCCAGTTTTCTGCTACATTGCTGGACAGCTTTAACTCCTCTGGAATTCCAAGATGCCTTTTTTTTTTTTTTTTTTTTTTTTTTTTTTTTTTTTTTTTTTTGTCTTTTTGTCTTTCTTCACACCAAGGTGTTCAGCTTAAGAAAGACTGTTTATTCAGAGAGCAGTGTGCTGCCTACCATTCTGCTATACCCTTCTAGTCTCCAGGCAAAATGTAGCAACTTATACATAACACTTGTAAAGGTATCCCCACACACCCAGTTGTGCAGAGTGGGGACATAGGAAGCCTGGTCCTCATCCAGCTGCATGGTAGAAGGAGACTTGGGCCAGCCCCCACCTGGCCTCAGGATGGGGGAAGGACCGTGAGACAGCCTCAGCCCAGTCCTGCAGAAGGAAGGGGCATGGCTTGGGCCCAGCCTGACTGGGTGGAGCAGCTGCCAATGCTCCCCTGCCACGAAATTTCCTGACCTATGTAGAGCCCCATGGGCCAGAGTCCAAGACTCAATGGGCGGCATTTGGCCCTCAGGCCAGAGTATGAGCACTGGTATAGGTGCTTCCTTCTCATATTATTGAAGAAGAGATCTTTTTAAACAAATTCCATATACACTATGAGTATAAATCATTCCAAGAATAAAATGTGTCCAATAACTATCAGGAAGGATTATGAGTTTTGGCATGTTACAACTTTTGTGTTCATCTCTTTGGAAAGTCCCTATCATGTATATCAAGAAATTACGATACTTATACTCTAAAACACTTGCTTGTCCCCTAACATACTTGTACATAGTCTTTGATATTGATATATTTAGACAAATCGTAGAATCACAGAAAATTAGGGTTGGAAGGGATCTCGGGAGGTTATCTAGCCCACCCCCCTGCTCAAAGCAGGACTGTCCCCTGCTAGACCATCCCAGCCAAAGCTTTGTCTAACCAGGTCATAAAAACCTCCAAGGATTGAGATGCCATAGCCTCTCTGGGTAAACTGTTCCAGTGCTTTACTACCTTAGGGAGAAAGTTCTTCCTAATATCCAAGTTAAACTTTCCTTGCTGCAACTTGAGACCATTGCTCCTTGTTCTGCCATCTGCCACCACTGAGAACAGTCAAGCTCCATCCTCTTTCAAACCACCCTTCAGGTAGTTGAAGGCTGCTGTTAAATCCCCCCTCTGTCTTCTCTAGACTAAGCAATCCCAGTTCCCTCAGCCCCTCCTCTGAAGTCATGTGTCTCCTCACCATTTTTGTTGCCCTCTGCTGGACTCTCTCCAATTTGTCCACATCCTTTCTGTCTTGGGGGGCCCAAAACTGAACACAGTACTCCAGATGTGGCCTCACCAGTTCTGAAGAGAGGAATAATCACTTCCCTTGATCTGCTGGCGACACTCCTACTATTGCAGCCTAGTATGCCATTAGCCTTCTTCCTAGCCTTCTGCCATGAGCCACGCTGTTGGCTCTTTATTGTCCAGTGCAACCCCCAGGTCCTTTTCTGCACAGCTGCTGCTTAGTCAGATGGTCCCCAGCCTATACCACTGCATGGGATTGTCTCACCTTAAGTGCAGGGCTTTACATTTGTCCTTATTGAACCTCATGAGATTCTTTAGCTGAAGACTAAAATTAAATGCCAATGGAACTTTTGCTTGAGTAAGGACTTAGGTTCTGATCCCAAAATGACTTATTCAAGTCTATGATGAGACTACTGACAGTGCATAAATTGCATGTATGAGACTTTTCAGTATTGGAATCTTAACAAGGATATCAGGATTTAATCTACTCATTGATATTAGTGGGCAGATTTTCAGAAATTCTGTGCCATCAGACACCGAATTTCCCAATCTGTAAGAGACTGTAACAGCATTTTTCTGAAATCAACAGAAATGATTTGAGAAAAAAAAATTTAGGATTATATTTCAATACTCATACAGAATTGTGAATGCATAATACTTTAGCTTTAGATACTTGCATCGATCATTGATATCGAGAAGACTTGCTCTCAAGCATTAAGGTGCTATTTTCTGTCAAGGAATGGAGCACAACCTAATCTCCTGTATTTGGTACAAACAGGTGCAAAGTGATTGATGGTTTTTACAATTCCTGTTATTCCAGCACAATCAAATCAATCATTGAAGGCCAAATCTTGTCTTTGTAGCTTAGCTAATATGCCTATATGCCTCAATTTCAGTCCTGCTTCCAATTTCAGTTTTGTCCAAGTACAGAAAGCAGAGTTTTGTCATATAGCTCTGATATCTTTAAAATAAAATGACTATGGGATTGAAAACGATTTCAAATAATTCAACCCCCCCCCCCTTTCCTTCTTACTCTTTCCTTTGAAAGAAAAATGATACATCACATCTTTCAGGGAATCCAGTATTCTCTTATGAATATTTACAAATGCACTACCTCCCTATTATTCAAAGTGCAAGTTTTTTTCCCCTCCATTATTTCACAGTAAATGAGCATGATTTTTCCTAAATCACAAGAAGGAACACTTTCCCCCCAACCCCCAGGGATTATGTGCCTAATTTTGAACAAAATGAGCATTGACCCGGTAATAGATTTAGGTTTAAGAATATAGAAGTATATGGAAGGAAATAACCATGTTACTAAAACTTCAGTTAAAAAGTGTATATTTGAATGGGTACCAAAAAAACAAAACAAAAAAAACCCAAACCAACAAGCAGCTCCATTAACTGAAAGTCACAGGCTCTGCACAATCATTAACATATATTTCACACCATTCCTAATTGTATTTAATTGTTAGTCAAAATGGCCCCCCCTCATGTATTTATAATATTTCCCCCTGCCTGACTAACGTTGCTTCAGTATCATTGAGGTTTTTGAGTCAGGTATCAATAATTCCAGTGACAGCTTTCAATATATTTATTTTTTTCAGTCCGTCTATTTCTCAGCAAGTTTCCTTAATCATCTTCCCTTCTTGTTTATTGCTAATTCATATAGTGCCAGAAAGACTACCAGAAGTCTTTTCAGTATGTTATCCTTAGTTTTATGATGAGGAGAAATCTCAGCTTCTGTTTCCTTTGCAATAAAAGATTGTTCTCAGGAACACTCAAGTCTCTTTTTCTGGGTTAGAAAAGCAAGATGATGTTGTTTTTCCATTTGCTTTCTCCTATGGAGCATGCTAGTTTCAAAACAACACTTCTATCCCTGGGGTGTGATGGCATAACTGTGTATACTGGCTCTGAGGATTTTGATGTTCATCTCCTGGGATTTCATAGGATTTTTTTTTCTGATTCTCAGAGGATTATCTTTAATATTAATCTGAAGAAGTTTTTTTATTAGCAATTCCAATTGAAAGGTATCAGCTTCTCTGGCAACTTACTGACATCCACTACGCTACTTTAACACCTCCTGACCCGATTTCATTTTTCAGATACTCATACTGCCTACCTGCCACTAGGATACCAGAATTTGAGCCAAAACCAGCCTCATACTTGGTATGATTCCAAATGCAGAACAGCAAGGCACACACCCAGTGAGGGCAAAAGTACTTGTGCCTTACATTTTTTAGGGTCTTACACTGAAGTGTTCTGGACCTACTTAAGCCCATGTCCAACAAGGGGTTCCAGGCACCTATTCAGATTAGCATGGTGTAAAGCAGGACAATATGGAGGTTCTTGACATAGCTTTGAACACATTGGCTCTGGAACCAAAAGCAGTAAAGCCCTATTAAGGAAGTGGGCTAATTAGCTTTTCATCATGGGGCAGCATCATACTAATACCTCTACAGTGCTTCCAGTTCAGCAGCTAGTTTAATATTTGCTGTATACTGCCTTGAGCTGTGCACCCTCTGGTCCTTAAGCTAGCATCATAAGTAGTGAGATACATGGCAGAGACTGGTTGGACTGTGTTGTGCTCTCATTCCCCCAGGTGTCTGGACACTGTCAGGTGCCTAGACTTCTATACTAGTGGTTCTCACCTCAGGTCCCTTCTCAATCTGGCTACACATGAGTTGTGTGGAGCAATTTTACCTGGCAGTAGCAGTGGCACCCAGCTGAGAGCCACTAAGTTAAGCTGGGGAAGCACAGTAGTGGCTCTCAACTGATGATAACACTACATTCAAAGAAGTTGGGGAGGGTGCCATGACTCTTTAAACAGTTGAGAACTACTGTTCTATATAGTACCTGGGGATGTTCAGCAGCTCAGAACAGCAGGTGACAACAAACCAACACACAACATATTCCCCAGCATTGGTGCAGCTGACTCAATTCCAAACATCTACCCAACTGGTTAATGCTTTCTTACCCAGTTGAGAACCCAGGAAGCTTAGGTCCCAGTATCTCTGGCCTTCCACCACCTGCATTCAAATTTTTTATTCTAATGTGTTGCAAACAGAATTATACAACCTTATTCTTGTTACACAGACTGTCCTCAGTCTCTTGTGTTAATCTGGATTTCTTTGCTAGGTCTAGACTGCTTTCTGGGTCAACACCTTACTACCATCCCCCAGCTTTTCTACTGTTCTTCTCTCTTTGCAACTCCAAACCAACCTGGAGACTCTTGCCCCTTTGCCAGTTTATTGGATCTGTGCCAGCCAGATGACCTACAACCGATCGTGTCTCTCTCTCTCTCATAGGCTGAGATCTTTCAGTTTCAGTGGTCAACAGGTGGGTGGCCAATTATCACTTATTTTGGCACTGAAGTAATGATTCTCTCCTCATTTAGGGCTCAGATGGTTTGTAATGGGGTGTGTGGGGGAAGAGAGGGGAGAAGGGACTTGCAATAGGAAGGGAGAAGGGAATGTTAGAATAACTGGCTCAGCAGGGGTTGTGAATTTTTAGATACAGGGTGTGGGAAGCAGACCCGGGATCGCAGAGCTGAGGAGCAATGCTAGTATTGCAGACATGACACGGAGAGAATTCTGGGCTAGCAGGTAGACAGGGTCTGGGTCAGTCACTTGAGGGCTTGAGGGCTGCGCTCAAAGCTTGCCTAATTACATATGTAAACTTGATCAATGATACATGGTTTCCTGTTCCTTTTGAAAACCTGGCGCTTGCAAAATCTATTTATAAGTATCATTCATATAATTCATTTGTAAGCATGTGATGACATATGTTGAGCTTTCATTTCAGTGTCTCTTCAGGCAGACAGAATGTGAGCGATCCTTCTGCATACCAGGGGGACGAACTTCATGTTACATTGTACTGTGTGAGAGCCAGGGGAACTCAACTGTGCTGCAGGAGTGCATGCTGCACCCTTTTAGTGAGTGTAACTGTTGTCTCTACATGGGTTGCTCCAGCACCCTGGGAATACTCTCTCTCTCCGTGACCAGACTTCAGAATCCTGTATAGGACCGTTTTTTAATTGAGAAGGAATGTAAACTAGAGGAATCTTCACTTGTGACCTGAATGTACCTCACTACCGGGCTGGGGTAGGACACTTTTCAGTCATTTCTGGCCCTGATGATAGTTACAGCCTAGGTTGGCTTGGAAGAAATATTGATTTTAGATTGTTCACAAAATTGTATAAACAATTCTGCTTTACTTTCATTTTCACATGTATACTCAGCACTGGAGCATTGCCATCAGCAGGAAATGTACTCAAAATCCAAATGTAATTATTCTGATCTACCCTTCTAACCCCACCAGATGAGACAAATATAGAACAGGGCTCCACAACAGAGTCCATCAGTGTGATCAGAGTTGACGATCTCTTTAATTGATGATCTGAGTGAGTTTTTATACTCTAAGGAGGTGTCCCTGTGCTCCCTTATATGCATGGAGTGGAATTTTATCTGGATGAAGTGACTCCAACTTGACATGCTCAGTGCTTCCCACAGAACTTTGATCCCAGAAGAAAGCTCCTTTCATCCCCCACCCCATTATGCTATTGTATTAAACAGAACTGGACCCAGAAAGATGGAAGATGTAGCACTGTTGGTATCCTCCCACTGCTACAGTACCTATTGAGGAAATTATTGTTGACAGAAGAAAATCATTGCATAGTTTTCTTGAAAAGCAGGTCATGTGGCTCTTAATTAGTGAAGTGAGATGTTGGGGGGAACCTCTGTAGAAGAGGAAACGGCTATTCCCTCAGCTTGGGTGCCTACTCCCTGAGGCAGCAGCAACTATGAGCAAGGGTAGGTGGAGAAAGGCAGAAGAGAAGGGAAGAATTGCATGAATGGAGGAATACACATGAGCTCACAGTACAGTAAACCTAATGCTAGAGCTTAGTACTGTTTTCTTCAAGTTTCTCTAGAGCCAAATGTTGTGCCTAATTCAGCTCCTATAGTCACCTAGGCTAACACATCTGCTGTGTTCAGTGGGAAGAGGCACGTACTGCTTTAGCTGTGGTACTGATATTGAGTGTGGTACGTGTTACATAAAAGTCACACATACAACAACTGTTTTGTTTTTGTGTCTGCTTGGTAACATGTATTTGTTTTTCACCAGTACCTGGCTCTCACAAAATGGTATGCATGGAGTTAATGTTTATTTTGCTCAGAGTATAGTTACACTGGACAGAGATTACAGTTTTTGGAAGTTGGTGACTGCCTGGGTAATATTTTTCAATAGTCTGAAATGTGGTACCCATGTTCCCCACCTCACAGAATGACTTTGTTGTCCTCAAAGTCAGTTGTTGAGTTGGGTGAAATCCATCCGTCTTCTGGCAAAACCCTCCTTTGCACTTTTGACATGAAATGCTGTTATGACACATTCATGGGGACTTCTCCAAGCTGTTACATTTCAGCCAGGGGTTGGAGTTAGAGTTGTTCAAGTCATGCTCCCAACCGGTGTGCTGGCAGTTCCCAGAATGCACTGCTCTTTTCTGGCTCATTACTTCAATTTGTCTGGCAGTTCTATAAGCAACACCTCTGCCTTTCGCTGAGAGCAAGGCCTGTTTCTACACTGTTCAGCCTACCTGGCACTTCCAAATAGAAGTAAATGATTATGGAAATGCTTCACAAACTGCAGTGTTTGCGAAGAGACTAAAGTAAAGATTGGGAAACCAATGACAAAAAAATTTAAATGTTGTCTTTCAAATGGCTCAATGGGAGTGACATGCATCTATTTGAAAGTGGCATGTCGCACTAAATGGGCTCAGTTTTCCACCCTAAACCCTTTGTACTAATTTGGTTTACTTTGGGCAGAAGCCCATATATTAATTATAAAGAAACTATGTATGTCTCCACATGAATATGTCTCCACTATATACATGTCTCCACATGGATTTTTACACTGGTGGCTTAAATATTTAACTCTCCAGCTCTGTGACCTTGTAAGAGGTGAGTCATTTAGCAATTGGTCCTAGGACACCAGTAGGAATTTCACTTGTGCTTTGCTGCAGGAATTGACTACCACAGTAAAGCATCACAGTCTACATGTGCGCTGGTATTTGGGTGTAGTAAATTAACTAACTCCGCCATAAGATAGTACTGTCAGGCACAGTACTATCCCATGACGGAGTAATTACATGCGCTAAAATGCACATGTAGACAGTGACAGGGGTTGGCTGGTGCATGAGGGTGCTAAAGTGTGGAGGCTGTCTGCCACCTAGCCCTGTACTTTAGACCCCACTAAAAGCACAAGTAGATGCACCCACTGTGTAGCATGGACAGAATGTGTCAAAGTTATCAATCTCTGAAAGTTAAAAATTACTACAAACACTGAAGGTAGTGGAGTCGCTTTCAATTTACACCAATGAGAGTGAGATCAGAATCTTGCCAGGTTCCTTTTTGGTAATAAATTCCTTAAAAAGATAGTAAAGAAGCCAGTGATAATGACTGTATTCATTTACCTGGCTGCTCTGCACCAAACCATTCTCACATCTTTTTTAAAGTATTAATATTCCATCACATCTACTGTTAGGCACTTGACCCAAACTGTATGTCCTAATGAGCTCCTAAGAAACATAAATGCACTGTATAGGCTTGTGTGTTCTATGCCAACGTACTCAAGTAGTCTTTGGAGGAGAGATGAGTCATTTTTCTATTATAGCATGGAAATGGAAATCGCTTCTCCCTACCATCAGGAGATGTGCATCTACGCATGACATGCATCTCTTTTTAACCCTTCACACACAGAGAAGATAGGTTCCTAGGGTAATATTTGTGGGACCTTTGACATCGGAGAGGGAAAGAATCTATACATAGTATCTTAGTTTTGTTCACCTTGTAGCTGAGGATTAATTGTAATATTTACTTTGTGTTTATTCATTCATCTTGTAGAATCCACATGCAACTTATAGTCTCTGTCAGGTTTTAAATACTACCTGGGATCAATTCAGTTGTAAAGCTTCCCCTCTCGCATCTGGCTGCTTGGCACATTGGATGAAGAGCATACAGCTGCAGTGCTCAAATGCAAAAAGTTCACTGTGTGAAGGAACAGCAGAAATGAACTGATACAGAGTCCTGTGCTATTAGGAAATAGGATTTTCCTGCACGTAAGTGATTCTGTGATGGTAAGAGAGATTCATTTGGGGATCACAAACCATAAGAAGCTTGCCAAAGGATAAACATCCAAATACTGCCTTGCTATAAAAAGGCTGATGTGTTTACACTGAACTCATAACCAGGCCGATTGTGCAACATGTCAAAGTGGCACAAGCTGTTAGCATTTATGGTGGTGAGTCAAAATCAAACACTCTCTTTTTATAAGCTTTCCACCTGCATGTAGTAGCATGTATTGTAAGCCTATGAAATGGCTCTGACGATACTAACTCCTTTGCAGTTGAGCAACCCTTGGAAGTGTTGCAACCGTTTCCAGAGCTATACTTTTTGTTAAGGCTGTGGTGGAAAGATGTGAAATCTTTGCCTTGGCCAAGAAGAACCTTTCCTGAGCCAATACAAATGCAAAAACCCATTCTAATTGCTGTTTTCTCAGTGACAAAAGCATGTCTATTATCATTACAAGCAAACTGTACTGACTTGCTTTAGTTGAAATATAGGTGATTCAAGATAGCAGTGGAGGGAACACCTGAATGTGTGGAGTGTGGGGCTGCAGATGGGTCTGTGGTACCACATACCGCACAGCTGCATTTGTCTGGATACAGCCATTGACTGCAATGCCTGCCCAAGTGCTTTGGGCCCCGACATCCAAATTTTGGTCCCATTGGAATTTCAACCATTGACTTCAGTAGGCTGTAGATTTGGCCTTCAGAATTTGCTTTATGGTGTGGAGAACACAGGAACAGTGGGCAAAGAAGCTGGAAAAAATAAAGTGGGAAGCTTAAAATTAGATATGTGCTTAAATCCTATTGATTTCAATAAAATGTAAGCAAACCTACATTATGCATATATTTAAGTGTTCTGCTGAAGAGAGCTGCACTTAAGTACATCTGTAAAAACTTTGTTAAACTGAGGTTGTAAAAAAGGACTTCTTGTTCAAAGAAATTCCCCTTCAAAGTGCAAGGAATGTTGGGACATGGGAGCATTTTCTCATTCCCAGCTGGTACAAGCTGGCAGCTGCAGGATTCACCTCTAGAAGGCTGTCTTCGCACTGATGAGTCATTGGATGCAGCAAAACCGTAGCCAGGCCCCCTTCCCCATCACACCAGCATGATCAAAGCACATTTATTCTAGCCCAGTAATCACGTATCCTACACTCTGCCCACCTTCACAGCCAGAACTATTTCTCACATCTGAACAGTTGCCTCAAAGGATGTATTTTTTGCTCTCTCCATCTCCAAAATGAACTGAAATGTTGTTGCTCAGATGTCTCAAAATAATTTCCTTTTAGGCTGGAGAAAAATGTGCAAGTATTCAGCCTAAAGCAGAAGCTCAGAAGGTTTCTAAGCGTATGAAAACAGAGGATTACAACAAAAGTGCAAAAATCACCTTAGCAATAGCAAGATCTAGCAGACAGCCATTATTTATGCATTTATTTTAGAAACCAACTATAGAAGTTACCCTTTACCTAAGAAAACCAGGCATCTCCTTTCAGAGACAGTTTGACCAGGCAAGGACTTTGATTTCCTTCTTTGTCCAGTTATGCAGAATTCAATTATAAAATGCACTAGTTAAAAAAGAAACTCTCACAAATGTTCTTTTAAAGGGAGTTTGTTGCTCAGAGCTAGCTCAGTATAAAGCCTTTAGGCAAGCCCCTGATAAAAGTCTTGTTTTTATTCACTGTACTTTCACAGTACACGACTCTAAACAAAAATGTTCTGAGGAGAACTTCCTAGGCCTCTTCCTTTAATGTTTTCTCCTTTTTTTGCACACAATGATTTTTATAAGATCATTCTACCTCCCCCTCCTGATTCTGAAATACTTCCTGTGTGTCTTGTTAAGGGAGTAATTTTCCTTGTTGGTTTATGACCCTAGATTTTGATCTGACCCTGATTGTAATGCAATACTTAACCCTTCAATCAGTTAGAAAACAGCTATCTATGTAGCCTCTACTGAAATGCCACTAACTAAACTCCTTCCTAAAGATGTACCTTCTGGTATATGCTAAAGGACTTAGACATTTCTTTTTTTTAAGAAAATGACAGTGTAACAGAATAACAGTCCTTACCTTAACCCTGATATCCTTACACTACTTTGGAGTAAAGGAATGATTTTATTACTGCCCTTCACTGTCCTTTCCCTTGTTTGTGACCACTGAATGCTGCATCCTGTAAGAATTTATCCTGTTTTAGCTCTCTGGATCCAGACTTGTGCCTTTGTGTGCTTGTGAAGTTCTCAGATTTGGTTTCTCAAAAGCCCAGAGGCACGGTACTTCGCAGTGTGGAACCACGCAATCAAAATTAGGGGTGCACCATAGAGGTTTTTTGGGGCAGATACCAATAGCCGATTTTTAAGGAGGCATGTCGGCCGATACCAAGCCAATTTCTGATACCAGGATGGCAGCTTGAAGAGCAGGGGGGCCTGGGCCAAGTTGCCAGGTCGGGTGGCAGCGGTGGTGCTGGAATGGGGGAATAGGGGGGCTACGGCAAATTTTGGGGTGCCTGCATTACCCCCCTCCCCCCGGAGCCCCTTCCCTGCACTGCCACTGCCTGCCCAGAGTGCAGCCCAGCCCAGCCCCTGCTGGGAAGAACGCACCCTACCCCTCACAGATCTGGGGGCACATGCTCCCTCCCATGCCCTCCTGGATGAGCAGCGGGAGCAGCAGCAGGAGTCACTGGACAAGCAGTTGAGCACCGGATAAGCCACCAGACAAGCAGCTCCTGGACAAGCGGTGCACAGTGGCAGGGGGCCGCCCCCCCCTCCCCCTCCCCCCCCCCCAGCCACTGGGCAGCGCCTGCCCTAGCCCCTGCCCCAGCCCCTGCCCCAGCCCCATTTCCATTCCTCCCTCACCACAGGGGCCTTTATCTTCCCCCTCCCTTTCCACCACAACAGACTTACCAGCTGGACACTGCTCTTCAAGCTGCTGGGCTGTGCTCCTCACCACCTACATGCTGCGCTATGGCTGTGCGCATGCATGGACCATTTATCAGCCAAATTATTGGCCATATTAGACTGATTTCCGATACAGACATTTTTCTTTATATCGGTGCCGATCCAATATCGGACCGATATATCAGTGCACCTCTAATTAAAATCCTTTCCAGCCCAACTCTACATAACTGCTTCAAATTCCAGTTCCAGATATAATATTTTTTGCTTCTAAACTGATCAGCCAGAAATAATGACTTGTTTATATCAAATTGACTCTATCATTTTTATTAAACAGTGTTACACATACAGGTTAATTTTTAAAAAAAGCTACAGTTCATGGAATATATGCATCTCATTACAGAAAACAAACCTGGGCCAATTGCCATTGTATCTGTGGATGCTCAGCCACTGTAAAAAATTTACAGTTTATTTTCTGATATACAAACAAACAAGCATTCTTGTTAATCGCCCAGTACAGCTCACAGAATTCTACTACACAGATGCATACAGTGTTTTAGTGCAAAAGGAAATACAAATATAAAAATATGGAGATTTGAATTAAAAAAAACCAAAACAACCAAACAGTGGAGTTAGAGGTGAGTGTCCGCTATGGGTATTCTTCTAAGTTCTACAATCTGGGAGTTAGCCATGCTGCCTCCATCCTGGCTGCCATGGCAGGAGTCGGTATCACCAACAGTGAGGCCTGCACCTGAAAGACATAAGCCAAGAAAGAACTGGTGAGGATTAAATATCCAGGGTTACATCACATCCTGTTAAACAGGGATACCTGCCCTACTTCTTCATTTTTATTACTGACGCTGTTCTCTCCCGTAAGAGTACAGCAGGTTTCCTGATTCTGGTCAACAGATTTGTACCCGCAGATTGAAAACTTTTAAATAAGGGCCAGTTCACACTTTATTCACATGGGTTCACGCTCAAATATTTTCTTGGAAGATGAGCTCCAAATTTTTCTTGAGGGAATTCATTTTTGATGGTACAAGCTGCTCTGTTCTACTAAAATGACTACCTCAGCTGTTTCAAGAGGGTTCTAATTTCAGCACAAGAAAAGCAGCATGTTAAACATCCTCCCTTTACCCTATTTAAACCTATACCTGCTACAGGCTCATGTTTTTTGCTTTTGTTCTAGTGAGAGAACAGATGACTTGGGTCTATGAGAGGGTAAATAAAGCAAAAACACACACAGGTCTTACTAGTCATTTGAATTTGAAATGAATATATATTCAGAACTGCACATCAAGATAATGAAGCACGGTAATTCCAAAACAGATTAATGTCAGGCATTGCTTTCAAGTGAAATCTGTTACCAAAAAATAATCAAGGACTAAGGGAATTAGACAGACTGGGCCAAATACTCTGTGGTGTAACTCCACTGATTTCAAAGGAGTTACACTAGAATGTTTTTCGGCTTACAGGGTTCTAATAACGTTATGCTCAGAAAAGCTATTATTTAATTTTTCCAGGCTGAAAAAATCATTTAAGAAATGTAAAGCAGTTCTAAAACTGAAAGCTTGCTCTTTCCTCTGTTGCTGGCATCCTCAGCTTTGGACTGTGAGAATGGAAAGGTTGGGGTCATTGCTTTTTACTCTTCAGTTTTATAATCTGCCTCATTTTTTGGGGGCCCCAGTTGCTGTCCCCGCTAGTAAGCTTCTCCACGCATTTCCAAATACAAAGGAAATTGATTTAAAAATAAAAGCACTGAGTATGGAAAAAGGGAAGTCTCTATTATAACAGGCTGTCATGCTGCTATATTGAATGTAGAGATGGTCTTTAAGTTGAAGGTTTGGCTTATGCAAGAAGATATAAAGTCTAGGGCTGCTGACAAGCATGAATAAAAAAACCCAGCACTTTACCAGAAGAAGCGCATCAGTTTGACCTGGCTCCCCAGCATCTGTATAGATCATGTGCGTCAGCGGGGTTTTTTGGCACTTTTATCTCATAGCTGATTCAATCAGCACCAAAAAGGCCCACCAAAGCACGCTATCTATACAGATGTTAGGTGAGCTAATTCAAACTGATGCAGTGCCTCTTCTGGGCATGCACTGCGCTCGGTGTGGGGGCGCACTGAGCTGAAAGTAAAGTTTGGTTGGTTTTTTTCATGTCTGTAGTCAACCTAAGAGTCTGAAGTTACTGAGGGAATAAAGATCACTTTCAATAAGGACACAGCCAGAGTGAAAATGTGTCTGAAGGGTTGAGAAATACTATAACACCAGGTGTAGAGGCACTTAGGCCCTGAATCAGAAAAATTCTTCTGTTTGTGAATACAACTTCTGAAGTAAATGGCCTTACTCTCTTCCATAAAATGTTTGAGTACTTTGCTGATTCAGGGTTTTAGTGACAGCTGCTTGAAAGTGCTTGGAAAAACAGCAACTGAGTGAGTACATTATGTAGCTTTTTCCTTTTCTTGTTTCTTCCCTCTTTCCTCCTCTTATGGAGAG
>NW_005842209.1:154976-174481 GCF_000455745.1 Alligator sinensis | reverse complement strand
TGGCACTCAATAATATTAAAGATATTTAAAATAGATAAATGAGAATTCTTTTTGCACAACATAAATAGCCTGTGGAGCTCGCAAGATATTTTTAAGACAAAAAGGTGTATAGATTATGAAAAGCATTTCACATTTATATGGTTAATGAGATCTTCACATCTGCATTAGATATAATTATTTTTATACTGTATTTATGTACTTGAATCCCAGATGATTTTTGTTCTCTCCTCATTCAACATGGGGAAAAAGAAACCTCATCTTCATTTTCAGTATAGCCTGGGCTAGGGGGCTGCTGTGGTTCTGGCTCTGACCCAGAGAGATCGTGCAGTGCAGCAAGGGAACAAGCATGGGGAAAACTGTGTGTTGTCAGGGAGGGAAACATGAGGAAACCAAGTGGTGGGAGGTGGGGAGAGATGTAGGGGAGACTGTGCGATGCAGGGGAGGGTAGCATGGGAGATCATGTGGTGCGGGGTGGAGGGAGTGCAGGGAAGATCTCATGGTGTAGGGGAGAATGCATGGTGTTGGGGAGGGGAGAGTGGCAGACATTGTACAATGTGAGTGGAAAGTGGGGAAGATCACGAAGCACATTGGTTTTCAACCTTTTTTGATTTATGGACCCCTACAAATTTTGAATGGAGGTGTCAACCCCTTTGGAAATTTCAAATGGAGGTGTAGACCCCTTTGAAGAGCTTGTAAGTGTGGGTATTCACATATTTTGATTGATCATAGTCATCTTTTGCAGACCCCTTAAACATGGTCTGCAGACCACAGACTGAAAACCACTGGTGTAACAGTAGGGGGCTTCTGAATCCCTGATCATGGCTGGGGCTGGAGATGCTGCCCTGCTGTTGGATGTGGGTGGAGCAACCATGTAGTTCAGGCACTGGGCCAGAGCTGGAGCCAGAGCCACCATATAGAGTAAGTGGTGACTGGAAGGAAGGGTAAGGGGGCAGGACAAGTGGTGAGGGGGCAGGCCATGGCAGAACAAGTGGCAATAAGGACAGGCATCAGGGGGCCACCACCAGGGGGAGGCAAGTGGCAGAGGGAACAGGTGGCAGGGAGTAGGCCCTAGGGGATGTAATCACTGTGGATACATGGTATTGGGGGGGGAGGGGGCAGGTGGTGACTAGGCTATCTACCCTTGGCCACTGCTTTCCCTGCTACCTCCTCCTGCTGCTTTCCTTGCTGCAGCGGTGGGGGTTATGAATTTAAGGAGACCCCCCAATAATTAGATTCTGTGCATAGAATCTAATTATTGGAGGGGGGGTTCATCTTGAATTCAAACTAATCTTGGATTTGGGTAAATACGATATGTAAGGTATTCTATCCCTCATGCTTCAGGTCATAAGCTCATTATTAACCCATGGATTTAGAAAAAGATTTCTTTTATAGGCTGTTTATTTCAGGATTGTCCAAAGCAGGGGTTCTCTGAAGTATTCTATGTTGGCCACTATTGAGGACAGGATGGTAGACAATGTAGTCTAATCTGGTATTGTCATAAGTATGTTTCTAAGTGAAATGTAAATATGTAGTATGCAAGGTAAAAAGGGATCCTTTCAAGGAAGAAGATTCCCATGACTGATCCAACTGACCCGAGTTTAAAGTAGGTTAACTCCCTTTATAGCAGTCCTTCCTCTGCTGTTGATACCGCAGAGAAAGTGTTTAGGAATTGATCCTTTTTAGGAATTAGAGTGTAAATGTAACCAGGATACCAAATTACCAAACAGTTGGTCAACACATCAGTAAGGCAAGGAATGTTTTACAAGACAGGGCTTACAGAGTTCAGAGGGCCAAGGTGTTCTCAGGTCGGAGCATTTCAAGCTTCAAAACTGAATACAATCATTCCAAAGGAAGCCTGTAATTCCTGAGAGAGGCTTGAGTGAATGTTTTTTTCAATAAATATAAAAAAGGTGCTTGGTGCTCACTCCCATACGCAGTATCAATAATTTATCTCAATTTGTCTAGCAACAATATCATCTGGTATTCAAGAAAGCCATTCTTCCTCTTTTTTTGTAATGAAGGATTAGCTGTAAACTGCATGAGTTAGTTTCCCTTTCAAAACAGCAAGGTCCCTCCAGTGACATCTACTGGCTGAAAGATTTATTCAGTGCATTCCAGTACTGGATGTACCTCAGTTGTTCCATAGCTGGGACCCAAGTTTCATCTGTCTTAGTTCTCTTGATATATCTCCCACTTTTGCTATAGTATTTTTCACGGGATACAACTTGGGGGTTTTTTGTTTCATATAATTTCTCAGGAATTTCTTTGTCTTATATACACATGCAGTATTTTCTGTCAATCACATTTTGTATTTTATATGTAATATATGCATTAAGAACATATCATATACATTCATACTTTATTTCTTTTTTATGGGGCTGGATGACTCTAGGGACTGTTAACAAACAATAACAAAGTTCACGTTCAATGGAAATGACCTGTTAGTCTTAGTGGACCCATGCTCACCCTCTCATTTAGTATCTCTGTTGGCATTAATGAATAAAACGTCAAACAAATGGTCAGGAAGCCTCCCCTTTATCTTTCTTTTACTCTTTGAGGTTGTCCCTTCATGTCATATGTTATGTGCCTTAAAGAGGCAGAAGGAGAAAGCTAGCACTGCCTCTGCCTGTACCATACCTGTGCTACAGACAATGAGGACTTATTTCCAGCTCCTTCCTGGGATACTAAATAATTGAATGTCTAAGCCAACTTTTAAAAAAGTGCCTTTTAGGTCTGAGTATATAGCTATAAGACACCAAGGCCTAGAGTCTCAGTGTCTCAAAGATACCTGTAAGGCCTCCGCTGCTGCCCTGTTGAACTTCTTGAAATATTTGCTAATCCAGTTATACACATTTGTTAACCTTCTTCCCAGTTTGTGTTGAAAAGGGTCTATTGTGGTGTCAGGGAAGGAGAAAACTGTCATCTATGTCTGTTCCCAAGCATGAAAAAGCCCATAGCATGTGACCACATAGATATAAAAAACCTGAGGCTGACAGACACAGAAGAGCATCCAACACACAATACATATGATAGGCTCAGACAAACAGAGGACTGTGCCAGGTTTCAGCATCCCTTTCCTGGTCCTCCCAGTTGAGATAAGTGTGTTTATCTTCACTGTTATCAACTACCTACTTTTATAGCCTTAATAAATGTATCTCTTTCTTGCTTAAAGAGTTCAGATGACTCAGGTGTCCCACTGATAACACTGCCTAAGTCTTTGCTGACAATAGTCAACAATGTACGTATCTCATGTTGGGCATGCAATCCTTCTCCACCCAGGCAGATTCATAGTTCTACCACTCTCTTAATGGACAGCCTAATGTGCCTCCAGAAAATGATTCTTTTCTACCTGGGGAGGCACATAAATTCTCCCATTTTCTCAGTGGGGCAGTCTTATGCACTTCTATCACGTTGGGATCCAGCTTGGTCAGGAGAAGAGTCCACTTTTCTTTTTGTCCAGTAGCCAACTAGTCAGGATACTTGTCTAGGAAGCAAAAGACCTTGGTTCTAGGTCCTCCTAAATCCCAGAAAGATACATTAGCCACAAGACTAGGTCTAGACAGGACTAAGGGCATCCTCTCTCTCTCCTGTTAAAGTAGAGGGTGGAAAGGAATACAGAAGTTACTAGGGGAAGAGGAAAACTAAGAAGGGTGCTGTTTTGGAAAATATTAATAGAGGCAAATTCAGCCTGGCAGCCAGCAACCTACATTGAGCTTTGCAAAAATGATTATTCATGCTATATAGGCAGGACGAGTAGAGAGGATAGAAACAGTGCATGCGGCCTGTTTTAGAGACATTTATGGTTTTGAACTTTTCCTCTGGCCCACAGGGACTTTACAACATTCGCTTTGCGTGCGTCACAGAAAGGTGAGGCTGGGAGTGCATAAAGGAGCCAGGACATGGGTGGAGACTGAGAAATCAGTAAACTTAGCATGCAACTGTAGTGTTAACATTTCTGCTTGAGGAACAAAGTTTTCGAGCAACCTGGTTTCTACAGCCAGCTCCTACTGGTTTTTTGTTCTATACCACGGCTGTTCAAATAATTGGGGTTGGCGTGCTGTATCTGAACTATTGGGTCTCTTTGGCCAAATGATCACCTCTCTGGTGGTGAGGCGACCAACAGCGGTATTAATCCCTATCTACTGACCTTGTTCCTACCGCTTGCCCTGTGCTGCCAAAAGGCATCCCTAATGGGAAACCTGGAAACTCTGCAGCAGGATGAGCAGCAGCAGTATCAACCCCCTTCCTGTTACACAGTGTGTGGAAGATCTAGATCCTTAATTCTTTGTGAACAGCAGAGATGCAGTATATTTGTACTCAAATGGAAATCATTTTAAAATGGTCTTTTGCTTCACTTAGTAAGACCACATGTACTTATATAAATTAATCTAAGAGGGGAGGGGCCAATTAAGTTTACTCTCAAAATAAACCCTGCAAAAGGAATCACAGCAGCAAAATGAAATCTAACCCCAAATTAAAGATAACGATTAGCTAATTAATGCAATTAACAAAAACTAATTAAGGAATAATTATTTTTACAGCAGAAGCACAATGGTTTGATTTATTGTGAAAGCCACAAAGGAAATGAAATAAAATAAATCATTTAAGCCAAACTAATTACTAAATTACTAGTAGGAAGCAAATAAGGTTTTATAAGACATTGACGGGTAGTATATTTTTTTAAAATATTTTTCTTGGGGAAATGTTTCTGTAATTCCTTACACAGAGGTGAAGCTCAGGGAGTTGCACAAGTTACAGAAAGCTGCATCTATTTCTCTGTTCCCTGCACACCAAGCTGCTTTGAAGCTGGTTTGCTATCTACCTGGTTTGCTATCACTGTCTCTCTACTAACAATGCAAGGGAGTTTTTGGTAAGATCAAGTTGTTCTAATGGCTTTTATGCTATACCTTCCAGTATAGAGTTGATGGAAAAATTAAATAACTGGTTACTCATACTTCCAGCAAGTCCTGGCTACTGGTACAACACACAGGACACTGGCAGCTAATGTAAGTCTGAATAACCTTCAGATTTCTCTATATTACACCACTACATGGGGAATCCCCTCAAATGGAGAAAGGCAAAGGAGGTAGAAGTCCTTTCTAGTCCTATGTGCATTTATTCTTTGGCCTCTCTCCTCAGTCTGAAAATTAGGTGCCAATTAGTGTTTAATGGAAACCAGAAGATACTACTTCTCTTTAGGAAGAAGAGTGCATTGAGATATTTCTTTTTCTTCATTCTTAACTCAACCTTTAATTCTGTGATCCAGAACAAAGCCAACCTCCTTAACTTTGAAAAAGTTTTTTTCCTGCCTCTGCTTCTGCAACATTTCCCACAGCTAACATCTCTTCTGGGGCAGGAACAGAAATTACACTTAAACCAGTATAAGTGATCAGAAATTGATGCAAGTCTGTAAAACAACAGAAGTTCAGTGCACATAAACTGCTTTCAAAATGGCTGAAACTGGTTTAAGATAAACCTGGATGGATGTAGTATCAGACTTGACTGATGTAGGTTAAATTGGTTTATTGAAATTCTGTCCCAGATCTCCTCTAGATTCAAGTAAACTCAGTCCCCACAAATCCCAGAATGCTTTGTACCTCCCCCACAGACCCCACCCTTGCAGGGTGAATGGGCTAGCCTTAGCTCAAGCTGTCTGCTTCAGCCAAGCATGGATGCATGCTCCAGCACCACTCCCCTCAGCTTCTGGCCTAAGCCACTGCAGGCATGTAGCTGCATTTCTGGATTCAAAAGTGAATGTCTGTTCACTTGTTTAGCAGTTCAATCTACGCAGCTCAGACTAACCTGCAAAGACTGAACTGATTCAGCCTTGGGCTTTTTAACTGTCTGTACTTAGCCATGTAGTTTTCATTTATGCCCTCATTTCTTCCTGCCTCTATGACCAATCTCCCCAGGTCTCTGTTGCTTAGCCTCCAGAATGCGTAGAACACTGCTACCTTTTTGCTTATATATACCATTACATTTCTCACATAGTCGGATCAGACTTATTGTTTCAGGGTCCAGGTCAAAATTGCCATCTTATTTTTAAGTCGTCTATGGACTGACTGTTCTTTCTGTTCTCTTGTCTGCTCTCTATACTTACTCACTTTTGCTCACCTTGTTACACCAATGTTGGTCCCACAACATTTCCTACTGAAGCTTCACTCATCCAAAACAGCTTTTTAAAACCTCTTTGTCATGTCAGTGCAATGTTTCCTAATAGCTCTGACTTTTCTCTCCTTTGCTTGAATCTTTTAATTTTTCTACCTATTGTTGTTTATCCGTGTAATTTGACTTTGTCAAGGATTTTGGATGAAGTTTGCATGACACATACTGTACAGAATAGAAATGGGTCATAGCCAAAAAAAACCCCTGGATCCTGAATCAAACTTTTCTGAACTTCAGAGATGCTTGAGTACATTATGTGGCTGGGGCTAGCTGTAAGGTTCAGCTCTTAAATCAGATCATTTAGCTACTTTTATGGCCTCCATCAGAACTAGTCTTGGCTCAGGCCTGGCTCTCAAATAAATTAAAGTTCCTTCAAATTATGACAAACTATTACTACTCTTGCTAAATAAATTAATAGATTTAGTCACTGATGTTCCCAGTCTGATTCTGAAGATTTAAGGTCCAGTCAGGCACATGCTATGTCATATTAACTGGTGTGAATAGACTCACGAAAGCTATTGGAGTTGGTTAAGATAACAAACATTATGTCTGGCAGTGAACATGTGCAACATCTGGCCGATGAATGTGAGTGTCTCCACATCTTATAAATTGGTTCATCCAGTTTTCCATTAGAGTCTTTTAAAGAACAAAAGCCAGCATCTTTAAAAGTGCATATCCAGAGGAGCTGTTGACTGAAAATCAAACTACCTTCCTACATGCCTAAAAATATATATCGATATCTAACTTTAGGCACCCAGCTTTTGTAAATCATGGTCGATATGGGGAAAACAAAATTGAAATATGCTGAAAAATATCCAGTGAAAATGAAATTTAACAGACAATGCAGACAATGCAAAGAAATATCATTGCCACTAACTTTTCATATTTTACTCTATAACAACTGTTTATTTTGTGCTTAATCTCTAAGAATTATCTTCCAGATTTCTTTTTCTTCTTAAAAAAGATGACCTAAATGATGATAGTGTAACTTTAAAAGTGGCACCAGCAGATATATGTATTTGTGTAGATTTACTGTAATATTGACACTTTAAAAGTGATGCAGTTGGAAGCTCTGCTGAATCACTTGTGTAAGACTCTTAAACACAGAAAGGAATATGAACTATTTGAAACGGTCAGATTTGTATATATGCAGAAAAAAAACACGGTGCACTTTTTAATTAATTAAACAGGAATTTTGCAACCTATCCAAAGCAGTTCAGATTTACAGCAGATCTACTTTGCACACATGCATAACTGAGACAATAAAAAAAGTAAAAATGCATAGAATTTAAATTTTAAATAGTATCTTCTCATATTTGAAAGGATCAAATATGATCCAGGACCCACACGATGTATATAACAATACACACACAACTATTGCACAACGTATTAGGAATTTAAATGAAAAATAACATTTCTGGCTCAATTTTTTAAGGAAAAATCCAACTAGTTACACTCTATGGATTTTAATGGGAGCTGGATCAAGAAGTAAAATAGTATAACTATCTTTAATAATATTACCCTTTCATTAGCAACATTTCTGGTGCTCCCACCCATACTCCTCGTTTTCAGAGATATTACACAAAGTTTTGTGGCCTCTAAAAAAAGAAATACTTTAGAATGATACCACAGCATAAAGCACAGAATAAATACTCAATTTATTTTCTTGATGGTATCTCTCTGAGAGTGTCCCCACAACAGTGTTCCAAAGACAGGAGACAAAAATAGTGACTTTTTATTATATTCTTGAATTTTTCACTTGGTTAGTGAATTTTGTATCCTATGTAGTACCCATTTCTAGACAGACTTAGGAGGTCCGTGATCTCACTGTCACACAAGAGATGGGTATAACTGAGAACCACTCAGATGGGAACCCTAGAGGCATTAACTGGGAGCTCCAAAGCTATTGGCAGGACTATCTAAACTACATTGCTTACACAAAACAGTGTAACTTAGATCAATTCTGCTTCAGGCTTTCTGAATGCTTATACTTAATCTATGACTGTCTGTTGCACTGACTATGCCTGTTTTACAAGTGTGGTGTAAATGTAGGCATCTCAGGCAGGCCACTCTCCTCTTGTGCTCTCCAGCTATTTCGCAACCTAATTACAACTGGCTCCTGCATAGGTGTTATTCGCTGAACCCCATCTTGTTCACTCCTTCAAGCATGCCATGACTGGGCTCCAAGTTTCCATGGTATAGTGTGAGAAGACAGGCAGGTTTTGTCCTCACAATATTATCCTTCCCAGGACCACTGGTATTTGTTCTTTGTTACTTCTTCCATATTCTAATTAGTAAATATGATCAACCACCGTAGAAAAAAAGGACTGAATAGTAAAAGCAAGGGAACAATACAAGACATCCAGTACCTAGATGCAGTAAGTTTAACGCCTATTGCTACTTGAGAAGAAATGCTAGAGCTTCCAAACTAACTGTTTCCTTCTGTATGTTTGCACCACAAGCTTAATGTTCTTTAAATTACATTTTTGTAGCCTATTTCTTTTTCTTTCTTTTTTTAAAAACAATTTGCACATTATTTTTTAGTTTATGGAATAACAGGTCATGACAAAACAAAACTTTGTTCTAGGTTTGCACCGGCAATTGGAATGCATTAGCAGCAACTGGATCTGATATTACAGTAACTCCATGGGAAACTGCTGTGTATCAGAGCAAAGCATAAGCTTCTAAAAGGGGAAGTAAGAAGTGCCACTTACCAGTCTTTAAAGCAAATATCAAGTCATCAAACTCTTGTGACTCCTCATCAGTCATCAATGAGCCGTTACTAAATCCCCCAGTAGCATGGAAAGCAGCACCATTCTGCGGACTCTGCTTAAAGGCAGCGCTGGCTTGACTGGCTGGCCGCAGGGATGCCCTCTCCCAGTCTGCTGACACCTTAAATAAGTTTAAAAAAAGCCTCAGAACTTCAGTTATTACTAAAGCTAGTGTTCTGTCTTGTTAGGCCTTGTTTACATTATATGGCTTTGGCTGGTAGAAGTTCAGTTGGCAAACAGCAACCACCATAGGGAAGCTATCTGTGGAGGTCCAATATAGCAGCTGTGCCAGCATGGCATGCAAGGCAATCTGGCAGGCATCAACTGTTAAAGGGGCTGCCACAGCTGGCAGAAGCATGCCTTTTGCTGCCTGTTAGGCAGCAGTATAAACCTTTTTCACTCACAGAACTTGTTACTCTATCAGCAGAAGAAAGGGCTGTGCCATCAAAGGGGAGCAGTGAGTGTAAGCACCCTGGCAATTCTGCTGGCAGACCTTGAGTTCTGGCCTGGTATAGACTGATGTAGACCAGACCTTTGTCCAGATTATTATTTGACCCCCATCACCACATTAGCTTCAATTCGTGAGTAAGCCTTGCCCCAAGATTAGGGGAGCTGGCACTGGTTCTCCCCTTGATTAATTTTACCTTTACTCTCCACAACTCATGATCCATTTTCATTCCTTTTCATATGATTCCTTCAGTGACAACCCAATGCCTTCCAATGATACCATAACAGTATTTTATCTTCACACTATCCTATGTATTTGAAAATGCTGATGGACAGCCTGATAGCTTGGACATCTTTTTTGCTGTATCCCATTTGCTGTTTACTTCAAAGCTAGAGCACTTGAAAAAATGGATTTTAGTTTGTGAAAATGACTGAATTTAAAAAAAATAATATTTCATCACTAAAATATATATTAAAAAAAAATACTGCAGGTGAAATACTGAACTTTTTCTGGCTTTCTGGAATCCTGCCTTTCCCAAAGACCAGCAGTGTGGCAGCTGGGAAGCCAGGCAGTTTCAGTAAGCTACAGAACTGGCCTCACATACCAAGTGAGGAGCTGAGAAACTCAGGAAAAGAAGCAGGCCGGGTGAAGATCTGGAATACTTGGGAGATCTGATTAAAGTTTTAACAGAATCAACCTGAAGAATGTTTCAATTCCATCAAAACAGCAGCTTCTGATGGAAAATTCTCACTCCCCAGTCCAAATCAGTGCACATAAGGTAGGAAAAACAAGGGACTGCAGTCCTATAGTATACAAAATGTAAATCTGGTTGTGGTCAGGGCCCAGAATGGACAGAGAAACAGAGGGACTGGAAACAGAAGTTATTTTAGGCACTATTGTGTAAAGGGAGGGCTATGGACAAGGAAAGATATGAAGTCTCATTAAGTTTGAAGAAGTTACTGAATCTGAGAGAAAAGTCTGGGAAAAGCCCTACAATATTTTCATTTTGAGTATTATATCTTTGTTTTACATATCTTGACATCTGACAAGGCTCCTTATAGCATCAGTAAAGATTGGAGGTGAGAATCTGGTTCTGTGAAGTCAACAGGAGTTTTGCCAGGGACAGGATTTTATCTTAGAACTACAGTAACCTGACAAAATCAATCCAGTTTTCACAGTGCTATAACAAATGTCTGTAAGCAAGCTAGTAAGTAGTATGAAAAATCAGTAATTGTCAGGCATAAACTTTATGAAAAAGTTGTAATTCACATCAGTGTTATCGTTCCTGAGAATAACAACATTTACTGTACAAGCCACAGCCCTTTCTATGGTTGTATGTATATAGCTCTAACTTCATCCCAAATCCAAGTTATCCCATTATGTTGCTTTCCCATCAAATATATAACTGCATTTTTCATACTTATGACATGAGGTATATCAAATAGGTACCTCCTCCATAGCACCGATGAGATTCTGAGTAGATTTGCTGATTTCTCCTCCTGGTGCTGGCATGCCACTGCCGTGGGTAAAAAAGGGTGAGCCTGGAGTGCTGAGCCCATTCATATCCACAGTGTAACTTGCTTTCACAGGACAACACAGTTGATTGTGTAGGATAAAATATACTACAAAGACATAAAGACCCTGAAAAAAAGGAAGAGAAAAGAACATCAATATGTGAAACAAAGCAATCTTGAACTGGATTAGGAGCGCATTTATGACAAAGTCTGCCACATGCCAGAGCAGATGCTTCCCATCACTCCAACAGTCAGTGGTTCATATGACTGGGGTGTGATACAGTGGATAACAAGAGAAGATATCATTGTAAATCACAGACCTAGAAGTAGCCAGCAGTTTATATCTGGAGACTTCCAGTAAAAACAAAGGGATCAGTAATAATGATTATCTGGTTTAGCCAACCCAGTTACAGAACAAAGGAGCACAACAACAACAAAAACAACTAATGTTTCACAGTTGCCTAAACAAGGAGAAAACAGGTTTAGGGACTTCTTTACAACTGGACTTGACAACTGGCTGCTGCTTATTTGTTCTCTTATTGACATGGTAGATCCTAATACTCCTGCCCCAAAATCCATCTCATGTAAACTCCATTGCTGCTGTCATACATAACCAGCTGTAGCTACAAATTAAATCCTCCTTATCCACTAATTCAACACTGTCTTTTATTTATGATTTTTACAAAGGCTCTACTGTATGTCACTGAAGCTTGCCTTTAAAGCTTGCTAATTTTGACCTTTAGATTGGGTTAACACAAAGTGTTTAAATGTGTCTTTTATCTCCCTATAAATCCTATAATTCAAGTTTGGTGAATGCAGACTAACTCTCTCTTTCTGGTCTAATTGTTAAAAAACTTAAAAAAAAGGCAACATGCTAGAGAAGGAGTTTTTTGGAAAGTAGGATGCAGAACATTTTCCTGGTTTTAAATTTGCATTGTCTTTATGGCTAATATTGTCCTCAGGACTTCTGAAACAAATTTTACTAAACAGGACAAGATACTTTAAAGGTACCTGCAGGCACAAACTGGTAACTGAGGTAATAAATATTAAATCAGCTTTGATTTAGCTGCATGTATTAAGGAATTCCTTTGAATAGAAAACAAGACTAGGAACACCCAAGTTAGTCATGCAAGCACACCCACAACACAGCAGCCCTAATGAAACCACATGTTATCAGATTAACAGATTTTAAGACCAGAAGGAGCCATTATCATCAGCTAGTCTACAGCTACCTACAGCACAGCAAAGGAAGATGGAGCCCCTTTCTATTCCAACCAGCTAAACACCAGGAAAATATTCTCACAAAACTCCTATAATGCTTGCATCTCATTTGTTTATTTTGTGACAGTAAAACAGGCAATAAAAATGTTAATAAAGAATTAACTGAATTGAGAAAAATAATTGTTTTGATTCTTTTACAGCATGATTTTTGTCAGTAATGGCTAATGAATAAGTACTAATAATAAATAAATAAATAATCTGGAGTAAATAAAACTACACATCTGACAAGGCGGGTGATGAAGCAGTTAGTTACCTATAAAAGCTCATGTTTCTTTGAACCAGTTAATCTCCAAAGTGCCACCCTGCCCTGCCTTCTACACAATGATGTAAGTCTATAAATTGAAAAAGAAAAGCCCTGACTGCAAATATCCTATATCTCTGCAGGATTTCAGTGTCCAAGCACCCAGCCATAATATTTGCACGTCTCATCTGAAGCTTTGCATTTTCAAACAGTTACCTGAATGTTGAAAAATCACCCTCATGTCAAAACTTTATGTTCCCTTCTCTTACAATAGTGACATTCAGTGTTTTAGACCCATGCACCAAATGAATGGCACAGGGCTGGTCTCTAGAACAAATCAGACCCTGTGTGCTGGGATCGGATTCTGGGGTCCCATACTGCCACCACCCAGCTTTGCATGCCAGGATTGGGCTCCAGGACCCCAAGCTACCTGGCCCAAAATTGAGGCTGGGCTCTGGAGCCAGATGCTGCCTTTGCCCAGCCCCATGCTCCAAGATCAGGCCCCATGCCACCCTGAGAATCCAATCCAGTGTGCAGGGCCATGACCTGTAGGGCTCCCCACAGACTCATGGGGAGCTCCATGGGCTGGATGACATGGTGGACTTGGGCCCAGAGCTGGCTTGTGAGCAGAGGATTGAGCACCTCTGTTTACAATCATAAGGAAAAGGGATGTGGTTATGGAGGTATCAACTTCTAGCAGGCCCACATCCACTTAGGTGTGGCCAGTCTGGCAGGAGAAACCAGTAGGGTGTGAAGTGCCACCAATTACCGGTCTACTGTAGGGGTGGCTAGCATAATCCAGAAAGAAGACAGACATAGTTGACTGGCAAAGGGAAAAATGATGACATTGTAGAGCCCCAGCAGCCATTTAAGCTGCTCCACCTCAAAGCAACCACAAGACTGCTGGCTGTTCCCTATCAGCTCTTTCTGTCACTGTACTCTCCTTCAGTAGTTTTACTGTGGTAGTTCCTGGTTACTAGAGTCTCTCTCTGCCCTAGGCAATGCACAAACAAAAACACTTTGGTCCCATTGTTTATTCTACAAAACAACAGGTGGATAAACAGATGAATGTAAGTGAGGCCCAAAGCAAGAAAGTATGAGCATATGCACAAAGCAAGTAGGCTCAGGATTCGTAAGTGTCATGGATGGTTACTAATTGATGAACCATTTTAATTTTCACTGTATTTCACATATCTAGTGCTAAATAATTCCTATTCTTGTTATCTTAAACTAAGTCCAGGGAAAAATTGAGAGACTGACCAGATTTCATCTGTGTAAGTCAAGTTTTAAAACAACCCTTTTCTTGTTTTATAGTAATATGCTCCTAGTCCAAAGGAAAATGGGATCAGTGAAGAGTTTAATTTCAGTGACCTGAAGGATGTATTCCAAAATTAAAACTATCCAGTTACTGTACTGCAATAGCTACCTTAGTGATAAACAGAAGAGGTGCTAATGTCTGGGGATCTCTGTGTTCTTTTGAGATCCTGCAAGAAGCTACTGTAGTGATATTTAGCACTGAACACCAGGACAAAATTCATTATATGTGATTCAGTGAGACTCTCACATTTTGATGCACACTGGTGATGAAACTGCTGCCTTGTGTTTTCATGTACCGAGTAAATTGTCTCAGAGAGGTTATCTGAATTGCCTAAGAACACAAAGGGAGTCAAAAGGGGAGTCACTGATTGAGTCAGATGTTAGGATCAAGAATCCTGAGTACTCCTACTCTTGTGTGTTTAATATTGCAACACTGCCTTCAAGCAATAGCTGATCAAGCAGTTCAAATTGTATCTCATTATTCTTTATAATTCACAAAGGCATTGTTTTATCACAGCTAACCAAGAAGAGGGTGGCTCCTTCTTTGACTCACTTCCCCAATTGTGCAAGGAAAACTGAAGCATGTGCAATGAAGAGAGGAGTTGGCACAGTGATGCCATGTACCATCAATCAGCTTATGCATGGCTGTTTTAAAAAAGACCTCAAGTAATAGACTCCCTGCAATTATGGCTGTTAGCTGCCACTGCAACTACCTTTTGCAAAATCAAAGTATGCTCACATTGTTTTGGTGTAATCAAGTAGTTCTATACACACATTGCTGAGTTTTAGCAACCATAAAAACTGAGAAGCCTTGAATCAGGCTAGATTTATCTGTTCCCATTTTAGCTAAAAGTTAAATATTAGTACCTAGATGATGGCTTGCATTGAAATAGGAGTGAAAATGTATACACACTAGTGTTGTCAGTAGTGGCAGTATCTTTCACAGCATAAAGTCTTTTTTCTAGCAGTAGTGACTATGAAAATAATGGGGTTAGCAAAATGATGGATTCCCATTTTAAATTTTGTTATTGATCGTTTTGACCAAGTTGACTCACGTTCTACCAAGATACCTATCAAGATGATTCTACCCCAATATCTTTAAGGACATATAGGAACAGTTTTGCAGAAGAGAACCAGTATGAAACATGGTATGGCAACTACCAGAACTGCAGGACGATGGGAAAGGAGGCAGCAAGTGAAGTGGAAAAAGAGATACCAGTTCAGTGACAGCAGACAATTGTTCCAGCAAGTAGATACGCAGAGGTACAGGTAAGCCAGATAGTTATGCTGCTCAGGTGTCAGTTAGGCAATCCAATTGTCTAAAAAAAATCAGTTGCATAATACCAATGCTGCCTTCTGATTTGCACAGACCTTCAGAAGCAGTGGCTTTATTTTACAAACTAGTTCTGTGAAGTGTGCAGACAGACTGAGATAAATAAATTGGCTTTGGACTAAAATGATCATGAGAGAACACCAGGGGATGAAAACATGGATTTTCCAGAGATAAAATCATGAGGTGCCACAAGTTGAGATAAAGAGTCAAGCTTCCATAACTGTGGGCTGTCACAAATGAAGCAGGCACAGAAAGGAACACACACTCATCAGTGAGTTACAATTGCATGGTAAGACTAGTACTAATGCTGCTGTTATTTCTATGACAGAGAAGGCGGCACTAATGGGCAGAAATGCTTGTGCTGCTATCGGTGGCTGAAAACAGAAGAGAACAGCACTAGAGAGCAGTAGGATGTCACAGACAAAAAGTAAAGGCAGGCAGTTTCAGGTAGCATGATGCCACTGCCACTACCCTCCTCATGTAGATCTGGTGATTGACTAGAAATTGTGGGTGTGATATTTAGCTAAGCTGCACAGACTGTTTCACTTCTATTTTGGGATATAGTGATCATGATCATATACTAAATCAGGTACTTGTTACCAAGATGATTCAGCAAACACACTTGTACAACACTGGCAATTTATGGTCTCCCACCATGACCTCCCACCTTGGCTGTAGCAACACAAAACAGTCAGGAAAGACTGATCTGAAAAAGTCATCAGGTGGCAAACACACACTACAGTCCACTGGCAACCATTCCAGCCAATGGATTTAAAACAGCCCTGAAGCTGATCCACGCTGTACTATTCAAATCAGTGATATGCAAACATAAGACTCATTTTGCCTCCCAAAGGGGTCTTGTGTAGATCAGCCAGATTAATAAATTAGAACGTCATTTTATCCCTGTGACTATAGGCAGCAGAAAGTGACACCTTACAGGGTCCACAGTTTCCACTGAACAAAGGACTCAAGCATTAAGTCCTATACATATTTTTTTCTACCTTGTTATTTCTATTTTAGTGCTGGGATTTTCTTGAGTGGGAAGGGAGTTATTTGATATGTTTTACTCATTTTAGTTTTTTCTTGTCTATAACAACAGTAAAATCGGTTGTGATTTGGAAATTCTGATTTTTCTTCTACTGTATTGTTGAAAAGCAAGAAGTAGGCAGCTACTGAAGCCAACAACTTAAGTACAGGCATTGCATGGCTCTCAACAGAAGCACACAATGCAAGCACTCCCCCACAAACACATACACAGATTTGAAGCGATGACTCATTGAAGTGGCCTTCATTATATATCTAGCACAAACTGGTTATGTTCTGACTCTCTTCATCTTTGGATCTGTACTGTTATGTTGTCTAGCGCTGAGCTCTTCTAAGCTGGGAATTTAAGAATTGTAATATAAAATAATAAAATATACCAGACTGAAGGTCAGCAACAAAACCCATCTTTACAGCACTTCTCCCATTAAAGGGAGTCAAGAAAAATATCTAGGGCTCATCCCCACAAATGCACATGTGTAGTTTGCAGCACCATAGACCTGTCTGTGGTGCAGCAAACAGCACATGCAGGTGGTCGCCATACTGCAAATTAACAGGACAGTGAGTTTTTTTGACACTGGGAGATCCCAGTGTCAAGAAAACTCATGTCAGAAAAAAGCAGAGCAGGGCAGAGCAGCGCATGTGACAGCAATGCGCACTGCCCAAAACTGGAGCCTGGCCCTCCAGAGCCACACTGTGGCTGCCGCTCAGTCTCTGTGCTTCCAGATCACCCCAGCCTCCCATACCCCACCCGGGGCAACTTGCTACATGCAGGTGTGTTCACCAGAGACAACTAACAGCAGCACAAATGTGTGCTGCTGCTAGGTGTCCGCAGGGAATGTACGTTACTGCTCACGGGGATGTGCCCTTATTGTATTTATGGAAAGTGACATTGAGCATCAAGACATTGCATCTTTCTTAAAGAAACACACACACACTCACGTGTCCTAGCATATATACCCTGACATTTCAGAGCCTCTCCAAGGTTAACTGGAAACAGATCATTCCAATATAAAACCTTCCCTGTAAAAGGAATTTCAAATAAGGCTATTCAGGCAGAGAGGATTTCCTATTGATAGAAATAAAGCAGTTGTGTAGGACTTCTGGTAAAGCAAATGTCACCCAAACAATTCCAGAGCCTTATCCTACACCAGAACATCATCATCTCCCTTGAAAGCACAACCTACCCTATACATACAAGCCTTAGTCAATATTTGAATTTGACAGCCTATCAGTTGCTTTGCTATATTATTCTACAAATATGGCTTAGATAAAGAATGTACTTATAATATTGTAGACTCAGAACAAAGGGAAATATTCTCAGCTGGTGCAACTCAGCAAAACATCACTGAAATCAATGGAATTAGGGGAAAAACAGAACCAACCATTAAATAGCTAAAACCAAAATCAGAGAAGCTGGAGGCAGAATATGGAAAAACTTTGAGAAGTTGAATACTTCAAAATATGCTGACTTTGCAGTGCTGGAGCATAAATCACATAAGAACAAGCTCTCTAGTGAGTATTTTTGAGATTTCTTGTTTCTAGACATGGCAAGAGAACAATCTTGTGTTAGATCAGAACGGAATGTTACAATGCAGCAGCATTATAACATTGAAAATAATTATTAAAAATGTTCATATTTTAAGCTAGATATTATTTCCCCCCCATAAAAAGCTCTCCTATGCCTAGGGCCAAGTTTCTTCTTTGCCTAGTGCAGGCTGATTCTTCCTGTAGTTGGGCTCATGGAGCAACAAACAGCAGTAATATTTCTCAGTTGGAAGGAGTGGCATGGCTTTTGAGGCTGATCACTCAGTAAGGAGCAGGAAGTCACAAAACAGAGATCAGGCCCAGCTTCAACAGAAGCTTGCACATGATTCAAATAAATTATCTCGTATTAGCTGAACACCTCAGCCTCATTTGTGGTAGGATTTAGATTTTATTTTTTTAGTAGGGCACACACTTTTAATTTAATTTTGGATTTTCAGTTTTATTAATTATAGATTCTAGAAAACTTTAAATTCTGGATGCTGATACCTGGCTCTTGGCAGCCAATCCTCTACAGTACTCCATTTGTCTGCTTCATGGTGGCTGTTTGTATTACTTGGTACAACTTTGCTTTCAGGTGGTCTTTTCTCTCTGCTGCCTGTGGTTTCTTTGGTGGCTACTAGTGGGCACGTATGTTGCTGCCCCTCCTCCTTGTGGAGACTTCTTGGTTAAGATGATTTTGAAGTTTAGTGCCTTAGCTAACTCTTTTGTGAACCTCCCTGGGGAATTTAACGGATTTACTGCTAGTTCTTATGCTGCTGCTTTCTGTTTTTCCTGAAGTTTTCCATCGCTGTTGGGCTGTAGAAAGGCTGTTTGTACTTGGCACACAGACCAATAATAATCCCAGACTTTCCCTATAGTAAATACTGGACAATGAAAGCTGATACCTTTTCATGTCTTATATGTACAAGGTGAAGGAGTGAAGCCACGCATGAACAAGTGATTCATTATGACAAATGAATCATAATCAGGGAATCATAAGCAAGTACAATGTAATGGACAGCTTTGTATTGGCACTGATGCAGTCTTTCCTAAACTCTTTTCAAAATAGCAGCCACTGATGCAACTATGTCAGCCACAAATACATAATTATGCACTCTAATCAGGTATTTCTGTATTACTGTATACTTGTTCCTCCAAATATGCAATTTGCATGAATAATTATGGTCACTGCATACACTATTTTTGTGCAGTGCTCTATATATCTAAAAAAATTGATATCAAGCCCTTTATGCCTACTTTATTATATTAAAGCTCTCGATCTTCCAATCTTTTTTCTGTTTCAAGAAATTAAAGGTCTTTTAATGGTGTAATGATTGCAAAAGCATCTCTTGATATCAAGTCACATAATATGGGCTCACGACAACTCCCATTCATGTTTCCAGAGAGGTTACCTTTGAAATTTAAATACTACAATCGTAAAAAAAAGTAGGGCTGTACACCAATAGAGATTTTTTGAGCCGATACTGATGGCCAATTTTTAACGATCCATATCAGTCGATACCAATACAATTGCCAATATGCAGCTGGGCAGCTTGTAGATCAGTGTCCGATTGGTAAGTCTGTTTTGGGGAAGGGGTGACGGGGGACAGAAGGGGTGCGGGAGGAGCAGATCGAAGGCCCTGTGATGAGGGAGGGAATGGAGCATGGGCTGGGTCAGAGGCGATGCTGTACAGCCGGGGAGGAGTGTGGGGTGGAGTTGCGAGTAGCTCACCTGGGAGTCACGGGGAGGGGGTGGTAGCTCTCACTGCTACACACACCCCAGGAGGGCATGGGGGGCATGTGGCCCTGGATCTGCACATGGGGCAAGGGCAGGCTGCCGCTGCGGGCTGGGGCCGAGGCTTTACGG
>NW_005842209.1:154142-154883 GCF_000455745.1 Alligator sinensis | reverse complement strand
CCTCCCCCTGCCCCTACCCCAGCCCCACTCCCTCCCTCACCGTGGGGGCCTCAATCTGCCCTCCCCCCTTCCCTCACAACAGACTTACCAGTCAGAGCAAGCTGCTCTCCACACTGCTGGGCTCCGCTCCTGACCACCTGTGTGCTACTTTGCGGCTGCTTGTATGTACAGGGAATTTATTAGCAACATTATCAGCCACATCAGCCAAAAAAGCTGATTGCTGATACTGTCAATTTTACTTACATAAGTGCCAATCTGATATGGGACAATGTATCGGTGCACTTCTAACTGGAAGGGATCTCCATAAGTCATACAGTCCAGTCTGGCTGCATAGGACAGGCTGAGTCTTGACTAAATCAGTTCTATTTAAATCTGTTTTTCTTAACATTCAAGACATTGCCACATCCTTGTGTAGTAGAGCATTCTTAATGCATGCCACATCCTTGTGTTGAGAAGCATTTTAAACTGATGGTCTTATTTAATGAGTCAAAATTGGACCTATTTGTCACAGCCCAAAGGGTGTGATTTTTGTTTTTGTGTGCTTCGGCACTGCTAAATTGTCCCCGCTAAATTATAGCTTCTTTGCACGGTGGAGTTTTCTGCTGCAAAAGAGAACCCCGGTGCAAGGGAGAATTTCCCGCCAATTTGAAGCTTTCTTTGCAGGGTGCATTTCTTTGTTGCAGCACAGAAATGCTCGCTGCAAGGAGTTCCCGCCATTTGTATGCTAATTCGAGTCCCATT
>NW_005842209.1:133921-154053 GCF_000455745.1 Alligator sinensis | reverse complement strand
GAACCCACGGAGCCTAGCAAACTGCGTGTGAGCCCTTCCGACCGGCCTCAGAGCTCTTCTACCCGGGTTCGAGTCCTGCAGGTTTATTTGCCCGTCGCCGAAACCCTTTGCAACGTACCTCGTATTTTGCATCTTCCCATCGCCGGAACCCTTTGCGACGTACCCTCGTGCCTTGCAGGTTCGAGTTTTGTTTTGTTTCCTGTCTGTAACCGCAACTGAATCAAGTTTTCCAGCCTACACCACTGCCATCTCGGTGTAAGTAAACAATCTTTAAAACTACCGATACGCGTTTGTGCCTAATTCCAGCTCGACGGCCTTCCCTCTCCGACCCGGCGTGCCCGGGCTGCTGGCCACAGCCCGCGTGCAGGGCGGAAAAGGGCTTGGGTTGCTCCCGGCCCGCACACTATTCTGTATTATCAAAACTTTGGGCAGCTGCCAGTACCAGTTTCAATGCTGCCAATATTATCACTTTTCTTTCATTTAATTTTTAAAAAATTTTACTTCCTATAAACATGTTCCACTGATCAAGCTGTCCTTTGATCTGTGGTCTGTTAGCTACTCATGGTAATTCAGTTCCTATTTCACAGGCCTACAGATTGTTTTTAACTAATTCCAATGAAGTTATATTTCTTTTTGTGCCCAACTTAAACGGAATAATACAGCCGTATCATATTAGTAAAGCTTGTAGTTTATTTTTGACTGGAGAAAAATAGGGGTTGTTTTATATGGGATGATCCAACTCACCATGTGCACCCCTCTTTTCAAAATTCTAGATCCACCCATAAGCATTAGCCAAAGCCATTGAAAACAAAAAAACAGGCATTGTAACTCTCACCCACCCAGTAAGCACAATGACCCAACCACTTTCCCTTTCAGAAACTTTTCCCTTCTCATCATCTCCTTTCTCCATGATTCTGTCTTCAAATTATAAACTCAGGAACTTCCTCCAGATAGAGCAGGCTCTCCCACTATCCAGCTTTTCCTTAACCTAGCTGTCTAAGCATAGCTGTGTGGGATGCTGCTGGGTCCTAATGCTTCTAAGCCTTTTCTTTGTTGTCTGGGGCCTACAACCATCAGCCCAGCAGGCTTAGTGAAAAGACAGATACAAATATTGCACTGTTGAGAACTGTGAATGGACTATTTGGCATCTATTACTGAAGGAACCTACATTATGAGTATGGCTCTTATAGTAGCCTATTCACTGTATTAGACTTAATCTGATTGCTAAACAGTGTGTATTAGTAATAATGCTGTATAACAAATTCCAGTGAATGTAGTCAGCTATATGCATTGTATTTCACAATTAGACAAAGATCTGTGTTAACAGAAACACAGTCATCTTTGTTAGAATAAGAAAGTTAAATTGATTCTAGCTTTTAGAGATGGTCACTCTATATCTGTGGTAACCAACCAGTGGCTCGCAATCCACCAGTAGATCTTGGAGCCTCTTGGAGTTTCCAAGGCTAAGGTGGGGGGCTGAATGACTGTGTGCATGCACGCATATGCCCCAGCCCAGCAGGTCAGTTCATGGGAGAGGGAAGGGTCGGGGGCTAGATTGAGGCCCCCGCAGTGAGGGTCAGTGCTAGAGAGGCAGGAGCAAGGGTGAGTTGAGTGGGGCCCTGGCTGGGTGGAACTTACCTGCTGGGGAGGCTAACCCACACATAAGTTTTTCTCCCTCTGTCTCGATCTGCCCCCACTTCCCTCCCCACAGACTTACCTGCTTGGCAGGTGGGGATGGGGGGAAGGCGGAAGTGCATGGTAGATCATGGGTTGCTTTTAAATGCCAAAGGTGATCTCCTGCTTAAAAAGATGGAGACCACTGCTCTACATCTATTGATCAGAATCTGGGGGCACTTTTTTTTACTTCTTTAAACCACATCTGCATTAAATTAAGGGACATATTTCTGTACTGAAAATTTCTGCCAAACTGAAGTCTGCTTTATCCCTGCTACAGTGCAACTGAGCTCATCAACCATAACTATGCAACTTTTATTGATTTCTTTTAGCAGTTTTGTTTCATAAGGATTCAAATCCCCAGGATTTCATTTTGTATTTTCAAGTTCATACAAACCTGAAAGGTGGTCAAAACTGCCAAGTTTCTCTTCATATTGAACCAGCTATGCCAAAACCATGCTGAATCTTGCATAGTTTCCACTGAAAAACCATAAATTGCTTTCTGGCACTTAACATTCAGCTGAGATTAATCCTAAATCTTGGCCGAGGCTTACCTGAAAGATTAAAATGATTTGGCAAATCTTCAAGTAGATTTGCTGTAAGGGTCAGGATTCATTATGAGCGTTCTGCATATTTCTCAACATCAGTGCACACTGGCAACCATTCTTATACAAGAGAATCCCTTGTATCTCTTGTGTTGCTGCTCTAACGGGTACAGAGAATTCTGAGACAGATCTAGGAACCAAAGGTGAGAGATTCACATGGCTGATCAGAAGACAAAGTCACTGTTTACCAAGAGCAAACAGTTTAGATAGAAGACTAGATGAGTTGGCCAGACTGAGGGAATAAACCAAGAGATTGGATGTGATAGGGAACTAAATAACAATGAAAAAACTTCAGAAAATACATGAATTTAATTGTGAAAAGTACTGGAAATATAGATGTAAGTCTAAACTTGCCAAACATACAAAATCAGGCTATGCATCTGATTAAAATGAGACCCCTCCCCCAATAAGATTTCTGTAAATCGCACTTCTTGCCAAACTAGTTCAGCGCCCCTTGTCTAAGAAGGAAACAAAGATATCATGGCCCACAGTATAGCATGTGTCTTGAACTGCAGAGAGCACAGGTCAGATGGAAGGTGTACAAGAGCATCTCAAATTTTGCCTTTTCAATCTCCTGATCCTGTTGCAGCTCTACAATGGGTCCCTGAACCACTTCAGAGACAGCCAGAGGCTGATGTAAGCCACTGCAAATGGCTTTATGTGGCTAAAACAGCTAAAGACTGGTAAGGCATAACAGAATCCCACCATACCCCTTTCCTTTGGCTACTACATCTGCTTTCCAATATACTGGTAGGAAAGACTGGAAGTGGCAGAATAGCTCCTACATCATTGAAGTGTCTTCTTTGCAATGGGTGATTCTTTTATGATATTTAGAGGACCATAATGCAGTACTGATATGGCAGAAAGCAGCCAGAACACAAACAAACAATCTAGACCTAGGATATGTACAGCCAAACAATTACATCACTTTAAAGGGGGAGGAGGGGACAGAATCACTACTCTTGGACATGTATTTCCTTCTCTTGCTTCCATCCTACAGCAGATTAAACTAAAATGGAATCATTTACTTCAGAGTGAAATGGGAGGTAAAAGTTTGCAATTAATGTTCTGCCTGTCATGGGAAACAGCAGACATTGGGTTCAACTGAACTACAGGAAAGACTCCCTTTTGAAGTAAAGTAACTTTTTATCAACCCGCATTTTCTGTTTTCTATTGGCCAGTATGTACATCTTACAGTAAGAAAATATTGGACTGTTCCAAAGGCCGCAAGGTTATTTCCTAGGATGTTATCAATGCATTTATCTTATTCTTCCATCCTTACACAGCATGTACAAACCTATATATATATTATATTATTACATTTCATGATTTTATATCTTGTATTCTATAACATCCAGTGGAGTCTTATTTTCATACCTGCTTTCTGTGGGTAAACATTTATAACCTTACATTTCATGTCAGACCTTGCAACTAAAGTGTTCTGGTTTATTAACTGCTCCCTAACACACATTAGAGATGACAAGTGCTAGAGCTTTTGTCAAATATGCCCCTAGGCTAAGGAATTCCCTGACTAATTATATTAGATCAGCCAATTCTCTAGCTATATTTGAAAGCAGGCTCCTGCTTTGCAGAGCTGGGTAAAGTGAGTGCCTCATTTTTTTCCTCATGCAGTGCTTTGGGATTGTTCATCACCAAGAGTGGTTTTAAAATGGAGACTATATTGCATTACTCTAAAGGAAAGTACAAGCCATACTTGCCTCAGGAAATGTAGCCAAGCCAAGCCACTCTAGGTTGGGTCTTCATTTAACCCTATTCATTTACAATAAAACCTACTTACCATTCCAGTTGTGTGTACTAGACAGAGATATTGCCCTGAAGTTAAAGTATCATCTGTGGCCACATGCTCAGGCGAGGGCAGTGCTAGTCCCCCCCCCCCAACCAGACACTCAGATTGTTATTTCTGGGAAGCTACCAACTGGAGAGGTTACTTTTTGACACTGTATCTGTCTGTGATGTTGTATAAAGATCAGATCAGTCTCCTTGATGCAAAAAGAAAAACAGCAGCAGCAGCAGCAACAAAAACCTGCAAAAAGATGATCTTTTCTGCAACACACATGCTAAATTGTTCTTTTTTATAGAATATTTTGTAGAAATTGTATTTTCTGTTCGTGTGTGTCAATGACATAAAAAGTAAAAAAAGAAAAAAGAAATAGGGGCATGAAAATTTGGTCTTAAAAGACAGGGAAAATTTGAAGGGATACACCCACCAAATAGTTTTTGTCAAATCTCTTTTCTGCATGCGTGAGAACATTTTCTAATGTTAAAAGCTTTGTAAAAGGTAAGACATTGTTATAATTCTGTAAGCTTTCATCCTTTGCAGTATTATTTTAGTATTCATAAACATTTTTTGCACAGATTTCTTCCTCTCATCCAGTGTTAGCTATGTGCTACTGCTTACTCTGTGGTAACCAGTAAATGAGAAATGGAGCCGGCCTTTTCTTTTTTCAGCCTTGCAGCTTTGTTTTATCACAAAAAACAAAAAACCCCCCCCCAAAACCAAGCCAGATACCTTTCTATTTTGTCCTGCACCATTGACATAAAGCAGACAAAATGATAACATAACTGGCTTGAGGTGAATCGTTGGATTTTGGATAGCCAGCCCCAGTTACTTACAGCCCACCAGAACAGGATAATATTGATGAGACAGGAGCATGGACAGTTGTACTTGTGTAATTCCTGACTGCCACAACGGCCCTTGAAGGCTGTTGCAGATAGCTGTGGCTTGGAATGGTCTGCAGACTACTCCAAATTGTGCTAGAACTGAAAGAATTTAGGCTAGTCTCATGATACCCCTACCGGAAGCTGCTTCCACATGGCACTAATAAATAGTAGCAGTGCTGGAGGGTTGTAGCTGTGATGATCCAGAAAATGTGAGAAGCAAGGTGTTTTGGTGATATCTTTTATTGGACCAACTTTTGAGCATAAAATGCCTTCTTTAGGTGACTGTTGTGCCCAAAAGCTTCGTCTAACATCTCTCCCAATGAAACAGTTGTCCCAATAAAAGATATTGCCAGCCCTCCCCTGCTTCACTAAGGAGTATAGACAGATCCTTTCTATCACTCTTGGGTGAAGGGTATAATCTGCTATATAGGCTCTCTCCTTACCAGAAATTTTCTAAATTTCATTTTTAATAGCAACAGAAACAGACATTTTTATTTATAAAATAGAAAGCTAACTTAGTAAGTAAGGCTCCCTGAAGTAAGTGAAATGTAAGCAATAAGGGCTAAGGGCACAAGGAACCACCTTTCAGTATCTGACAAGTAAGTGAATGGAAGTGGAGGTATAATGTTTTTGGCTCTATTGCTGAAGTCATTACACTCTCGGACTTGAGGAAATTAGTTGATCCCACATGGAAAAAAAAAACCCAAACCCATAGAGATGAAGTACAAAAACCCATAGAGATGAAGTATAAAAAAATCATCTAGTTAATTGAATTTCTTCCATAAAGGTTTATATATACATACACATATACATACATATACACATATACGTATACACACACACACACACACACACATATATATACAGGAGTCACTCATAAATCTTCTTCAACATATACATGTCAGAGCCTTGTATTAAAAACTTTTTGACTGGCACACATTTTAAAGAAATTTATGTTTCTAGATTTTATTTTTCAGTTTGTAACTTGTAAACCAAGTAAATTGTCAAGCATCAAAAAAAGGAAAATTATCTTTTCAAACAGAAACATTAGCATGCTGAAGCACTGGTACCAGCAAGTACTAATGAACCAAGAGCCATGGCTATGGCCAGACATTACACATAAACCATTTAAAATGATCAGACACTGGTTTAAACCTGTAACAGAATATAAGTTCAGTGCACATAAACCAGTTTCAAAATGACTGAAACTGGTTTGAGATAAACCTGGTTGAATGTAGTATCAAACTTAACTGATTTGGGTCAAACCAGTTAATGGAGCTTCTGTCCCAGACCCAACCACAGTCTCCCAGCATGCTTTTCAGCCCTTGGTGGTACGGTGCTGTCTGCTGCAGACAGCAGGGCTGGCCCCACCCCTCCACTGTCTAGCTGGAGTGGGGATGGGCACATGGCTTGATGCCAGCCTGGCCTGGCCCCCTAAGGCTAATGGGGTAGGGTGGGTGTGTATTCCCCACTCCCTCCCCTCTCCCTCCAGGGACCACAGCTGGGGTCTGCCTGCCTGGGCAGAGCAGTCCGTGTCAGGGCAACCCACCCTTGCCACTACAGCGGCAGGGGTGGTGGTGTGGATAGAGCCAGCCAGCAGGGCCCCGCCATCCGCCTACCTCATCCATGGCTAAGGCTGGGGCGCTGAGCCAGGCCAGCCTGTGGGCGGTGCTAAGGGCAGGTGCAAAGGGGCCAAAGCCCTTCCCAGCTGGCTGTGGCTCGGGCTGGGGCCATGGAAGCTGTGCAGCTGCATTGCTCCCAGCTCCCTATGGAGCCATAGCTGGCAGGGAAAGCCTGAACCAGGCTGCAGGGGCAGGGCCCTTCCCAGGTGGCTGGGCCTCTGTGACAGCCCGACCCAGCAGCATGGGTGGCGGCTGGCTGGGCAGTGGCGTAGAGGCCACGCTGCTGCAGCTGCAGTGGGTGCCTTGACAGCCAGACTGGCGATGTCTGCAGCTGCCTTAGCTGACTCAGATGTGTCGGCAAGCCCAGAGATGGGCAGCTGCCTGCTGCGAGGGCTCATGTGCCTGCAGCTGCCGCTGCTGCCACCATGCCCCTGTCCCGCACTGTGCAGGCCAGCTGCAGCTGCACCACAAGCTGGCCGGGGCTAATGGGCGTGTTCTGCCTCCCTCACCTTCAGCTGCCACCCCTGACCCTGCCCTTGTCATGCCGCTCTGGGTGGGTGGGTGGGAAGGGCTTCTGCCCATGGAGTTCTGGGTCTAGCTCCTGGCTTCCTTCTATCCCCTCTGCCCACCTGGTGCGATGAGCAGCCCCTGTGGGTGGGCAAAGCGGGTGGAAGGTAGCTAGGAACTGGAGCCGGATCTCCATGCACTGGGCAGAAGCCGTTGGGCTGAAGCTTCCACCTGCTCAGAGCAGTGTGGTGCAGCAGGAGCAGGAGCTGAAGCTGGAAGTGAAGGGAGCAGAGCAGTGCTGCTGGCCCCAGCCAGCACGCAGCTTTAGTGGGACTATTCCTGGTGCAGCTGCAATTGGCTGGGTGCTGCTCCTCCTCCTCCCACTCCTGCCCCTGCAGCACTGTTCTGGGTGGTGGGGGCAGCGGGGAACTTCAGCCTGACAGCTTCTGCTCAGCTCCACTTCACCTGAGGTGCTGCCTCCCTTGCTCCCTCCCCCCTTGGGCAAAAAGCCTAGCAAGGACTGCTTCTCCCTTCCACCTCCAGGCACACCCTGTCCGGGGTCCCTGCAGGCCAGGGTGCGGGTTTAAACTGCAACTAACCTGCAAATATTGAATCAATTCTGGCTCAGGCTTTTTGTATGTCTGGCCCCAGCCACGAAGATGGAAACTTGCATAAATTTAGAAAAGAAATTAAATTAATATACAGATAATTCAATTGACTGCTTACCTTTAGAGATGCAAGCCCAAAGAATAAAGGTATATTTCAAAACTAACTAGTGAGAACGTTATGATTTTCATATCTAGCCACGGCTCCTGAATTTATTGGGAGTGCAGCCTTCTCCATTGTCAGCAGCAGGTAGTGTACAGAATGAAACACATATCAAGGTTGTTGCTTTGCTTGTATTGAAAAAAAACCTGAAGGTTTCTTTTTTCCTCTCTTGTAATGGATTAATGCAAAAAATGACCTAGTAATGCTTGCAGCACTGAACAGAAAAATTCTAACATGATTTGTTCTGTGACCTGTTCCTAACCATCTGTGGAATATTTCTTAAGGGAAAAAATCAATAGGAGATGTTAAAAAATAGTCAGCTTTCACATATTCTCTAAGCATCTGGCTCTGTATTACTATTTTTTTTCAGACTACCTATTAACTGGCACTGAAAATATTTTCTTTTGAGATCTCAGCCTGGATGTAGAGAATACAGATTGCTGTCCATTTTTTCCAGAACCTATGCAAGGCAGTAACTGCTGACTTTGCAGTATCATGTTTTCACCACCCAAAGTGTTTGACAGCAGTTTCTTGGCTACACAGTGAATACCAATATAAAGTAAACAGTCAGAGCTGACAAGTCCTAACCCTGTGAAGCAGGTCTGCACGGTGCAGAAAGATAAGATTAGAGAGAGCCCTGGATATATTTTTTCCTGCTTTTCCCTTTTGCTACCCCTGGAGGAGGAAATGCTGCCAAAAAGTTGTGGGACTGAAGTCCGCTCCATGATAGGGTAGACTGGACTCTTTAACTCTGGTCGGCAGCCAGTCTAGGAGTGAAGCCCTGATATATGTACAAATAGGAGCTGCTCCTTTGCTCCAGCAGCTCTTGCAGCCAAGCTGGTTTCAAACATACTGGCACCTGCCTTTCCTTTGGATTAAACCAGCAAGGCTAAGAGGGGGACACTGGTGTGTGGGCAGCTCAGTGTCTTCATATACACTGCCCAGGCTTTTGCACCCTGGAGAGGTCACTCCAGCTTCACTTTATTTTTAAGCAAGGATTATGTTCAACAAGCTGATGCCTCACTTGGAGTAATTCTATTGTCTCATGAGACAGGCAAATGCCTACTACCTTGACCCAATTAATATCCAGCCATCTCTCTCTTTCACCGTTCTTCCTGATCCATTTGCTGGTGCTGTGGGAAAACAACCCTGTCCTCTTGTTTCTTTCTCTCAGCGAGGTTGATAATTGGCAGTCCATGCTCTGACTGGAAAGCAGATCCAGCACAGGGGCGTGATTAGACCCAATCTGAAAGCTGCTTCTGATATTAGCCTGGGCCCATGTATTGGAAGTAAGAGCAAGGAACAAATTGGCAAGACCTATAATGGAGGGACTACATGAGGTGAAAGGACCTTGTCAGGGAAACTGAATTAAAATCCCAAATGTGAGTCCCTTTCTTCTGGTTGAATTTTTTCCAGGTCTGTGGAAGTTATAGGAAAGTAATGTTAACTAAAATAACACCAGGGTCACAAAAGCCAAATATACCCTGGGCAAGGTTGTTCCCAATCTTACATAGGAAAGAGAATGTAGGATTAGCCTCACACTTGTGCCAAGGCTGGGCCCAGTTCCAGTACTGTGCTCAACTGAATGCAAAAACTCCCAAGTAGAATGCTGCCTGTGGGGTTAGCCTCCCAAAAACGGGACAGCAGTTGCAAGAAGCAGGGCTACACCTTCTCTTTCCAGGACAGCTGAAATGCTGGCACTTTTTGCTTCCCTGCAGATAAAATACTTCCAGGAACTCCCACTAGGCAGAGATGGTGAGTAGGTGGGGAGCTGTCCCTGCTGTAGGCAATATGTGAAGCCTCCAGTTTAGTGTTGCATATACTTCAGTATACTGAAGCTGCTAGAAATAGCTAGGCCAGTTCCACATCTAGCTCGATCTTCCCTCTCAAAGTATCCAGGTCTCAGGATTTCACAGTTCCTTTGATAAAATATTTTTTAGCACATCAAAAAACAAAAAAGTTGGATATTGAAACAAAGCCTTACCCAGTTTTTCGTACATTAGTTTCTGTAGTGTTTTCAAACTAATATACATTTTCTGGGTAACAACCCCAATATGCTTTAATGTGTATTATCTGGGTATAGACAGCATTTTGAAGGCTAGCTTTCCCTAACATTTCTTATGAAATTTCTTATGTGGTTACTAACTATCAAGAGAATAACAAGCTAAGGCAACATCTAGGATAAACTCTGCCATACCCTGACATCATAACATCCAAAAGCACTCCACCTCTTCTACTTCCTAGTAAGCTATCTGTGCATTCAATCATCAAACCACCCAAAACACACATACGTAGCTGGTTGCAATTGCATTTACAGCTTTAATTCCAACCCCAGCTACATAGCAAGGGCATATAATTTTAGTGATAAAGAGTATAATATTTTCTTTCTCTACTCTGAGGTATGAACATAAGGTTAAGGCTAGCATTTGGTGATGAGTAACAGCAACTACATGTATGTAGGGTGGGTCAAATCTTTACTACATACTATATTAAAAACAGAGCAACTGGAATGTGACTGAAATCCCTCAGGCTGGAAGGGCGCCATTGCCTCTAAACTTTTTGCTACAAGAAAATGTAACAAAAGAAAAATTAAAGAAGATGAAATCCTCCTCACAACAGTGTCTCCTCGGCCCAGAGACACTGAAAATCTGGGGTATGTCTACAAATCAGAGTTGTAGCACTGTAACTGGTAAATTTGATTTTAAAATCAATTTAGTTAAACCACTGACTGGATCAGATGGCATTACTGGAGCAAGAGCCTGGTGTATACTTTATTTTATGAAGTAAATGATATTGTCAGGTAAGTTAGTGCATTTAGATGGTTACACACAATTAGCAAGAAAATACTAGACCATGGTTAGAAAGTAATCATCACCCCTCCATCCAACTTGAATACTCCAGCACCAACATCTCCTTTTTAGACATGATGATCAGTATCCAGAATGTTATATAAGAAACCCACAGACCAACATACATATCTGCACAGAACCAGCAATCACCCTGAACGCACCAGGAAAGCTGTGATCTACAGTCAAGCCCTCAGATACAACCAAATTTGCACTGAGGAGAACACCTGGGATTGCCACCTCACAAATCTTAAAAAGGCTTTCACTCAACAAGGACACTCCTCCGGAGAGATAGATCGCATGTTTCAAAGAACCACCTGGATACCACATAAAGAATTGCTGCAGTAAAGAAAGAAAACCTCCACAAATTGCACACTGCTGGTTATGACATATCATAATATCATACCTCCCTCAAACTCATACAGAAAGTCCTCAAACAATTGTAACCCATACTAGAAGGAGACCCTATTCTTAAAGAGATCTTCCTAGAACCACCCATGCTAGCCTTCAAATAAGCACCGAACCTTGCTAACCTCATCATCAGGAGCAAACTTCCTATGGCCCAGAACACACCAAATGGATCCAGACTATGCCATGACAAGAAATGCAAAACCTGCCAACATATCTCCAATACCCCCACAAATACTATACCCCACAACAGAACCATCAGCATTTCTGGATGCTACACCTGCACCTCCAGAAATGTAATATATCTCATGCAATGCACCAAATGCCCTGATAGAAAAATACTTAGGAGAGACCAAACAACAACTGTGTACCAGAATGAATGCACACTGGAAATCTATTAAAGACATGACTACCCAATTACCAGTAGGGGCACATATCTCACAAGAAAACCACTCTCGCTCCAATCTCTCAATTCTAATCCTCAAAGGGAATTTACAAAACACTTTTCACAGATGAGCCTATGAACTTCACTGATTTTTGAAGTACAATTACACTGTTAGGAAGTGTCTCCTTTGGTGGCATGCATTTTAATATATCACAGATTTTATTTACATGCAAATGTGCGCTCGCGCACACACACACACACATGCACACACATACAGACAGGATACTCTTGTGAAAACTTCTCTTCATTCTCATTGCATGACTCTTATAAAGAACAAAGAAAAAATAATCAATGTGGTTACCAGGCTTGCAATTTATGATCTAATACATCTCTGTCACTAAAACTTTCCATGACTCTGTTGTAAACCAAAACAACACATCTGACAATTTAAACAAATAATAAACTGATGGTACAAGTTGAGCTGGTGCTTATTTTTAATCCAATTGACCTTTGTCAAGGCAAAAGAGCAATGTTTGACATTTTGCTCAAAATAAAGAAAACATAATTTAGCAATTTTCATCCAATTGTGGTTAGCTCCAGCTTCACAGTTGCTCAACTCTTTCCAAACATAAATGATTTGCGGCCCTTGCATGCACTAGAAAGTTTCCTGAGAGAGCTGATATTAAGTGGGCCTATTCAGATCTCATATTTAACTGTCAACATGGTTTTTTGGAGGAAAAAGTCCATTTAAAAACATTTCAATATGAACAGATAATATTGGCAACATTTTCAAACACGTGAGTTATGAAGTTACCAAAATGCATGAACAATGTACTCATTAAAGGATTGACTCTACATGCATTGAAGTCAACAGCAAAATTCCCATTGAATTTAACAGTGGATCACCAAGCCCTAAGTTAGCATTCCTGAACATGAAAAACAAGCCTACATAATTATTTAACTACACAGATACAAATAATGGATCAGAAATTGCAGTTTTGGTAAATGCATTAATTTTTAACCCTTTGAAAATCATCCTGTTGCTTATGAAATCTTATGACTCTCTGAATGTGTTAGCCTGTAAGATGCCACTCTGCCCTGTCTCCTGTCTGACTTCACACTAAGATGGATCACTGTTTCTCTTTGGAATTCAAACTTAATTGGGCTCTTTTACCTCAAAACCTGTGTGTCTACATTACAGACCTAAACTCTTTGGAATTTACTAGGTTCTACTTAGCTTGCACCAGATCCAATAAGGACTTAACTGCATAAAGTTAGGTGTCACAGGGCACATCTACACATGGCTGTACAATGCCTTTGTTACTGTGCCGTGACAGCACTTCCTTTTAGAAATACTAAAAGACAGCATAGCAACAGCCCATACTACACTGTGCTGGCCGTGCACAGTTATTTTTGGCTGCTACATCACTGTAGCGACATGCTATAACGAGGAAGCACGTTGCTATGGAAAATAGCAGGAGTGTCACAATTTTTGTCAGTGGAGGCTATGGCACTGTACTGCGTCACATTCAGTGCTGTAGCATCTTGTGTAGATGTACCCCCAGAGTCCAACTTTTAGGCAGCAGTGAAGGAACACAGCTGAACACTTGGGGCAAAGCAGAAGTGGGAACTTCTGATTCATGATCACAGATGCATGGCTGCTGGTAGCAACCACTTTTTTTCGCTTCCTCCCCCCCTCCCCACCCCCGCTATCAGTGCCTGGGGCAGTTGTCTCTATGGTCTCATTTCCCATGCCCCCGCCTCCAAGGGTTTCAGGCACTTGGTCCCCAATGTGAAATCAGAATGTTGTATTCATCCCTATACAGTGGCTTGTTCTGTAATTGTGAGCAGTCAAAGAATACATTCCCCGCTCTGTAGAATACATTCTTTGGCTTGGGTTTTCCTTCTTTCCTTCTCTCTCTCTCTCTTTTTTTGAACTGACCATCAATGAATGAGACAATGCCATGGCAGGAGCTCCCTACTAGCCAGTTGAAAATTCTTGTTGTCTTTCTTTATGTCCTTTATACAGGTTTAGAGAACAAAAAAAAGTTTGACCTAATCTGTTGATCAACAGGCACTGCAGGTATGCATGAAGGAGCCAGGCTTATTGCCATTGTAATCATTAGGAAAACTCCTACTGGCTTCAGTGGAAGCAGATACATACCACTGTCTGTAGCTTCTCTCATGGTCTAGCCCATTTTATCTCTTAAATTGTTTTCCATTTTAAATAGGATGTACTTGTGAAGCTTTCATTTCATGTTATACTACAACACATTTCCTGCTACACCACATCACTCATTTAGAATAATTAGTGGAAGTTGGTGGGGTTGATAACTTAGCAGTCCCTTTTAGCACATTTTGATTTTCTACTTTTTATTGGCACCACTCACAACAGCTATTTTTGTTGTTATTGAATGCTATGCAGTGTTATAAATTGAACAAACATTTCATAAGAAAAATAGGCAGTTCAGACAGGAACACAGCTAAGTAGATAACGATGTATAATGTCATACAATCTAGGAATCCTAGTGATGGCTCACAAGTCCCTAGCGCTAGGCACTGTACAAACATAGAGCAAAAACAACACAGCAGAAAGCATCAAAGGAAGCACTATATTAACCAGTGGAAACCTCCTGTAAAATAGCCAGAACAGAACTAAAAAATAACTTACACCTTGAGAATTATCCTCCTAAACAGAAATCAACCCTTTCCAAAAAGATAAAGCTGTAATGATGAAAAAAAATCCAGTCCCTATGCTGGTTGACAACAATAAGCCTAGAGAACCAGGTATTTTTATGAAAATAAATTCAGATGTTCAAGCATGCTGTAATGTCAGTCCTCTCAGAAAAATGAGATGCCTACAAGGCATCCTCTCAGAAAAATATTAATAACAAGTATCATAGAGTAGGTCAGGGTAACCAACCTGTAGCATGAGCAGCCTCTGTGTCTGGCATGTGGCAGATCAGGGTGGAGATAGGCAGGACAGCAGCAGATACAGCATGAAGCAGAAAGTAGTGCAGATTAGGCAAGGGGTACAATGCAGGAAGCAGAAATCAGAGCAGGAGATCAGGTAGGGAGGACAAAGTAGGGAGCTGAAAGCAGATCAGGCAGAGGAATGGGACTAGAGTGGCACTTGGGTTAATTTGTGGTACACATGCCAAAAATGTTGCACTCACTCCCCCAGAATAGGCTATCACTAAGAAGTAATTTAACGACAATAATATTTCTCATTATAATGAGAGAAAAAAGGTCTACTTCAAATGACTTGGGATCATGTGTTCTATGTGCTTTTCCCAGGTCTGTCACTGACTTGCTGTGTGGACTTCAGGAAGTCATTTGTCTTCTCTGTGTCTCAGTTTCCTTCCCCTCTGTAGAATATAGTAATATATATTTATCTGGGTTTTGGTAAAGACTTAAGAGTCAAATCATCCCCAGACCTCTGTGGGAGCAGAGAACGAGTGGGCTCAATCCTATATTTTGTGTGATAAAGCAGGGGAATACAAGGTGAAGAGATGACAAACTCTCCTCTCACTGAGCATTGTACAATGAATTTCTTTGAATTGTAGGATACTTCCATAAGCATAGTAAAAACCAGATGATCAGCTAAGTGCACCAAATGATCTTGTCTTGTAATTGTATGTCACCTGCAATCACCTTTGGTCACATCAAAGAACTAAATTTTCATCACCCACATGACTGTAATTTCTCAGTAAAATCATACTTCATATAAGCTGAGCTGTGGACTGACCTAAAATCCCAGTTTGGAAATTTCTATGAAACTCTTATAAAGCCAGTGTGTCAAAACATGAAGTGCTGCTAAACCCAAATGGTCAAAACTCATGAGTCAAGTATGAGATTGCTTTTTAAAATAATGAGATTTCAAAAATAATAAATCTGAGGTTGCCCGCTGGTATTTAAGCCTTTCAAATTTACATTCTGAGGTTTTAAAATGCAACCATGTAGACTAAAAATTAATTATTTTAATAAAAGTAGAGTCTCATATAATCACCTGACTCAGGAGCTAGAATTAAAAAAAAATAACTTTAAAAAACCCATGAAATATCAGAAGACATGATAAACTCCTCATTTTTGGAAACCATATAGTCAGAAAAAGTTTTGAAGCAATGGTTAACTCTATATTTATTAACGAATGCTGAGAATCACTCAGCATACATAAAGATATATGCGTCCATGTAACTAATGGGGAGAGATACTAGATACTCAGGTTAAATTTCATTAGGATATTCAGACAGATGCTGGTATGTTGGATACAGTACCTGAAGTCTGCCTGGCTAGTTTATTGGACTATGATTCCTAATTTGATTCCTATTTGGCTTTTGCAGAGCTCTGCAAAGAGAGAGCGAGTTCATGCAAATATCTACCCTATGCCCTATATAAGCCCTGATCTATATATGCTCCCTCAAATTAGAAGACCACATTATCATACTACTGCAGACTTGTATGTAGCAAAATATTTATACTGTAGCTCATGTAGTTATAAAAACTAATCTGGAATTATCCATTAAATGAATTTATTTTAAATCTTAATAAGAACCATTCCCTTTTCTTAAACCTGCATTTTCCCTGCAAAAGGAAGACATGGGCTTCTACAAAGAGACATTTAACCAACAGATGAAACATTTTGTGCTCCTCCTTCGTATTAAAAGGGAGTTGCCTTAGTTTCAGTTCATATATCTCTGAATTAATATATTCAGCTTTACTGGCCTGCCACAAGTAAGTGTAGAAGGAACAAGTGTAGTAGAACATAACTGCCCTAGTCTATCATGGTTCTTTTACTACTCAACATACTGCGATACAAACTTTCAGCGAAGACCATCAGATAATGACCAATATTTATCTCATAGTTTATAGTTTCATAGCTGGTAGGGTCGGAAGGGACCTGAGCAGATCATCAAGTCCGACCCCCTGCCACGGGCAGGAAAGACTACTGGGGTCAAACAACCCTGGCTAGGTGATTATCTAGCCTCCTTCTGAAGACCCCCAGTGTAGGAGTGAGCACCACTTCCCTTGGAAGTTGGTTCCAGATCCTAGCCGCCCTGACAGTGAAGTAGTGCCTCCTGATGTCTAGCCTGAATCTACTCTCAGTCAACTTATGGCCGTTATTCCTTGTTACCCCAGGTAGCGCTCGGGGGAAAAGGGACTCTCCCACTGCCTGCTGGTCCCCCTTGGCCAGTTTATAGACAGCCACCATATCCCCTCTCAGCCTTTTCTTGTGGAGGCTGAGCAGGTTCAGGTCCCATAGCCTCTCCTCGTAAGGCCTGCCCTGATGCCCCCTAAGCATGCGAGTGGCCCTCCTCTGAACCCTCTCAATGCTGTCCACATCCCTCCTGAAGTGCAACACCCAGAACTGGACACAGCACTCCAACTATGGCCTGACCAATGTTGCATAGAGGGGGAGGATCACCTCCTTGGACCTGCTCATGATGCATCTGTGGATGTATGACAAGGTGCGGTTAGCCTTCCTGACCGTGTCCTCACATTGGCAGCCCATGTTCATCTTTGAATCAATAATGACTCCAAGATCCTTTTCTGCCTCTGCACTGACGAGAAGGGAGTTCCCCAGCCTGTAGGTATGCGGCTGGTTCTTCCTCCCCAGGGGCAGTACCTTGCACTTGTCAGCATTGAAACCCATCCTGTTCTCATCTGCCCACTCCTGTAACCTGTCCAGATCTAGTTGTAGCCTGTCCCTCACTTCTGGCGTGCCCACCTCTCCCCACATCTTAGTGTCATCCGCAAATTTGAACAAGGTGCTTTTCACCCCCTTGTCCAAGTCGCTGATGAAGATGTTGAACAGTGCGGGCCCGAGGACTGAGCCCTGGGGAACCCCACTGTCCACATCCCTCCAGTTCAAAAATGACCCATCCACCAGCATTCTCTGGGTATGGCCCTCCAGCCAATTTGCGACCCATCTGACTGTGTGGGCATTGACACCACAGTCGCCTAATTTTTTAATGAGAATGGGGTGATAGACAGTGTCGAAGGCCTTCCTGAAGTCCAGAAAGACAATGTCCACCGCGACACCTGTGTCCAGGGATTTTGTGACCTGGTCGTAGAAGGTGACCAGGTTGGTCTGACAGGACCTGCCTCTAATGAACCCATGTTGATTGCCCCTAAGCATAATCTCCCCTGCTGGTCCCTCGCAGATGTGCTCCTGGATAACTTTCTCAAAGAGCTTCCCCAGGACCGAGGTAAGACTAATGGGCCTATAGTTTCCTGGATCCTCCTTCCTCCCTTTTTTGAAAATGGGGACCACAATGGCCCTTTTCCAGTCCTCTAGCACCTCGCTAGAGCACCACGAGTGCTCATAAAGCTGTGCTAGGGGTCCCGCAATGACCTACGCCAGTTCCCTCAGCACTCTGGGGTGGAAATCGTAAGGACCTGCTGATTTGAACATGTCAAGTACCACCAGAAGTTCCCTGACTAGGTTCTCACTGACCCTGGGCCTGGCTGCACCACCCCTGGGTCTGTCCGGGATCTGGATGGGGAGGATGACCCAGTCCCTGTCCAGAAAAATGGAAGCAAAGAAATTGTTAAATAGGTTAGCTTTATCATCTGGTGCAACCACCAGATCTCCAAGCGTGTCCTGTAGAAGCCCCATGTTACCTGGTACCTTCTTTTTACCCCCTATGTATTTAAAAAAGGACTTCTTGTTATCTCTGATCTGCGTTGCTAGTTCCAGTTCCGTCTCTGCCTTAGCCTTCCTAACAGTCCCCCTACAATCTCAGGCAACAGAGGTATAATCCCTCCTTGGTGATGGCCCCTCCCTTCCATTGGGTGTATGCCCCCTTTTTAGCTTTGAGATGTTCCTGGATGCTTTTGGTGAGCCATGGGGGCTTTTGAGCACTCTTGCCCCCTTTGATCTGCGTTGGGATTGTCAGCTCAAAGGCTGAAAAAATGAAAAAAAACTCAAGAAAAAAGAAAATACTGATTTGTCAGATAATTTTTTTTTTCCTGAAAGATTAAGGGATACCTTTCTACTCTTTTTGATTTGACCATATTTTCATTCATACAACACACCTCTGAATACAATATGCACTTGTTTTTGAAAGGCATAATGAAGGAGAAAAGATCTTTTCTTGTAGCGATTGAGTAGCAGTAGCCAGGAAGCCAAGCCTGCTCATTCTTCTGCTCCCTGTGAGACACCTGCATATATTAGTTTAGGTTCCACCCTGTGAGTGGGGCATAGCTGGCCCATAGGCCAGATCTGGTGTGTGGGATTAATGCACAGGGTCAGCCTTGCACACTGGAAAGGGCCCGTGGACTGCTGCTGCGTCTGAACCCATTTGTTGGGTCCAGCTGTGGACTGACTCCACATGATGGCTTGATCTAGACTGCAGGGACATGTCACTGAGCCAGGGGACACCCCAAAGGCCAAATGACTGAGTTCTGCCATGAAGTACTGTGATAAGCAGCAAGGAATTAAAGTCCAGCAGGTCTCCTAACTACTCAGCACACTTCCTTTGGCAACCAATTAAGTCACTCAGGCTAGGGACAGACATTCAGAAATTTTTAGTCTGAATTGATTCAATCTTTGCAGGTTAGTCTAACTTGGCTAGGCTAAATCAGTTTGTAACCCAGACAGACATCCCAGAAATGCAAGGATATGCCTGCAGTGGCTCAGGCTAGAAGCTGGGGCGGAGGCGGGGTGCTAGATCAGCCCTCCCTTTGCTTCCACAGAGCAGAGCTGAGGAGGGTGTGGCCAGGCCCTGGCAGGACACTCTTATTATTCCCCCCCCCCCCTTTCTGAGTTGCCCAGCAAGGAATGTTCATCATCTTTAACTCAGTGTTTATCAACTCATTAAGAAAACAAATCAGCTCTCCATTAATTAATGGAGCTTTTCTTAAACAGCTCTTCCAAAGAAGGACATTAAGCTACCTGTTGATTAGCTCCAAAAAGCTTGTCTGCCTATGTCCTCTCCCACAGCATGGACCTTAGCCAGTGTGTGGTCCGCTAGCTAATGCTGACTGACATGTCTGCGTAAGGCAGAGTGAAGGGGGAATAATCCCTGCTTAGCAGGAAGAAGCCAGGCAGATGCTCTGTGCCTGCAAGTCTGTGCTGAGCTCCAACCAGGGAACAGAGGGGAGGCGCCAGCCCGGCAGTGGAGCAGAGAGCCCCATCCAGCCCAGAGAGCATGCCGGGATGCTGCGGGTGTTTGTTTTATCTTAAACAGCAAGGGGTCTGGGACAGACATTGCATAAACTGGTTTGAGCCAAATCAGTTAAGTCTGATATTACATTCATAGAATCATAGAAGTAGGGTCGGAAGGGACCTTGTAGATCTTCAAGTATGACCCCCTGCCTGGGCAGGAAGAAAACTGGGCTCAAATGACCCCAGCCAGGTAGGCGTCAAGCCTCTTCTTAAAGACCCCCAGGGTAGGAGCCAGCACCACTTCCCTTGGAAGTTGGTTCCAGATCCTAGCCGACCTAACTGTGAAGTAGTTCTTACGGATGTCTAATTTAAACCTACTCTCCAACAACTTGTGGCCGTTATTCCTTGTTATCCCGGGGGGCGCTAGGGGAAACAAGGTCTCCCCCAAACCCTTCTGGTCCCCCCTAGTGAGTTTATAGACGGTCACCAGGTCCCCCCTCAGCCTTCTCTTGTGAAGGCTGAACA